>NC_030957.1:2819458-3132731 GCF_001672515.1 Colletotrichum higginsianum IMI 349063 | reverse complement strand
CGTGCTGCGATGGAAGCATCGGGTCAATCCATGGACTCGTGCTCGGCTTGCTCCATGTCTGAGTGAACGAAAGCCGACTACGACTCGGGCATATACAGTCTCTTTCTCAGATGCCGTGAAACGGTGGCTAATCCTAAGAATCAGTGTATCGAGTGAAGCCTACACTCGCACATTCCCGAGAGGACTATCGGCCCACCATGCCTTACCAGTCCACCGGTCTAGACATCATGTTTCATAAATCAACCGAGCAGTGACTCACCAGAGTGATCAGAATAGCTAGATTTATGATTAGAGACTCGATATGCCTGTCATTGAGATGAGCGAGTCTCCACGTACACTATGAAGCTGACGGTTCAACGACCGTGCTGCTGAGCTCACCCGAGCCGTGACCGCCAAAGTTGGCAACGCTACGCCTTGCTCAGGAACCAGGAGGAGTAGGTGTCACTTTTCCCGGCCCATATGTTCACCAATCGGGTGGCTCTGATACGAGTACGACCAGCCGGTATGATGAAGGTGGATATAATAGTCCCGGCTTGGCATTCTGGTATCATCATTCTTAGAAGTACTGCACACCCTCTTCTACATTCAAATGGACTCGGAAGATCTTCTTTACAATCTCGGTCTTAGTTGCCGATCCATCTGAACATCCCTTTTACACTTTCTTGGCCACTAGAGGCTCTTTTAGTTCTCAAGTCGGACCCCCCTTCATCATGTCTAGTCAAGATCAAGTGTTCGCCTACGTCTTTGGCGACCAAACACATGACATCGCAGACACACTGAGCGGCTTGGCACAATCCCACCATGATCCGCTGGTCATCAACTTCCTTGAGCGGAGCTGCGGGGTGCTGAAGCACGAAGTTGCCCGCTTGTCTCCCGAGCAGCAGGAAAGGTGCCCACGCTTCGTCACGTTGGCAGATCTCCTGTCACCGTACCGCTCCGAGACCCTCAATCCTTGTTTCGTCCAGGGTTTGACTTGCATCACACAACTTGGCCTCTTCATCCGCCAGCACAGCAGCGGATGCCAAGTTTATCCCACACCTGAGAACAGCCTCTTGGCGGGAGCTTGCACAGGCGCGCTCGCTGCGGCGGCTGTGAGCTGTGCCCATAGTGCACCCGGTCTTCTTCAACCTGCTCTTCACGCTGTTGCTGTCGCTATTCGTCTGGGCGCCCTTGCCTGGGATGTGGCCGACAGAGTCGCCATCAAGCATGAGGGACCAGGGTCCTCGAATTCCTTCGATTCATGGTCTCGTGTCGCAACAGGATCCAGCCGAAAGATACTGGCCGATGCCTTGCTGCAGTACGCAGCTGACACGGGGCTGCCAGTCATCACCACTCCTTACATCTCGGCCATCATCGTGAGTAACCCGCAAACTCAATCCTCCATCCAACACACATAACTAACATGACTCTGAAGGGAACTACTCAGGCAACAATCTCTGGCCCTCCGATGGTCCTTTCAGACTTCTTCGCTTCGACCATTGGAAAGTCCGTCGCTCCTGTGTCGGCATCGCTGCGCATCACGGCCCCCTACCACTCTGCCCATTTCTATAACGAGCTAGACATTGAAAAAGTTCTAGCCGGCATCAACCAGAATGATCTGTTCAAAGCCCGCATTCCGGTCATCTCGGCTAGCATCAAGGGCCAGTTGCTATCCACCAACGCGACCCTTCGCGATGCACTAGAGCAGGCTGCCCGCGACTGTCTGGAGAGAGAGATGGCATTGGAGCAGCTACCCATCCGCATCGCCGAGCACATCAAGCGCTCTGTCAAGTCAGTCGCCGGCAATGTCACAGACGTAATCATTCAGCCTTTTGCTTTCCACAGCACAGATCGCCTCGTCTCTCCTGTCCGCCGTCTGCTGCCGTCAGAATCTTACTGGGTGCAAGAGAGATCTCCTCTTGTTCCGGAGGAGCTCGCATCGCGCGCCGCCAACGACGCTCTGGGTGCCAACGGAGGCGCCTCCAAGTCTCCCATCGCTATTCTTGCTGTGTCTGGCAGATTCCCTGGCAACGCTGACACCATGGACGCCTTCTGGGACATCCTCCACAACGGAGTTGATACTCATGAAATGGTTCCTGCTTCGCGATGGAACGCCTCGGCCCACGTGGGCGATCCCTCCGTGAAGAATGTCTCAGGGACCGGCTTTGGATGCTGGCTGCACCAGGCGCCCCTATTCGATGCCGCCTTCTTCAACATGTCCCCTCGTGAGGCTGCCCAAGTTGATCCCGCTCAACGCTTGGCTCTCTTGACTGCCGCCGAGGCGCTTGAGAAGGCAGGTATTGTTCCCAATCGCACAGCATCCACCCAGAAACACCGTGTGGGTGTGTGGTTTGGTGCCACGAGCAACGATTGGATGGAAACCAACAGCGCGCAAGATATTGACACCTATTTCATCCCTGGCGGTAACCGTGCCTTCATTCCCGGCCGCATCAATTATCATTTCAAGTTCAGTGGTCCCAGCTACACCATTGATACTGCCTGCAGTTCCAGCTTGGCTGCATTACACCTGGCATGCAGTGCTTTGTGGCGTGGCGAGGTGGACACTGCCATTGTAGGAGGCACAAACGTCCTCACGAACCCAGATATGACTGCTGGTTTGGATAGAGGTCACTTTCTATCCCGCACTGGCAACTGTAAGACCTTTGACGATGAGGCTGATGGGTATTGCCGTGGAGAAGCGGTGGTCACCATCATACTGAAGCGCCTGGAAGACGCGCAGATGGACAAAGACCCTGTTGAAGCGTGTATCTTGGGCGTCGCTACAAACCACAACGCCGAAGCCGAGTCAATCACGCGGCCCCATGCTGCCGCCCAGAAGGACCTTTTCGAGTATATTCTGACCGAGGCCAATGTCAGCTCCAACGACATCAGCTATGTCGAGATGCACGGCACCGGCACCCAGGCTGGCGATGCAGGAGAAACCACTTCGGTTGTCACCACGCTTTCTCCGTTGACGGCGCGAGGTACATCAGTCCGCCCGGCCACAAGCCCTCTTCACATCGGCGCCGTGAAGTCCAACGTAGGACATGGCGAAGCTGCTGCGGGTGTTACGAGTCTCGCCAAGGTCCTCATGATGATGAAGCACTCGACCATTCCGCCTCACATTGGCATCAAGACCAAGATCAACCACAGACTGCCAGACCTGCAGGCCCGCAACACTCACATTGCTACAGTGCCCACACCATGGGTCAGACCGCAGAACGACAGTCGCCGGGTTCTCCTGAACAACTTTTCTGCCGCCGGCGGCAACACAGCCATTGTCCTAGAAGACGCTCCCCCCGTCCTTGACAACCATACTGACCCGGACCCGCGACGTCACCATATCGTGACTCTCTCAGCCAAGACAGGTGAATCCTTGGTGTCTAATCTGCGAATCCTGATTCAGTGGCTTGATGAAGCGGCGTCGTGGAAAGACCCCAACCTCCTCGCAAAGCTGTCCTATACGACAACCGCTCGGCGCATGCACCACCGGTACAGGGTCGCGGTGACGGCTACCAGTATTCCTCAGCTCAAGTCATCGCTTCAGCAGGAACTCGACACGTGCAGTGGAGGCGGAAAGATCCTACCTGCTCCGGCCAAGGCGCCATGCTTCGTCTTCACCTTTACTGGGCAGGGCTCGCCGCATGCTGGAATGGGGGCGGACTTGTACTCACGGTTTGCGTCTTTCAGAAGCAGCTTACAGCGCTGTGATCACTTGTGTGTTCAGATGGGCTTGCCCTCGATTCTTCTTCTCTTTGAGGAGCGGGATTACTTCAGCCGGGCATCACTCACTGCCCTTCAGTTGTCTCACGCCGCCTTCCAGATGGCTCTTTGCAAGCTCTGGGAGTCGTTTGGCACCGTGCCCAAGGCTGTCGTCGGCCACAGCCTTGGAGAATATGCCGCCCTTTACGCAGCTGGAGCTCTGTCCCAGGCTGATGTCCTCTACCTCGTTGGAAAACGATCTCAGTTGATGGAGGAGCACCTCGTCCAGGGCACCCACGCCATGCTTGTTGTCATGGCCGAGGCAGCGGCTGTTCTTGCCGCCATTCCAGGTGTTGTTGGACGCGATCTTGAGGTTTCTTGCCTCAACAGGAAGCAGAGCATCGTTCTTGGTGGTACCGTTGCACATGTAAAGGAAGCACAAAAGATCCTGGAAGCAAAGGGTATGCGCTGCGACGTCCTCGATACCGCCCACGCCTTCCATACCTCCCAGGTCGACCCCATCCTTGCTCAGTTTCGCAAGGTTGCAAAGAGCATTCATATCCGTCAACCCGCGATTCCCGTCATCTCGCCGACTCACGGCAGGGTTCTTCGGGAAGCCAAAGACTTCGGTGAGGGTTACCTGGCCGAGCACTGCAGAAACCCCGTCAACATCATGCACGCCGTGTCCGTCGCCAAGGCAGAGGGTGTCCTGGACGAGCGCACTATTGCAATCGAGATCGGCCCCGCGCCTGTTGTTGCCCCCATGGTGAAGGAAGTGGTGGGGTCACGAATGCAGACGTTCGCATCTGCTCACAAGACTATCGACACCTGGCAGTTGATAACTGAGGCCTTCTCGGGGATGTACACCGCTGGTGCCAACGTCGAATGGTCTAGGTATCATGCTGATTTCCCCGAATGCCAGCAAGTTCTCCAAGTGCCATCTTATGGGTGGACTCTCAAGGAGTACTGGATGCAGTATACCAACGACTGGAGTCTTCGCAAGGGCGATGCTGCTGCTGCTTTTATGGGACCCGCCAACTTGGCCT
This sequence comes from Colletotrichum higginsianum IMI 349063, assembly GCF_001672515.1. NCBI lineage: Eukaryota > Fungi > Ascomycota > Sordariomycetes > Glomerellales > Glomerellaceae > Colletotrichum > Colletotrichum higginsianum. Next base: position 3,128,004 of record NC_030957.1, on the reverse strand, counting down.
TCTCCTCCATTTACAATGTTGTGAAAAACACTCTCCAACCCAGTTCCGATGGCGAGGTGGTTGTAGATCTCGACCTCAACGCCGACGATGTGCACTCGATGGCACAGGGTCACAAGGTCTACGGCGTGCCTCTATGCACTCCAGTAGGTCTGAATCCGATTAAATATTATCGACTTGAGTAACTAACTCTTTACAAGTCTGTCTACGCCGACATCTCTCAGATGATCGGAAAGTACGTCAAGCAAATTACAGCCATGGACGTCGACACCATCGCGACCGAAGTGGCAGACATGCACATCCAGAGCGCCCTCGTGGCTAACGACGTCGGCCTTAAACAAGTCTTCCGAACCGAGGCCAGGTTTGACGCCGCGACGAAGTCTCTATTCTGCACTTTCTCTTCCTTTGACGTAAGTTATTTCTTCTAACTCTTGTCGCTCGACACTGCACATCAGCTGACAATCGTATGGCAGGACAACGACAAGGCCTTGGAGCAGCATGCCAGCTGCTCGATCCGCTTTGTCCAGATCGACGTAACAAAATCTCGGGTTGAGCAGGCTGTATCACAGGCAAGGATTCGCATGGAGGCCATCCGGGCTCAGGTCGGCAGAGATGACAGCACGTTCCGATTCAGCAAGTCCATGATCTATAAAATGGTCGGCCAGCTGGCCGATTTCGAGCCTGGGTACCGTGGCCTTTCCGCCGTCACCCTCAGCAACAACACATACGAAGCTGTCGGCACCGTGTCTTTCAAAGGGATTCCAGATTTCGGGAAATGGTTCTCCAACCCCGCCTTCCTGGACTCCATCTCTCAACTGGCTGGGTTTGTCATGAACGCCAACGAATGTGTCGATCTTGACAAGGAACTCTTTGTCAACCACGGATGGGAGTCGATGAAGCTACTTACTCCCCGGCTCGATCCAAACACAACATATCACTCGTATGTCAAAATGACTGAGGGAAAGGACAAGTTATGGTCCGGAGATGTGATCGTCTTTGACCAGGACCAGAACCTGGTTGGAATCCTGGGCGGCGTTGCTTTGCAGGGCGTTCCGAAGAGACTGATGAACTACATTATCAATTCGGCCATGAAAAAGGTCTCGAGAGATTCTCCATCAGCGATCTCTCAGATCAGGCCACAACCGCAGGCAATCCCTGCTTCCGAGATGGATGCGACTTTCGGAGACATTTACTCGGCCGAGACTCAAGCTGCTCCAACTTCGCAGCAGGCCACCGATGACTCTTGGCCCGTGGTCCTCAAGGTCCTGGCTGAGGAAACCCGTCTTGATCCAAAAGAACTTGCCGATGATGTCGTTCTGGCCGACATTGGAATTGACTCCCTCCTCTCGCTGGTCATCTGCTGCAGACTTCGCGAAGAGCTTGAAGTCGATCTTCCGGAACGTGCACTCTTCGAAGAGTGTCGTACTGTGGGCGACATAAAAACGCGCGTTTCAAGGCCTGTCTTGTCTTTATCAGGGTTTTCGAGGCGTGGGAGCGACCTCATGAGCACGAAGTCTGACACCGATTCATCGATCGGCTCGCCAGATCTTGACAATCCGGTATCGCCTTTCTCGACTGTCATGACCCCAATAAACAGTCTTGACACGCCAGGTACTAGCCCCACGCTGGGCTCCTATTTAAAGGTCATCGACAAGGGCATTGGAGAATTCAAGGGTAACGTCGTGCCGTCGACGCCTTCTGCTACGGCTACTATTCCACCAGCTTGGTCCATGTACCTCCAAGGTTCTCGGACGAAAGCGAGGGAGACTCTCTTCCTCTTCCCAGATGGCTGCGGGGTGGCTACTTCTTACTCGAGCCTTCCCACCATCTCGCCGACTACTGCTCTTGTCGGCTTCAATTCACCGTTTGCGAAGTAAGTATCGCTTCTCGCCGTGCTCATGTTCTCTTGACACTGACCGTGCCTCTTTCTGTTCGCAGGACTCCCAGCCGCATGTACGATCATACCCTCCGTGAAGTCTTGCAGTCATACGTTGCTGGACTACGGCAGAAGCAAGCTCATGGACCTTATCGCCTTGGTGGATGGTCTGCCGGTGGCATTCTTGCCTACGCAGTCGCCCAAGAGCTCATCTCCGCCGGCGAGGAGGTGATCTCTCTCACTTTGATCGATTCGCCTTCGCCCAACCACGGCCTTGACCACCTCCCCGAAAGGTTCTACGATCACTGCAACAAGGTCGGCATATTCCGCAAAGTGTTGGAGCGCGGATCGGACCAGTCCAAGCCTCCCGAATGGCTGATGCCGCACTTCCGCGCAACAACCGAGCTTCTGCACGAATACCACGCCCCGCCGATGTCTCCGGAAGCCGCGCGGAAGCTGCACGTCAATATCAACTGGGCCGGCGAGTGCGCCTTTGACGGCGTGACATACCCGCACCTGCCCCCGGCGATGAAGGAGGGCGAAGACTGCGAGGGCATGAAGTTTCTGACCGAGAAGAGGAAGGACTTTGGCCCTGGAGAGTGGGCTCTGCTGTTCCCTGGTGCATCTATCACGACCACGGTAATCGAGGGCCAGCATCACTTCAGTATGATGCGTGGAAGTGGTGCAACCAGATTGGTCGAGTCTATCAGACGAGGAATTTAGAAGTGTCCTTTTTCTCACACCTCTTTGAGTTAATTTGGCGTTCAAAATAGAGGGATGCTTTGACTACGTTATATATGTCGCTGAAGCGGTGCACAAACAGGATCTCGAGTTGACCTATTCCTCTCTGATACATGGTCACACAACAGTATCGGTATTTTTCGTCGAGTTTCAGAATTCCTTGAACTCATGGATCAGGATTTGCCTTTCAATTAAGAGTTACTTTCTTAAAAGTTCAATAATTCACACCATGTCTTTGGGACATTACATTATCCGTACAGCAGGCATTATGATTTGCTGTGTCGATCTCGGGCATCATGAAACCGCTTGGTGCGGCAATGGTAGGTAATGCAAAGCGAGGTAAAGATTCCACAAATTGACTCGAAATTTGCTTTATTTCATTCAGTTCACAGAGCTCGAGCAAAAAGATACTCTACTAAAGGCTTATTCTTGATGCCACCGCAGTCGGCCCAGGCGATTCACAAATTGTGCACGATGTTATTTCCGTCAGTAAGATTTGCCGCAAAGTCTACAACTTCAATCTGAATATACATATTGCATGCACGCCTCAAATGACTCTTCAACATAGTTTTTGTAAGCCTCGCCGACCATGGAACAGCTCTCAAGGTCGTCGAAGAGCTACTGATTGAGGTATGAGTAGGTTCCACACGAAATCACTTCAGATCCGCCCTCACCTCCTCTCCAGTGTAAGACACTTTTGGTAGCTTGAATCCCCCAGGAACCTGCTTCTGGAAAACTTGACGAGGATCGTACTTGTTGCTCGTTGCCAGAAGCTCTTCCAAGGTGCTCTGGCTTCGGCGCTCAATGGGATTCTGCCAGCTCTCGGCGTACGTCGTTTGAAGATAGCTTCTGTACTCCCCCATCTTCTTCGCCTTCGCCTCGGCGTCGTTGACGAGCTGTTGGACCGTTTTTTCAATTGTTTCATCACTGTCTTTCTCGTCTTCGTCGACGGAGACGCCCAAGTGAACGTAGATGATATTCCCCTGTGTCTGAATAGGTCCAAGGGAATCCACAGCACCATGACGCTCGGACATGACGCTGGGGATGGGCTGGTAAGCCATGGCAACTGCGAAACCATCAAGATCTAGCAAAGGCGTGAAAGCCTTGTCCGCCATCTGAAAGAACTCCTCCATCATGTCTGCCGAAGGAGCAAAACTGACCGTAGCGAAGATCCAGCGCTTCGGATATGTCGCTAGGGCGGCGTACTCGCGAGAGATTGATGTGACATTGTAGACGCGGATAGTGTTCGAGGGACCACCAGGAAATAGGGGCTTTTGCTCGATAGCCAACAGCGGTTTGAAGACCTCGGGCTCAACGACGGGAGGATTGCTTTTGGTGTACTGCAGGCTGTTGCCAATGAACCAGCTTCTTGTTGCGTTGCTGAGAACCAGGTTGTTGATGTAGTGGGCATATGGATCATAAGGGTGCATAGATGCGAGATCCTCGTGGGCCTTGAAGTGCTCCTTGCGCGTGGAGATGTCGTGGAAGGTTTGGCCGCCCCAAAATTTGCCCTGGGAAAATGTCTTCATGGTGATCGCGGTGACGACGCCAAAATTGTTGGCACCGCCTCTGAGGGCCTTCCACAGATCAGGGTGCCGGTTCGCGCTGGCTTGGACGATATCTCCGTTGGCGAGAACAACCTCGAATTCCTCAACCACGTCGCAGATGAACCCGTAGCGGGGAGAGAAAAAGGACGTTCCGCAGCCAAGCACGGCACCACCTACACCTACGCCAGCAACTCGAGCGCCGAGGGTGCTTAGATCAAAGGGATCAAGCTGCTCCGTGACTTGGTCCCAAGTCTGACTGGGACTCATTGTGATAGTTTTGTGGTCCACAGAGATCCCCAAAGCAGGTAGATTCTTCAGGTCAAGAACAATACCGTTCTCCATGTTTGCAGCGCCCTTGAACGGGGTGTGACCACCACCGCGGATGGCGAACTGGCACTTGCCATCCCAGACGTCGGCGCCAGCCGTGAGTGTGCGTACGGCAACCGAGACGTCGTGTGTCGAATTGGGCATGACTATACATGCTGGCTTAAGATCGGCCTCCTTTAGGCTGAAGTATGAGCCGACGGATAACTTGTAAGCAGCGCCATTGGGAAAAGCGACTACACTGTGACCCAGTGACTTGGCGAGAGCTTCGCACTATGCAAGTAGTCAGAAAGTTACGACGGGGTCACGACACGCGGTATCACTTACACAAGATGAAGATGATGCAACAGCTCCCTGAACCTTGTCCCATGTGTTGGCATTGCTGCCACTCAGAGGAGACATCCAAACATCGACGTTGAAAGATGACAGCCCTGGTAAGCCAAGTAAAATCTGTCGAATACCTGCACTTAACATACTTGCTAACTTTCAAAGGATCTGATGTAATTGCAAGACTCTGAGGAAGGTTGTAGATGATGACAGGAAACTGCGCAGTGCATCATGATCGTGAGGGAAGCTGAGAATTTCATAGTAACCATCCGCCATGTGGTTATTACTGACTCAGCTTTGCTGTTCTCGCCGACTTGCCGAACTTTGCCTTTGTTTCCCGTCAATCTTGTTTTCGCTTTCCGGGACCACGGGGAATGGAACTACAGTGACCCGTCATGTCCCCGGCCACGTCGCCGTTCCCCGGCGCAGGCCCAAGCTCCTCTGTCGCAACACCGCCATCCTTCATAAATCATGAGGATATAGCAAGCTTCAGAGTAAGCCAAGACGCAAAAATCTCACTTCGAAGCACCGCATCTGCCAATTATCGTCTTCTCTTTTCTTGAAGGTATTGATATCAAGACAATGCCTGGCCGCACTAATTCCACCATCCGCAAAGTCGCACTAGCAGGAGTCAGTCAGACTTATCTTTCCCAGCTCAGTTTTGCCGTCTAGCTAACAGCAACTTAGAAAGGCTACGTTGGCGAGAAGATCTACGATGAACTGGTCAACGCCGGGTATGATGTTACTGTTTTATCACGCCTCAACCCGAAAAACGAGGACAACGTCCGCATCGTTGACTACGGGTCTACAGAAAGCCTCACCGAGGCCCTCCGCGGACAAGACGCCGTCATCTCTACCGTCAACCTCGCGGGATGGCCGCACCAGTACAAATTGATTGACGCAGCTGTTAACTCGGGCTCGGTCAAACACTTCATACCTAGTGACTTCACTTCTCTGTCGACCAATCCAGCTGTTTCTCAGTACCCCTACTACAAAGATGCCGTGGCTATCCAGGAGTACCTCAAGGACAAGGCAGACCAAAGCGGTATGAAGTGGACCGTTGTCGCCACTGGTCCGCTTCTAGGCTGCATCTTGAACGGAAACTACATGTATAACTACCAAGAGCAGACTGCACTGCAGGTCAGCAATGTCTCACACAGGGTCAGTATGACCCGGGGTTCTACGCTGGCTAAAGCCATCTCGGGCATATTTGCCAGGTCCAAGGACATGCAGAGTGGCCCAATATTCATCCAAGACTATACTACTTCGCAGAAAGAAATGCTCGAAGTCGCTGAGAGGCTTTCTGGCAAGAAGTGGTCAGTTCAGCATGTCGATGGCGAAGAGAAACTCCAGAACGGCCTCGATATGTTCAAGAAAGCGGCGGCCGATGAGACCACGCCCCCAATTTTTGCCACGTTCCTTGTCATCCATAATACTATTTTTGGCGGGCATTACAACACTTCTTGGGACGGGATGGGAAACAAATACCTTGAGCTGCCTTTCATGTCCAAGGGTGAGTTTGAGGACCTGATTGCGACAAGAGTCCGGAATGAGCCCATCGATGGTGGTCTGCCTTGGAATTCAGCCCCGAAGCCTCGAAACACGTCTTAGGAGGGCCGCGATTTGCCTTATGATATAAGACACGTAGTAAATCTAGACTTCTATCTCTTCTGTGTCTTTAATAAAACTTTACCCTTCTTCCAGCATTGTATGGGAACGCAATCGCCATCGTGCAACGACAGTTCCGCACGTGAGCAGCAATTACTCCAAAAACCTTTACAGGATACGGTCGTAAACTCTTAGTTGCAGGGTTCAATTTCTACCTTCCCCTATCCTCAGTAATGTCACCGATTTGTCCAAACAATCTGTGGAGTTATGCAAACCAAATTGCAAACAAAGAATATCGACAGTCTGGACAACCGGGTAACCAAGAAAGAACCATGAAAATTCAAGAAGCACCTCCGTTTTCATCTACTTGACGTCCAAAGAAGGCGGCTGAAAACCGTTCCACTCTCGATAGTTCGTCGGGACTTTGGGAAACTCGTCGACCCCATCCAACATGACAACGCTCATCCCGCCGGCGTGGTGAGTCTGGACATGACAATGCAAAAGCCAAGCGCCCGGGCTCTCCACCTTGTAGCGAACCACAGTCCAAACAGCGGGCGCGTCGCCGGCAATGTCAGGCGTCGTGAAGGTGTCCTGGTAGGATGGGTTTTTGAAGTTGAAGGCGCCCGACGGTAGTTCACGTTCGGCCTGTTCGACCGTATCCCAGGTGAACTTCCCAATACCGGAGCCGAGAAAGTAGACTTTGTTGCCGTGCTTGTGCACAGGATGGCTCTGCGCAAAGGGCCCTTCAGTCTCCAGGATAATGTCGATCCACTCTCCGACCTGGGTCCGAAGGACAAGCTCGCTCTGTGGAACTTCGTCTGGGCGTCTGAATAGTACAGGAGGATTCTGTTCTTCTGCTGTCATGTTGTAAACTTCATGACCTGACAAGCTCCACTCATAAGCTCTATAAGGGCGACCTGGCTTCCTCAAATGCAGCTTGAATGTGCGATTTGGGCGACGAGCCGGCTTTTGTGTAGGGCACGGGCGGCCATCCTCAGGCTTGAATGAGCGAATATCTTTGATGAGGGGTTGACCAGCGTAGTTGATCTTTGCTTTGGAGTGTGTCGACACTTGTGGCGCTTCATCATACACCAACTCTGCAAACCCTCCCAGGATCTGATTGAGAAGGTCATTCGCCATCCGTATTGTGTACCGGGCTGGCTCCTGGTCAAGTTTGACCAGTACCGACACCCGATTACCGTTTCCGACGTAGACGCGGTCCGCGACAACAGGCCTGATGTATTGCCCGTCAACGGCGTAAACATGCAAATCATGGTTATCGATAGCCACCTGCAACGGATAGATACCGCCTACGTTCATGAACGTGAGGGCTGCCCAGCCAGCGATGCTGTCAACCTTGACGGTGAAGTTGCCTTGGGCGTTCCTCCCGCCGACGCATTCCCGAATAGATTCGGCCGGCAGCCTGCCCACATGCACATTATAATCTCCTTGAAGTGCTTGAATGGGAGGTACGCAACCTTTTGCCGTCATATGGTCCTCTCCAAGATCTTGCAACATCTTGAGAATGATAGGATTCGTCATGCTGTCCAGAGACTCTGGGTCCAGACAGTACTGAGAACCGACTCCATTGATGATGATGCCGTCGGTGCAGGCAAGATCGAAATTGGCAATTTCCTCAATGTGGTAGAAATCCTTGAATTTGTATTGGCTCCAGTCGGCGAGGAGAAGCGGCTGCAAGCGCGATTCCGCGTTGCGCATGGCCTGTAGAACTTTCGGGTCGTTGCTGATGAGATGGAAAGGTCTATCGATCTCTGATGGTGCATCGACAATCACTGCACCGTAGAGCCCGTCCATGAGCTGGCCCTTGGAGTGGGCGTGGTAGAAAAAGGTTCCTGATTGCTCTGCCGTCCACTGATACAGGTAAGACGCGCCAGGATGGATTTGGCCCTGTGTAAGCCCTGGTACGCCATCGCTCCATGGCGTTTTCCGTTGGTCAACGCCATGAAAGTGAATTGTTGTATCCTCCCGTAGATAGTTGCGGACAATCAAATTGACCTTGTCTCCCTGTTTGAGGCGTAAAGTAGGTCCGGTGAAGTTGTTATTGGCCAGAATGGCGTCTCGTAGCCCAGCACCGAGTGCATCTACTCGGCCTGCTGTAAGATTGAGCTCGAAGTACATAGATCGCTGTACAGAGTGCTGGGTATTGGACGTCACGGCTTCCAACGACATGGGGGACCAGCTGAATAAGGGCCATGGCAAAACATGGGTCAGAAAGTGAACAGCGTGCATTATGATGTTATTCGTAATCGGTGTAGATCACAGGACTTGAAACCAAATGGTTCTAATAGTCTTCATATCATAGGACAGCTAAGCAGCAAGCTGAGAAATGGCTAGAATGTGACAGTATCTAAGGGAGTGAGTGCAGCTTGGTCAATTCAGCCCGCAGGCTAGCAAATAGTGTTTGAGACGCAGAGACTCGCCGGATGACTTCCGCGAAAAGCATAAACCGGAGATCAAAAGGCTGGGCTGCCAACGGGGAATAAAGCCCGGCCAGTGCTAAGTCGGCATAACCTTGAGAACCCCCCCCGAGTGCACTTAGACAACTTCCCCGTCAGCAGACAGCAGACGCAAGCCGGAATTCCTTCCTTGTTTCCTACTCCCTTTCCTCTCCCCTCACTTCCAACGATGCGTTTTTCACTCATTGCCCCGGCCACAGTGCTTCTGGGCCACACTTCGGCCACACCGCTAGGCCAAACGCTGACGAACCATGGGTCGCTTTCGATGCTTCATGGTCTTTTGGAGGACCTCGACTTACTGGAGCGGTTCGAAACAGCTAAGAAGTCGACTTTCTTGGCAATGACAGATGACGCGCTCCTTGGTCTCGCCAATTGGGGCTTGAACATGAGCTCCATCGACCCAATGCTTGCCCGGGGCATTTTGGAATACCATTTCCTTGAGGGAGTCTACACTTCTTCTGACCCTTCACTGAGAACCGGTATTCAACTTGTTCATTCGGTCTTGCGTCCGCCAATCTTGAACAATGTTACAGATGGTCCGGCTGTCAAACTTTCCGTCATCAAGGACTCTTTTTACGTAGAGTCAGGCATCCAGAAGGTTATGCACATCAACGAGTCGGATATAAGCCATGACAACGGTGTTCTGCATACACTCAACAGCAACCTCGTCCTCCCACACAACATCTCAGAGACCACCAAATTGGGCAACCTCCATGAGTTTTGGAACATCATTGAGCGGTCCCACACCGGAGAAGAACTGGAGGCCATGAAAGACGTGACCCTCTTTCTGCCGAATGACAGAGCAGTGAGGCGGTGGCGTTTTCTACTGGACTCCCTAAGTATCGAGCAATTGGCAATGTTTGTTGCGAATCACGCCATTCCGAACCAGGTCCTTTATCACAGTGCTTTTGCCACAGATGAGAGTGAGTACCAAACTCTCAGTGGCTTGAATGTCACCATCAGGCACGACTCCAGAGGCGATGTCTTCGTCAACGAGGCGAAGATTCTTAGGCAAGACGTTCTCATTTTTGGAGGCGTCGCACACATACTGGATGATGTCCTGATTTCTTCGGGATACAACCGTAAGTATGTGGTGTTTGAGTGTTGTGGTTTAGTGATCGGTTCTAACGACGTCTTACAGTTTTAAAGTGTCACTCAACGGCCAATGGAACTTGGCCATTTATGGCTTCGCGATGGCCTCGTGTATCTTCTTGGCACGTTATTGCACACGACGTTGTCGCTGCCGCAATTATCATCTCTCTTGCCGTTCTCGCCATTTTCAAGGTTGTAAAACGCGAGACAGAAGACGCGGTCAAATCTACAGCTTCGGTCCACGGCGGGCTGGGAGAAACACTTGGGGAAATATCACCAGTAAAAAATGGCATGGTGCAAAGTTCTAGGTGTTCCAATCTCGACTACGATTGGTCTGAGCATAGTTCTCTGGTGACAGATCTGGGATGAACATCTACTTACGCCACACTCGTAGCAGTACTACTTGATCTCAAGAAACCTTTCCATTAGCTCAGTTGAATTCCATCAAGTCCTGCATTCACCGTAATCTGGCAAGTCATGTCTGGATAATGCTCATTTAGAGTCAATCGTACTACATCAGGGTCGACCTTACATTTGCTTTTTTTTTTCGCACTTTGAGGAGGACGTCACAAGTGTAAACCATGTCAAACAATCCAATCTTATCACGGACTTTCTCCCCATCGATAGTGTGCGAAGCTCTTCATGCTCATTTTCTGTTTCTACTCAGACTGTTTTCCAACCATCAATGAAATTTATCAGAAGACTGTACCAGCTTCGGGAACCCTCAAGATACATCCCCCCGATCTTTAAACGGGTCTTGTTTCGCGTGACGTAGTTACTCCGGATTGGTGACGGCGAACAGATTGATGCTCAATGTATACCTTCCCTACTACTCTACAAGAGGGGTTCCTGGAGAACGGTAGATTTTGAATAGGCTCAAGGTTCATGTCATGGTGTTTCGAAGCTAGCTTTGGCCGTGGTGCTGGTGCATCGGGGAACAGTTGCCGAGTCCGTTACAACTCGGGAAGCTCCAACACACAACCACTCGATCGCCCGGCATTCATTCACACCCTAAGAATGAATTCAATGAGAAACTCGAATCGATTTTTTTCGAAGGTGAAAAAGGTGAACGATGCTTCTGAGCAGGCTCAACTGTGGATACGAGTCTTCGAGACTTGCTAGAAGTCGAACTGTCCGATTTAAGAAACTGCGACATGGTCCGAGTACAAATGCAAAGCGAAACCTTTGAACTCGGTGGACAACAGAGAGGTGCGTACCTAAAAGCATGAATTACTTGTTTGCAAGGCATATCGTTCGTTTTCCGGGTGGGGGGATGCGGATAGTTCTATTACGCCTCGTGTATTGCCGTTGTCCACCGTCCCACTTCTATGAAAGTCCCATGCTTTCGAATAGTAACGAGATTGGGTTTCATGTTTTGTGCCTGGAATGTTTCCATATAAACCCCGGTCCTTGCGTTCAAAAGAGAGGCCACAGTCAACAACTTGGGGGCCTTTGCACTGTCGAAGATATCGTAGAGTCGGTGAATTGAAGAATTATTGTTCCTGTCAGTCGTCCATGGTTTCTTGGGTGTCTATTAACAAAACTTGCTGACTTCATTGTGTAGTTTGATCGTCATAGACCTGCCACTTCCCTCACCCTCTCACTCTGCCAGACTCGAAGTCAGATCACCATGGCACCAACACCACACGCAACCTCTACAGAGGCTCCGTCTTCCGAGGATGTATTATCAGTGGACGAACAGGTCTTTGTCAAGATCCAAGGAGGAGACTTCATCGTCGACTGGCTTAGTCCAGAAGACAAGGGCCATCCCCAGAACCTTCCCAGGCCACGAAAATGGCTCATTACACTAGTATTGGCGCTCTATGTGCTGTCCACGACATTCTCATCATCAGTCTTCAGCGCGGCTGCTGGCGTGACGGCTGCAGAGTACAACACCACCGTACAAACCATGGTCTTTGGCGGCACGTCGCTGTTTATGCTTGGTTTTGCAGTTGGCCCCATCATCTTCGGGTACGAACCCCTCCCGCACCCCAACAACGACGAATATGCCATGCTAACAGGCCGCTTCCAGGCCCTTGTCTGAGCGTTATGGCAGGAAGCGCCCACTGATGACTGGCTATGTAACGTTTGCTATTCTTCAGCTACCGGCAGCGAATGCTCAAAGCCTCTTCACGATCTTTGTCTTCCGCTTTCTACAAGGCCTTTTTGGCGCCGCGCCTTCCGCCATCCTGAGCGGCACCTTGGCCGACATTTGGACCCCAAAGCAGAGAGGGTTCGCCATGCCTTGCACGGGGACGTTCCTAATGATTGGGCCTGTGCTTGGTCCGATGATAGGCTCCATCATTGTCAAGAGCACGTTGGGCTGGCGCTGGATCTTCAATATCACTGCCATCTTCACTCTCAGTGTGGCTGTGGTCACCTACCCGGTTTTGACAGAAACGTACTCCCCGGTTCTGTTGGAAAGGCGAGCGAAGCGCATGCGCCATATGACGCGTAACTGGGCACTGCGAGCCAAGTCGGAAGAGCAAGAGAGCAGTCCCAATGACATTGTGGAGAAATTCCTCTCCCGTCCTGCCAAAATGCTCTTTCTTGAGCCCATCCTTTTGTTGATGTCCACTTACATCTCTGTGGTCTTCGGTGCGTCATCTATCCCGAGAAAGCTACTGCCAAACTTCTGACTGATTGTGTTCCAGGTCTGATGTACGTCTTCTTCCTCGCTTACCCAATGTCTTTTGAGCGTGAGCGCCATTGGGATGCCACTTCGGCTGGCCTTCCGCTGCTGTCCATCTTGTTTGGGACCATCCTTGGCGGCGCCCTCATCATCGCAACGGTCAACACCAAGCTCTCCCCCGACCCCAAGGCTGGACGTCCTCAGGAGAACAGATTGCTGCTCATGATGATGGGAACGATTTGTCTGCCGGTAGGCATGTTTTGGTTTGCGGCAACTAGCTCGCCATCCACAGGGCCCTGGCCACAAATCATTGCCGGAGTGCCTATTGGCGTCGGTATTATCTTGATCAACATGCAGGGAATGAACTACATTGTCGACTGCTACGGAGTCAACTCAAACTCGGCAATCGCGGCGAACACGTTTATGCGATCTCTGTTCGCGTCCGGCTTTCCGGTTTTCGCGTAAGTATCTTCCCGGAATCCTGACTTGTCTTGCTGTCTTGCTGACTACTACATAGCACATCCATGTATACTGCCATTGGCGTGGCTCGTGCTACTTCACTACTGGCACTGTTTGGAGTAGTTCTGGCCCCCATCCCTTTCCTTTTCTACCAATACGGGGACAAAATTCGTGCTCGCAGCAAGTGGTCCCCTTCGTACGGACGGTAAAGCAGAACACTCCGTCGGTATGAGTAGTGATCTGGAACTAGACAATCCGCCACCAAACATCTTTGGGGATGCAAAATAACTAGTAGCCCGATTTCAGAGATGGCTGTTATATCAGATTGGATCGTTGCTGTATTTGAGGAGCACTCAATTCAAATTGAAAAGCAAAATCATACCAATGTCTATCAATGAGTCCTTCGTATCTGCATATCGACATATACCTTGCACGTCACCAGTCAATTTCACCGTTTCCTAATTGTTAATTCCAGTGCAAACTTGTTAAAGATAGAATAGCAATACGGCCCCTGTCCAATCCATTTTATCGGCCTGATGTGACTTTCTGCTCCCCAACTTGGCCGAATGGTTGAGCCCTCCAGTCCCACTTCCTCTTAGGTGATATCACTGTCTATTACTTTGGTTCCTGCATGCGAAATGACTCAAGCATTCGGAGAGGGTCCTCTCCAGTCCTGGCTTGGAGACTGATCAGAAGTCGAAAATGCATTCCCCTAGCTTGACTAGGCCAAGTCCTGCAATCGACCAAATTATATCCTTGAAACCCGGCATCTGTCAAATTCTACTCGCAGCTCTGGTCCTCCCAGAAAAGGAAGAACCTCGTCTCAATGCTTCGTCTGGCAGGACCAATATCATCAGGGGTCGGGAAAGCGCTGTGCGGAGTTCGCCTGGCCCGGCCATCCTTCTTCGAGTCAAAGATTTTGATGAGAATTACATCATCTCTCGTCATGCCACCCCGGAACCACCACCTGTGCTGTTCGGGGGTCTCGGGAGGCGCAACCTGCCACATGCGATTCTCAGTCGGCTTATGTGGCCACCTGAAAGGCACGCAATGCATGGTGTCGTGGAGTTCGTCGTCGCGAACTGTCCTGGCATCGCACAAAGCGAGGGGCTCGCGGTGAACTTCGTCCATTGGTCTCCAAAGGTTGACGATGGCCCAGCGATGCTTGCCGTCGTGCTTCGAGCCCTCCCCAGGAGGGAGGTCGTCGTACAGACGACGCTTGGCTCCAAGATCAGATTGATCAATGTGGACGAAACGAGCAGAGAGAAGACCGCCATCGGTCATGGCCATGTCTGGTTTGTCTTTGTCTTCGTCCGGGTCGACACTTTCCCACTGTCGCTGGCGGATGATGTGGGAGATGACTCGGACATCACTGGCACCAGTACTGTCGTGTTATCAGTAAAAAGTGGCCGAAGGCTTTTCTCTAAACTACATGAACGTGACTAAATTTCAAGCAACTCACTTACATCTTCCTCATGAACTCTTCACACTCAGCGTTATAAATCTTGTTAAGGTTCTCATCGATGGGGCTCCATGGAAAATCCTTGTACGACGTCGGGAAATGCTCGAACTGGAAGCCAGTCTTGTCAAGGGTAAATTCCGACTCCTTGCCCCGAGCATTGTAAATCTTGACGGGCCGGGGATCGTACTTCCGGCGCATCTGAGCGAAAGTGCCGCCCCAGATCATCTCGTCGCCACCTTTGGTAGGGCAGAGGCGGTAATTGAGAGTGACATCATAAAAAGGCTTGTTCAGGTTGTAAACGCCAGCTAGCTTGGCGCGCTCCTCACTGTCTTCCGTGGCAAGCTCAGTTGCGGTGTACTCGATCTTGTCGCCGGAAACCTTTAGTTTTCTCTTCACCTGAGTGTCAAGGAAAGCAAGCTCATTTTTGGTGGCGTACTTCAGCTCAAGAGTAGGCATGGTGGCGGTTGATTGTGAGAGGGAATGTCCTGACTGTAAAAGTGCATTGATTCGAGTTTGAACGACTCGACTATTAATATTCATAGACCTGGGGCGATTGATGTCTCAATTTCGATTACTTTCCGTGATTGCGGTATTCTTGTCAACAGGGAGCAGGCGCCGATGAGTCTCCCTACTGCGGCGATTGAGTCCCCGGTCGGTGTGCACGGAGACCGGCATTGGATGAGTGATGTTGCCGGTCGACACACGGCTTCCCGACAGAGCCGTGACTCATTATCGATGACGGCGTATAACCTTATGTAGCAGGGGACAGGTAGGGATCGCAAAGTAGAGTAGCACGATTGGCCCGTCATAGGGCCTCTGGTGGTTCTTTACTTCGATCTTGCAAGTGATAGGTCCTTTTGTGGGCCTTTCAATTTTCAAAGTAGGGCCTCAAATGTGCCTGATCGCCACTGCTTGAAGGATCAAAAATCAATGTGAACAGAAACTCGTCAACATTTTTGTATCTTTGCATGATTGCAGATAAGTATGGCATGTTATTAATTTCTCAAATACTGCAGCAGGTTCAATTTGTCCAGATCAGTCACCGCCGACAGTGAACTCTACATCATGCAATAGTCTCGGCAACCAGTCTAGAGAACAACTCTTCTATTGCTGTAGAGCTACATTTTGTCTTCAAGAAGCCATGAGTCTGTAGATGATGCCTTGAGGAATATTCACATCTATTCAAAGTTTGCAGATACCTCTGAATTACAACCCCACGCCTTAAGAACACTTGCCGAGGTTTGTTGCAGAATTGAGTGACAGGAACGCAAAATCAATGGCACCAGCAATCATTCACAGTCCCATACACTCGGAAGCAAGGATTCTTTTTCAACCCCATTGGTCTTCGTCTCCCAATCACTAGAAACTGTAGTGTTCTGCCCATCCTACAACACAACTGTTGCCAGACATGTTGATCAGCAGTTTCGAACGCAATATTTGATTGGAAATGCCTTAATCAGCTTACCGACTACGATTCATGTCCGCGAAATTGAAATGATCAGGGATGAATTTGTCCAAGAAGTCGGGATCTTTGCGCATTTTCTCAATGCATCCGATGTCCGGCACAATGATGGAGATGACGGTATCATAGTCTAGCAACATCTCGCTCGGTGCATCGGGGAATAAGCTCTTGAAGTCCGCTTTGGCGGGGGTGTCGTTATGTGTCTACACACATTCCAACTGAGTGAATGACATTGCGGGCATACTTACGAATTACGTACAACGGTGTAACACACAGCTCCATACTTCTCAAGGAGTGGCTTGATAATCGGCGTGTTGACGTTCTCGATGTGATTGTGATGGCTCTGTTCATCCATGTCTGGTTTCCTACAGACGTAAATGCTGTAAGCAAAGGTACGCTTTGACTGCTTAGGGGAGCCCATTCTTATTGTGACGTTGACGTTTGGTTGCTGAGAAGGGGAAAAAAATATATCCAGAGAAATGCCCGTTGGCGGCTACTCTCATATGGGTATTCATCCTTCTTGGACAAAAGCAATGTTTCTCACAACATTTTTTTACTTGAGTAAGTTCAAATTTCTTGCCGAGAACATGGTTGCAGGGTTGGAAATGTAACAACTGTGGATACTGCGATAGTTCACCATTTCCCGGCCCGATCCCCGCGGGCGGGAAACACAGCCATACCCCTGAGCTTTTGACGACTGATCCGTGACCCTGTCGTTGATTTCAGCTTTTTCAACGCTACAGTCTCGATATTGCGTAAGATTTGAGGTACAGGTTGGTGATCGGAACCTAACACAAAAGTGTGGTATTGCCGGCTTGAAATCGCGATCGAGAGAGCTCAAATGGATAACTTTGCCTATTTAGTTCCATGCATAATAACAGCAGTGATCTCCGGAAAGGATTTTGACATAGCAGACGACAAGTCCTAGATTTCAAGTTTTTCCGACAATTGCTTTTTGTAGCTGGTGGTTTTGCTCTCTCTGTCTATTTCCCTCCTGGATATCCAGCAAACTATTTCACCCCGCCTACACAACAACTCAACATGTCTGACTGCAAGATCGTTCTTATCACTGGCGCCAATAAGGGCCTTGGTTACCAAGCAGTCAGAGCCCTCCTCGGATCCAAGCAAAGATACCACGTCTTCCTCGGCTCCCGTGACTTTGCCAAGGGGAAGGCTGCCGCTGAGACGGTGGCGGCTGAAATCAAGTCGCAGAGCGTTGTCGAGCCACTGCAGCTTGATGTTGAGAGCGATACTTCCATCAAAAATGCATTCGAGACTGTCAAGAGCAAGGTTGACAGACTTGATGCGCTCGTAAACAACGCCGGTACGTTCCCCATATCGCACTCGAAAACAGGAGACCACTCTGGTTGCTAACTCCCTCACTCTTGCTAGGCGTCATGCTCGATCAGCAAATTGAACGCGGCAACATGACTGTCCGCGAGGCCTACAACAAATCCTGGGATATCAACGTCACTGGACCTCATGTCATTACAGACACTTTCTTGCCGCTCCTGTTGAAGTCGTCCGACCCTAGGCTGATTTTCAACACCAGTGGCGTTTCCTCGTTGGCCAACGCGGCTGACTCTTCTCACTTCACCTACAGGGTGCCGCCTGCTGGGACGCCGAAGCCCGTGGGCACAATTTCTTACAGAGCTGCCAAAGTTGGCCTTAACATGGTTATGCTCGAGTGGGTGCGCATGTTAAAGAACGACGGCGTCAAGGTCTGGTGTGTGGCCCCAGGTTTCTTCGCCACTGATATCGGCGAGGGGGACCCTGAATCCATGAAGAAGATGGGTGCTGGCGATCCGTCTGCTGGTGGCCAGGCGCTTGTTAACGTGCTGGAGGGAGAAAGAGACGCCGATGTGGGAAAGGTAGTGAACATGGCGGTTTACGGTACGCCTGTGCAGCCTTGGTGAGAAGGATGTAAATGAGAATTGGGACTAGAACCAACCTTATCAGCCAAACATGTAACCCGAATACTAGATACAACGCCTCCATATGTACTATTTCATATTTTGATTATCGGTCTTGCATGCATGCATCCGGGAATACCTTGGCAGAAAAGAATCCACACTCACTTTCGCCTGAGTGGAGCATTTCTCTTGATTCAACACTGTCTGCTTGCCTGCGTCAGGAGCAGCACGTATCAGTCTGAGTAAGATGGTCACAGCCTTTTTTGATCACTGGATCCGAACGCTCTGCAACATTAGAAATACACAATATACACAAGCACGGCGTTTACTATATTTAAGACGCGTAAAGAGTGAAAACTACAGAATTTCACGTTGGGTTCCATGATATCATAAACGTGGGAAACATCCTAATCAAGGTCTGAAAGAGATATGATGTATGTGCTTCGTCAATGACGAAGTATCTTTTCTTGTGATTGGCGGCCATTCTGTAGATTCGGATCCGTTTCATGAATGCACACCAACGTGAACTTTATGCGTATCGCTATTTACAACACTATGATACTGAAGTCTCTTCCTACTCCAAGTCCTGGTCTTCCCAGAATACGAGGCATCTAATCTCAATGCTCTCTCGGGGCGGGCCATTATCCTTTGGAGTTTGGATTGCTGTGTGCGGCACCCGCCTAGCTCTTCCGTCCAACTTGGTGTCGAAAATCTTGATCAACAATGCCTCGTCAGGAGTCATATTGCTGGCGTAAAACCACTCGTGATGAGGACTTGCGACCATGTGCCACTGCTCGTTATCCTTGTTCGTAGTATTGGGCGGCTTGCCGAGAATGATTCGCGTCGTGACTGGGCGGAGATCCGATTCTTCAACGCTGCGCGCGTCACACACTGCCAATGGTTCACGCTGGACAAGCTTGAGAGGATGCCAGACGTTGATTATCCCCCAACGGTTCTTGGTCTTGGCGCGAAGCCTTTCCGCATCTGGTAGCCGATCAAGTACCGCTTCTGCACCCTTGTACGATTGATCTATCTTGCGTGAGCACATCATTGCTGTTGTGGCCTCGTTACACGTACCGACATGGATAAACATGGCGGGAGGCTGCATGTTCAGCATTTGGGAATCTGGGAGATCATCGGAGATGTTGAGAATCTTCTCATAGGGATCGCGACGGACGACGTGAGGCGTAAAAGGGTGGACATATGTCGCTCCCGAGCTAAGACGTTTGTCAGGACACACTCACCTCCCTCAGCACTGAATTTGACAAGACTTACTGTCGCATCAGGAGCTCTTGGACGTCCTTCCGAAGCTGTTCGGGGAGAAAGAATCGGTAATCTCCCTCCCACTGCCTTTCCCGGATAGTACTTTTCACGACCTTGAAGCCTTGGGTATCGAGACTGAACTCCTCGTCGCACGTCCGCATGTCTGTGACCCGCACAAGCTGCCGGTCATACTTGGTCCGCTGAAAGCCTACCGTGGCGATCATTTGAACGGGAAACGGTTCACCCATCGGCGGCGGCAAGTGATAATTGACATAAGCATGAACGGACTCTGGCTTTTGACTGGAGTAAGGCATGTTGACTACATCAAACCTGATGTGTGGACGTCACAAAATAGAAGTTCGCTAGCCTCGGAGCAGGTGGGCTAGTGACATGTCATGTCTTGCATTAAATGAACCTTCGGGTCCTTGCAGTCGGGGAAACAGAAATAAACAACAAGATGCTCACCGAGTAGAATCTCCCAAAGCACTCCCAAAGCACATCCAAGACTTGGACAAGACTCAGGATTGATAAACGAGTCGCACGCCGATAAAGAGATATCGTTCCTTTGACTTCTCGGCAAACACAAGTTGAGTAGAGTCATGTCACGGAAGCTAGTCAAGGTTCGAGAAAACAAACATGGGCGGGGTCTCGAACTCTCAAACTTAAAGTTTTGATGTGCCGCATTCAAATCCCCCATTGGTTGATTTCAGTTTGATTTTCCTGATGAGGCAATGAAGTCCCAATCATCGCTGGTCAGGGAACGCTGTACGGTCATTAATCGCCGGCGAGCCAGTCGCCGGCCACTCACCACAGTTTTGGGTTCATAATAACAAGGTTAGTTCGTCCTGTTTTCCGGGTAAATAGAGCTACGCGTCGTATACTGCATCTCCCGCGATCCATGTGCTCTCTTGCTGCGATCCCCTTCCATGACCCTAATTTAAAGATGAGCGATTCCGTGCCAAAATGATGATATTTGACCTAACTGGAGAGTCCGGGCTGCTTGAACAAGCGTTTTAAACACCCGTGCCCGCTTAAGTACTTTAGACCATTTCGATCCTAGCTTTGGTCATGCATGGCTGCAATACCCGGTGTACCTAATGAGGAAGACCTTTAGACAGTCCTAGATCCGCACATACCGATACGCGGATGACTGATTCCCGAGTCAAACAAGACATGTGAAGAATAAAGTAGTCACACTATCTTGGTAATAATGCCCATCCCAAGAGTCAAAGATCTTCTTTGTTGGCAAAATTTTCCCTTCGTGTCAGCTCCATTCGTCAGGACACATATTGTCAAGTCTTACTCCTTCAAGGCACAAACCGTTCAAGCTCATCCGAACAAATCTCGCAAATTCAACAGAAGGAAGGCCAAGACTTTGAGTTTCAGGGAACTTGTTTCGACATGCCTTACATCCCCAGCCTGCCGCAGATCCCTAACCGGTACGCTGCGACCCATATCGACCCTCAGGGCGAGGGTGACGCCCGCCCAACTGCTTTACAGATTATCCAAGACGAGGGTCTGATTGGACAATTGTTCGACAAGGTCGCGCTGGTTACCGGTGGTACAAACGGAATTGGACTTGAAATTGTTCGCCATCTAGCAAAAACTGGCATGAAAGTCTTTTTCACCTCCCGTGACTTCGCGAAGGGTGAGAGGGTGAAGAGTGAGCTGGAGAGCGAAGACTCAGGCTTGAGATTAGAGGTGATAGAAATGGAACTCAAGAGTTTAAAGAGCGTCAAGAGAGGCGCTGAGGTAGTTTTGAATAACACCGGCCGGCTAGATGTTCTCGTCAACAATGCGGGTAAGTTCCACTCGTCCCTCGGATTGAATTGAATCAAACTGGTGGCTGACGTCTACTTCACCAAAGGCATCGCGGCGACACCGCGTGGCTACACAGAAGAGGGCTACGAACAGCAGTTTGGTGTCAATCACCTCGCACAATTCTACCTATTCCAGCTGCTCAAGCCTCTCCTTTTGAAGACGGCTGCCGACAACAAGGTAAACGTGCGAGTTGTCACCACCTCCAGCACATCACACACGGCGTCGACCGTACTGCCGGAAAACAACTATGACACTGCGAACGCCAACGGAAAAGGTTATGAGCCTGGAGTCTCGTATTCTCACTCAAACACGGCCAAAATTTGGTTCTGTAATGAAGTAGAGCGGCGCTACGGCTCTGAGGGGGTACATACCATCAGTGTTCACCCTGGCGGTTTTGGCAGTGGCTTGATGAAGTCTTCAGACGGGGAAACCCGCAAAATGTTGGAGAAATTGATACAGATGCCTCACATAAGAAAAGTTTGGAAGAGTGTCCAACAAGGCGCTGCCACCAGCGTACTAGCAGCTGTTGGCAAGGAGTATGATGGTGTTGGAGGATTCTATATGGAGGACTGTGGTATTAGCAAGCCCATCCCCGACGATACCAATTGGGCTGGGTATGGATTCAAGTCATGGGCCTTTGACGAAGAGGGCGAGAAGAAGCTTTGGGATGATTCTTTGAAGATGGCTGGGCTGGAGGACGGCCATTGATCCAAAGCATGTGTTAGATAGTTTCAACATGAGATTTAGGAAAGTGCAATCTGTTCGTGTGGGAGTGGTTCATAGGTCTATTTTTGGGACTTCATCTACGTACTTTAGTTTCTTATATTCCTCAAGTCCCAAATACAGACAAGTCAGAGGTTCATGGATGACCACGATCAGCGTAGCATGTGAGCTAGTTATCGTTATTGGTGACACTGCTGGCTACACCTTTGAACACTCCATCCAAATCATGACCTGCAACAGTCTCAGTTTCAAATGCTCACATCACTGGGCAGAAGAAGAGTGGAATCTCGAGCTTAAATCTGGCCACAGTTCTCGGCGACGTGTTTATGATCTTCGGCGAACCAAGCTCTGCCACGAATCTCGATGACTATAGCGCCACATTCCCAACAATAAAGCCTTCAAGTCCGAACAAATTCGCCTTTTTAATATCTAGATTATCCATCAATCAATGACCCTTGGATCTTAAGTAAGGAATAAGACTACTCAAAGCGGGACTTTACTACTTTCCTTCGTTGATAACCTGAAGTTGCACATCATGTCGCGCTCAGAAATTCTCTCAGATCTGTCCGAGAAAGAATCGCGCAATGTTCAAGGTGAAACAGAGGGTCAGATAGCGAGCATTATCAAGGACAGCAACGATCTGACAGCTCCAACCGAATCGCAACAGAAGCACGAGCTTGAAACCGAGGTTGGCGAGCCCCCGTATCCGAAGGGTATCCAGCTAGGGCTTATTGTCTTTGCACTGTTCTGTTCAGTTTTCATTGTCGCCGTCAGTCAAACCGTTCTAGCTACAGCTATTCCCACCATCACGAGCGTCTTCAACAGCTCCGACGATATTGCGTGGTACAGTACGGGAGAACAGATCACGGCTGTTGCCTTACAACTTCCCTTTGGGCAAGCGTACTCCCTTTTCAACAACAAGTGGACCTTCTTGACTTCAGTGGTCATATACCTCGTCGGCAGTGCTGTTTGCGGCTCGGCGCCCACTTCAGTTGCGTTGATTATTGGCAGAGCTATCCAGGGTGTTGGAATGGCAGGTGTTTTTGGTGGCTCGTTCATCGTCATCGCGCGCATCACGCCACTCCGGAAGAGAAGTCTTTTTGCTGGCTTGTTTGGTGCAGCGTATGCCATAGCCAGTGTTATTGGCCCGATCATAGGTAAGCCAATTGTTCCCCCTCTTGATCCGCACAATCTAGATACTAATTCAATGGCTTAGGCGGTACTATCACACAACGAGCTTCTTGGAGATGGTGCTTCTACTGTAAGTTACGTCATAAGTGTCATACGAATCAGAGACAATATCTGACAAAATTAGTCAACTTGCCTATCGGGGCTGTAGTATTCGCTGTTGTCACTTTCTGCCTACCACTTTCCCTTTGTCGGACCTCCACGGAACTCAAGATGATGAGCCCGCTCCAGTTGGCAAAGAAGTTTGATCTACTCGGCACCACCCTCCTGCTTGCTTCCCTGGTCTGCTTCATGTTGGCTTTGCAGTGGGGTGGCGGCGAATACCCTTGGAGCGATGCCCGCGTCATTACAGTCCTGGTCGTATTTGTCGTTACCATTTTCCCTTGGATGGCACTGCAATATTTCCAGGGTGATGATGCTACTGTACCTCTTGGTATTGTAAATCAGCGATCTGTTGCGGCTTCGAATTTGTACCTTCTTTTCTTGAACGGAGCTTTTGGTGTTTTCATCTTTTATTTGCCTGTTTGGTAAGCTCCGAAAAAAGAAAAATGATGGTGTATTCTGCTGACAAAAGGACTAGGTTTCAATCCGTTCAAGAAGATAATGCGGTGTCCTCTGGTCTAAAGCAGCTGGCACTTTGTATTAGCACAGCTGTTGGTTTAATTGTGGCTGGTGGGCTTGTCATGGCACTCGGGTTTTACAACCCATTCGTGATCATGGGCTCCATACTGGTCACAGCTGGCTCTGCACTGCTAATGACCATCAAAGCCGACACTCCACTTGGCATATTGTAGGTTCTTTCAAAGCCCAATTACATCGCTCGAAGATTGATTATAGCATTCAGGGTTGGCGGTCAAATTTTAGTTGGTACTGGGGTTGGTATTGGAGCCGAACAAGCTAATGTAGCTGTTCAGACCGTACTGCCCAATGACAAGATTCCTAAGGGCACGAGTCTGACATTGTTCACAAGACTTCTGGGAGTTGCTCTGTCAGTTCCCATCGCTCAGAGTGTCTTCCAGCAGGAGCTGTCCAAGAAACTCGGCGGTTCCGTTGCTGCCAAGATCTACGGTGACGGCGGAGCGACGCAGATCAAAGACAATCTGCAAACGATCTTCGGAACCGGCACCGCTGAATTTCGGAATGCATTAGACAATGTCAACAGTTCCCTCACAAGAAATTTTCTCCTGGCCATGATATTAGCCGCCATCTCTTTTCTCTTTGCGATCCTCTTGGAGTGGAAAAACGTTAAGAAAGAGAAGAGATCATTCGATGACGCAAAGGAGCAAAAGGCGCAACCCCAGAACTAGACGTATGATGCCGCAAGGTATGCGTCGAGCTCCGACATTTTGTAGCAAAAGGAACAGCGCTTGTATGCCATTCGGGTTGTAAATTGATTCGACTCTCTAAGCATTTCACCTTTTATGTGCTGCTCTCAATTCATGAACCGGCTTTACTAGTGTCGTTTACTGATGATCAACCGCAACACTGAAGCACAGAGCATGGCTTGATTCATAATCTCTAGCATTTAGCCTCTAGTTTGAAGCAATGTAATTTCAAGTGCACTCTTGGTTTCTTTTTGTCGAGAATAGAACAGGGGGCGGACACGAAAACTCATTGATCTGGTCTACACATAAATGTGCAAAGCCGACAACATTATAATGGCATATATTAACTCTCCAAGAACGTTATCTTCATTTCAACGCAAGTAGAGCTGTCCTTCTCCTTCTGTTGGCAACTTGATCCCAATTACGACACTAGACAATTTTGTGGTTTTAGGACAGCCCTAATTATGCCTCGTAGCCAACAGTCATGGTCCGTTAAGCTTGAATTTATTAACAGAAAAGCACGGTTCGGTTGTAACATTGTTTCAAAGCGTCGTAAAGCTGGATTAGGAAGGCGGGGCACAGCTGCTGGCTTGTACTTACTTGAATGACCTGGAATTAAGGTGAAGCTCGGATCGGGGAATCGCTTTCATCGCCACTAAACGGCCGGGAACCCACTGACACATCCCCGAGACAGCAAGCAGATGGCAAATGTCACCTGGAATCGCTCGGGCTTGGCACTTTTTCTAGGTAATTTCGGCATACACCAGATTGCTAGACTCGACTTTCAGGCCAATCTAAGCCAACGCCTTGAGCCTGGTCTGATCACCATCGTCGACCTCGTCCACTGTCTACGTCGCGTGAATACACCGCGAAGACAAAGCAAACGTTTAACGCCGTTACTGAAAACAACCCTAATACCAACTTTATTGCTACACTGGAAGGTAATATTCTCCAAGAGAGCGAACTTCTTCTCGGCCCACTGTACGGCATCCTCGCTCTCATCAAAGACAACATCGCATTAGCCGAATAGCTGAGTAACACCGCCGGCTCATATGGCCATCGCTGGCGCGAAGGTCGCAAAAGACAGTACAATGCCCGCCAAGCTCCAGATGGTCGAGACCATAGTTCTCGACAAGGCGCACATGTCCCAATGAGCTGATCATACTTGATTGCCGGAAGATCCACTTACGGCGGACAGTCCAGATGCGCATGTTTCTAGGACCAAACCCCCTATGGCTTGTCTACGGGAAGTAGTGTCGCGGTCTCGGTCGGTCCCAGATAGGATTCGTTAGGAGTAGAGGATTTTTGCTTAATCACGCTCCCTCGTGATGTGAGCAACCTCGCGGGTTTAAGGGCCTGGCATCTCGGTAACTTGCCTGCCCAATCTCGGAGCACTAACATAACGCCGAGCCCCGTGGCCTATATTTTGAAGGACTTGAAGCCTTTTCTGGCTGCTGTCGCCGGGCCCGACTCCAAGGGCAACTGTAACCTTCGCTATCCTCGTTGTAAAGACACCCGACTACGCTACAGCCTGTGTCGAGTCCGGACTCGAAGGCAAGCTTGCTTTATCATTGATATAAGAGGAGCTGCCAGTATTCAGAAAAAAGCACTAAATTCTTTGTAAATCTTTACTCTAGATTAAGCAGTTCGTGAACCTGGCGACTTTGTATTATGAGAATTCAAGCAAGTGGATCGACTGTTTCTATTTCAATTTGTAGTTCGCGTTCAATTTCAAGGGTTTCGCTCAAGAAAGCTAGATTGGTCCATCCCAGAGGAGAGATTCTGCTCAAGCACAACAGGAGACTTGTACATGGAATATACTCGAGCCCAGTTTAAGAAACAGACATTTACAGCTCTATGGCAGTCGAATTCGTTGCGTTACTTCATGGCGACTCTCGGCTTCTCAATGATGTTGCAACCTCATCTCTGATCAAGCCAAAGCCCTACATCTTTAGGTCTATGATCATCCGACGACATTTTCAGCGCATTCAAACGACTGTTACTAGGATCTACCTCGGCTTACAATATCCGAGGTACTCTTGTCGATACACTGACCAAAGCACTACGCAGGCCCTTGCTGCCGTTCTATCATCCTGCGATGCATTCCCTTGTGCAATTGACTCGCTTATTACTTACGTGACAGGATAATTGACAACCAAAACCTGTACTTCCATGAATTAAGCGATTGCTGTAATAGGTCTGGAATAACAAAATAGGAATGAGCTCCCCGTACCACTTTCCTATCACTTCAAGCCGGGTTTCCAAAGCCATCAGTCTTTGTAGCCTTAGAGGTAAAACACTTGTCATTTGGGGAACACCGTTGCCAATCGAAGGAATCCCCGGGCGAGAAGCATGCACTGTCAGTCTTCTTCTCTTTGCAGAGCCCATTCGCCTCATCGCCACCAACCCAACCATCATCGGTGGCACCATTGATAGTTCCATCTATAGCATGCCACTATCTTTCATTAGAAATGCGGACCGATCATAGGAGAGAGATGGAGAGGTTGAGGACGTACGTATGCGCCACCATACGGAGCATCATGGAGTTGGTCGTTAAACCAAATCCCATCATCTATAGGGCTTTGTTAAAAATAGTTCTTCCAGTGTCATTGGAGAGTAAGGATATCTGACTGTAAACGAATCGCCCATCAGACCCCATGACCACTTCTTTGGTGGCCTTGTCATCAATTTGGACACCGACAGCGCCTTGATCACTGATACAGGCGCAGAGGCGATGTTTACTGGCATTGACACTCGCCGTCCTATAAAGATTCGGTTTTTATATCCCAAGCATAGGGACGTCGAAACTTACAGTAGTAAAACCGTGAAAAAAATCGCCCTTGTCATTCTGGCTGACTTGCAGTGTGAGAAAAAGGAGGTCTTAGTTGGTGCAGATAAACGATAATGTTTTACAGGATAAAAGTGCAACCAGGCCTGTGACACTCAAAACGGCAGTGCAGAGCGATAATACAAAGCTATTTAAATAGATAAAAGCTAGGAAAGTCGGTGTATAAATACACCCAAAGGCAACTCGGCCAGCCCGACACCTGACCATTTTTGAGCTTGTGGACGCCAAGGCGGTCCCCCCGATATGTTTACCAGCAAAACCGCCTTAGGTAGAGTATTTCATTAATTCGATTCAGTTAAATGACGTGCAGGGGTACTGAGTTTGTACTTGGGGCGCATACGCTAAGTGGGAGCCGGATCATTAATCATGAATTCAATAACAACTGCTACATAATCTCCAGGATGCCCGCTGATCCTCCCACTTCCATTGATATTCCTCGTCAAAGTCTGTCCACTTCACCTAACTAAGTAGCTTCTGTTCTCTTCTTTAGAATATTACGTGAACTTGGATGGTTCCACGTCTCATGAGTCCCCATATAATGTAGAACTATGGTCAAGATCGACTTGGTGCTCACTCAAACCCTGGAAGTTCAATTTCTTACCCCAATGTGTCAACCACTTTAGGCATCCAAGGTCAAGCGGGTCATGAAAATTCTGGATATCACCACGGGCGCTTCGACCACAATGAAGCCAAGCTTGTCTGGCGCACTCTCTACCCTCTAGTACGCTCGAGCCAAAAGCGCCTACAGGGTGCCTTGAACGATATGTTATGAGTGGCTATATAGAGATCATTAGTTGAAAGTGGCTTGGTTCTAGGACAAAAGGGTGGACTGCTGAGATCCTCGTGTATATGCGCGCGGAGAGGCCGTCGGTTGACGAGAAGCGGGCCCGTTTGGAATGTACCGGAAAACCCGTTATGCCGGCGCCGGACCTTCGGATTTGTACAAGTGAATAGCTCCACTCGTGTGAAGCCATCACGAAATTAACAGATTCGGTCACCGGTTCGGTGCTACTTTCAGTGAAGAGACTCTAGTTGGCATCTCCTGTTTGTTTGAGTAGAAGACTGGGGCCCGGTCAAGAACTAGGCCTTACATCTAGCCGGAAACAGAATCTGGGGATGTGGTGGGGTGTAATAAGACAAACCTCGGCAAGGTTTTCTATACTAAATCCAAAATGTTTCTCATTTCTCACGCGAGACTCCGTCACGCAATCAAGAACCAGCACAGGCGGTTGACATGCAGAAAATTCGCTGGCGCAACCCAACATGATGTGGCGGTATAGCCATTTGATTGCAGATGGTTTTGACTCTTCTCTCATTATCCCACGGCCATCTTATGACGTTTCTCTTGTACTCTTAAAGCTTTGCCCTCACGTCCTCCTCTCGGCCCTGCAAGTTGGGGTGAGGAACCCTGACGGGCCGCGTTACTGCGTAAAAGGCGAGACCTTCGGATTTGGTTGAGAACTGACAGTGAATGATCTTAGTTAATCTGTTTCGTTGATAGAGGGAGGAGGTACATAACATACTTTGACCTTCGAACCCACATGGAAGAAGGCGAAGTCTCCGGGAACGAGGTGATGCGTGATGCCAGTGGCCTCGTCCTGCAATTGAACTTCGTGAATAGTGTTCATTATGTAAAGCGCGCCGCGGTACATACCAAGATATCTATCTGACCACTGAGGACATACTTGGTTTCCTCGAAAGTGTAGTGCGCGGGACGAGAGGGCCCAGCGACGATCTTGTAAAAGCCGGAAGTGAAATGAGCAGGGGAGGAGGTGGTTTTCGTCCGGATTCTGCGTCATCGTCAGTGTTGAGTTTTGTGTGCATGGTTCACCAAGACAATCAAGGAGCTGAGCATACGAGTGGAAATCGGCAACCGTTGCATTCTCACCCTCAGGCAGGGGGATGAACTCGTGGCCGGCACCCTTGATGATGTTAAGAGGGACTATGGGCTCAGACACTGTTCAAAGGTCAGCATCCGTTTCGCTGCCAGCGATAGATACTAAGACAACAGGACTCGAAAGGAACATACTAATGAAAGCTACAGTATGGGCAGTTGATCGTTAAGGAACACAGGTTTGACATAACAGGATCTCGTTGATATACTGATCTTTCGATAAGCTTCGGCTGTGTCTCCGAAAAGATATCGGGGCTTTCTCGGGGTGTCGGGAAAGGTGCAGGTGATGTCGGAACCCGACCCGGCGCGCAGCGCCGGCCTGGTTCAGCACCGGCTTGACATCCGGGGCGGAAGGCAATTACGAGTGGGGGATCCTGCGATTCTCTAAAGACCCTCAAGCATCTATAGAACTACGGGAACATACAGGAGTAAATCGAATACCTATAGCCTTCTACCTACAGATGCAGAATCAGCCATCTTATGCGTTTGGATGTTATCTGTTTTCGCCAAGTCTTGGCCAAAAAATACAGCGGGTTTGAGGAACCTTGGGCATAAAATATCCACCAGACATTCCTGTATGCAACATTGTGGGAAGGATGAAAAAGAACTAGAATTTGAGATGTGTTTGGGTGCAAGTGTCGAGGGACCGTAGCCAAAAGCCAGCAAATAAACACGGCCTCTGGTCTCTGCTATGTCGCTCTACATACGACGAAAAATTCTGGAAGCGTATCAACACGAGAGCAACATGATTGCAGGTCAACCTCCAAGCTAACAGTATAGTTCTCAGAGGCTCACTTATCAAATACGATGCACTCCGGTACTTGCGTTTCCTCTGCTTCCCAACTACTGCATTGAGTTTATACACACACCCATCAACGTCTCTTATCATCCTGGTTGGGCCATATTAACCGTACCTCTTCCATTGAAACCTCTGCCTGGCATCTGAATCGAAGCAACGGTCTAGACGACGCGTGGTTTGTTTTGTTGGCGAATGTGCCCCTGCATGTGCAATGCCGCCGTTGTTTCCACCAATCCAAGCTTATACGACTTGAGCTTCTCCTCGCTCATAGCCTGGCCCTGTGACTATTTTGCGTCAATTCGGGATTAGGACGCGCGGTGGATAACCCCTAATGTATCGGTTGCCAATCGGTTTTGGCGTTCGGGTCCAGACCTGTTCCGCGTATTCATCACATCGCGACTCGGATCCGAACGCCCCACCTAGAGAAACCCGAGACCTCATATTAGCTATCCGACGCGAACACTCGTGTTCTAAGGCGGTTTGCATGCGAGCCTCGAAAATCCTTCACACACGATGTGCCATTGGGTATTGGATCCATTGAGGCGTTTTCAGCCTGTGAGGTGTGTTTCTTCTTCATAGTAGGCGATTTCGTCTCCAACAGTAGATATATCTTCTCGGCCGCCCCCCGACGATATACTTTGGACTGAAGCGCCAGACAACATCTTCTTCGGCAACACCTTCTTGAGCACTGCCGCAACTTCTCATAAAAAGGCTTGAATCCCCTCAGACTATCTTCATACCAGAATCGTTCCCGACTGCAAGGCTGTAGAACATGTCCACCGAAGGCCTCTTGACGCCTGTCCCGGGCGTTAAGCCCACCAAGGGCGGCTACTATCTCTGGCGCTACCTCCCGAACAAGGCCGCTGCTGTCATTTTCCTCATTCTCTTCCTGGGATCCTTTCTTTACATCAGCTGGAAGATCTGGAAAACTCGGGCCCGTTTCTGTATTGTCTTTGCAGTGGGATGTCTCTGTAAGTCATTTGACGCCTCCTCCCTTGAGTCCGGAATATCACGTCTTCAGTCGCTAACGGTAACCATCAGTCGAGGTGATTGGGTTCGGGGCTCGAGCCGGAGCCCACGAAAAAACCGACAAGATCATGCCTTATGCCATCCAGAACATGTATATCATCATTGCCCCCGTCCTCTTTGCCGCATCGATCTACATGGTGCTCGGCCGCATAATCACCAGCATCCACGCCGAGAAATACTCCATGATCCGGCCGTCAAAACTCACACTCACATTCGTCCTCGGGGACGTTTTCTCTTTCGTCGTTCAGGGCGGCGCGTCTGGTTTGATGGTCGTTCAGAAGCCCGGCTTCGCCACGTGGGGTGAGAGGATTATCATCCTCGGTCTCGTGATCCAGATCGTCATGTTTGGGCTATTCTGCGTCATCGCCGTCATCTTCCACCGAAGGATGAGACGTGCTCCGACGGTAGAGTCTCTGGATGGCTTGATCCCCTGGGAAGAAAGCTTATACATGCTTTACGCGGTCAGCCTTCTCATCATGGTCCGGTCGATCTTCAGAGTGGTCGAGTTCGCACAGGGCTATACTGGCTACTCCCTCTCCCATGAGTGGACACTCTACATCTTTGACGCCCTTTTGATGTTTGCTGTCACAGTTTTGTTTGCCTGGAGGTTCCCGGATCGATTTGTTCCCAAGGAAGACTTGGCCTTGTGATCTTCTTAGGGATTGGTTACATTTCATTTAGTTGGCCGGTACAATGCTATATGGCACGGGATTGCCCAAGTCTTTTTATCCTGGTTCTTGGTTATCACGATGACGACGCTGGTCCTGTCTCAGTTGTCGTACGCAGGGTCCAGGTCACTTTACTTTGGTTTCTGGATGGCCCACATGGTCCTACAGTCAACAAGCAAAGCATCTTGGTGGAACCTCACCGGTATTAATGCTGATTGTTTATACTATTCCCTTATCTATTGAATGATGAATAAGACACTATATTGAGTAGAAAAGGTAACCCTAGTAGGAATTATACAATGGTTCTTGCCGAGCATCAGCATCTACTTTCTCTTTGAGCATCACCTAACTGGGTGCTTCCACGCCATCCAACCAATCCAGATTTGCACTCCAGCCAGTCCAATACTGATAATACCCACGCAAATCGAAATGCACAACGCTGCTAGTGCTACGAAGAGAGCATTTCCCTCGTTGCTCTTTCTGTGCAACCACCGCTCTAATTTGTTCCGTGGCGGTCGGCTTCGCAGGTGTTGATGGAGGCGCAAGAGGCGCTGGCCCCAGTGTACGTATCCGAAGTTGTCCGGGAGCTGATCATTTGACAGGCAGCCGTCGTACTCGATGCAGCCACGATCGAAGTTGTTGCGCCGTCTGAATACCAGCTTCTCGAGTATCCTCGCCGATTTGTTGTCGTGCGGTGGAAAGAGTATGTCTTGCAGCGAATACAGAGGTTCGAAGAGCAAACGTGGGGGAAGTGAGCCGCTATCAACTGTTCATCAGAGGGGCTTGCTGTGGTTTGCTTGTCAACGATCGTGGGGCAACTTACCTTTTGAGGCTGTCCTCGATGGTTCGGCTGAGTGGATCATCGGTATCCAACTGCTTCTCGATCTGAGCCTTCAAGAATTGGGCGTGGTGGAACAAGAAAATAACGTTCCTATCAGTATCAAAAAGGAGGTGCCTTGCAAGATCGTCTGTTTTTTGGAACTTGATCCTCAGTTCCTTTTTCAAGTTCCATGCTGTCAAAGAATCCTTCGTATCCCCGGTGATGACAATGTCATTTCTTGGTGGCACATGCTCATTCGATCGGAACCCCGGAATAGAACGCTTGAAGAATTCGACGTATGTTTCTCCCGAAGCCCAAGAGACTGGCGTATAATCTGCGATCGCATAGTCTATTCCATGGTGTCTTTTAGCATCGCAGTCAGTCATGGTCGTTGCTCGTACAGCCATCCTTAGGGCTTGTTGGATTTCCTCTTCTGTAGTAGGCTGACTTGCGTTGATGACCCGACGCATCTCTTGTAGGACATCCCTCCTTTTGGCGCATGGATTCTTGTCCAGTACTCCAATTACCTGGAGCACAGTCTTGTAGGTCAGGGACTCTGGGCCTAGTTTCGGACCAGAAGGCGTGGCAAGTCGCAGAGCGGTGCTCTTGCTTGCAAACTCATTGTAAACGTTGAAAAATGCCGAAAAATCACTGGTGTTACCGTTGCCAAATATTTGTTGGGATATTTCGTCTTCCTCTTATTTCTTTAGCGTCTTCATGCTTCTTTGGGAAGATGTCTGTCCAGGAAAGGAGAAGAATCCATAGACGGACGATGCGAAAGAAACCGTCTTGCGCTTTTATGGAATACTCTCGTGGAATGACATGCCATGGTCATGTCGATATGCCGCTCCGATTTGTTTCGGTCAGCGCAGAGCCCGAAAGGGATCGGGCTGAAATGTGTTACTGCAGGAGAGCCCGATGACGACGACACAATGTGCATTTTTGCCCTTAACTTGGATGTCGACCAGCTGACCACCCTTGCTTCCCCGATGCACTGCCTCTTGGGCGTTCTTCCTAGGCGTTTTCCCATCCCTATTTTATGCAGTTTTTGGGCTGCCTTCTAGCCTTTGACTTATCTTTGGTCATCTCCCCGGCAAAATACTTTCCGACTATCAGTGTGTCCCTCGCGACTCAATCTCCCTGCGTTAAGGTGGATAGAATAGAAATCTTACAACGCTTGAATATACGGCGGCGCCAGTTCAAAGTCGTGAGTGCTGTCAAGTATTACTTGGTTTAAAGTCAGAGCTGATGTCATGTAAGGGTCACTTTAGAAATATGTCGACACAAAATGGATATTTTTTCTACTTCCACTTTTGTTGAAACGCCCACTATTCCTCAGATAACGCTCGCCGATTATCAGGGTATTGAGAATACGGGCAGGAGCGATCAGACTGCGGTGCTCGACACTGCAGCCAGAGCGACACCCTCAACATCGATGATCCAGGAACACGATCCCGGCATACCCATTCCTCTGCACAGAAGGACCAGGAAGAAGATCTGGCCTCGTCTGACATTTCCAACCGCTTATTACAGCAGACGATTTGAAGTCGTCATAGAGCACTTCAAAAAAGCTGTTGACAAGCACGATAGACTTCAAGATGTGGCTCACAACATCAACTACCACCCAGCTAGGGTAGGGCCTACACCGGAGGAAGCCAAACCCTCTATTCTCGTTCTTTGCCGGCAAGAAGATACTTCCGACTTGGTTTCACTCTTTGACAGCGAGCTTTTGGCTCGAATTCAGTGTGCCAGTCATTCCCGGCTACGCCTCCCGTCCGTAATCAGCGGCACGCGCACGAGGACGGGAATTACACTGCCTGACTTTTGGGTGTACTACTATCCCTCAGCAACAAACCCGACCACTCGCAATGCCGCATCAGACATCGAGTTTTCCGATGTCCATCTGTCATCTTCCATCACATTCTGTGGAGCTTTGGTCGAGTACAACGGTCGTAAGGCAACCATTGGTCTGACTATCGAAATCGACGGCATGTCACGACTACTCACGGTTGAGCATTTATTCGATGAGGCGCTCCCTCGCACAGACAAGATTAGGTCAGTTAACTCATACGAGTGGTAACTAATGCTTACGGATTCCTCTTAGTCCTGGAGTAGATGAGGCCATCTGGCTATACGAAAGCGACGATTCGGAAGATAGTTGCGAGGAGTCGGATAACTTCGGCAAAGGCTACAATAAGCCACTCAGCCAAATACACAGCATGATTCCAGATATCCCTAACGAGTTTCTTCTCAACACCTCAGCAGCCGAACTCCTTCATCCCTCAATTGGAGACCTTGCTGCCGAACAACCAGCGGAGCGAGACTCCGAGTTTCTCAAAGCCATGACAGCTCGAGAGCCGCTTGCGTGCAAGGCCAACGAATCCAAAATATTGTTGAACCAGGTGAAAAGGTTCCCTACCTAGACTGGGCTTGTCTGAGTGTAGACGAAGCAACACTAGATTTACGGCGGCACAATTTTGTCCGCACTCGGGAAGAGACATGGACCCGACTTATGGCCATGGCAGAGACTCCACCAGCTGGTGCTACACCTGTCTTCATGATCTCTGGTGTACACGGGGTCAGGCATGGAGAGATTACGAGTGAGATGAGTTGCATTGGTTCTCGTCCTGGACAAGAAATGTGCAAACATGGACGATGATTCTAGCTTCACCCCAAGGTATCGCAGTGACCCATGCGTTGTTTGTTAGTGGTTCTAACTGACTCGTCCTTCTTCAGGAGTTTTCCCTGGTGAGTGCGGCTCTATCGTCGCTGATCAAAATTCATGCAGGATTTACGGTCACGTCGTAGGCTCAAACCATTTGGGGCACGCATACGTCGTTCCCTTGCGGGACACCTTTGACCAAATTAGGACAGCTTTCAATGCTGTGAACGTCGCAATCTCTCCTCCCACTGGGTTAAATCAGCCATATCTCAGCTCTGGTCATATTACTACCGGCCAAGCTCGGAGAGAATCTAGGTCAAACCCGGCCGTATTGCCGCCTTTCTCAGCCTACAATCATCCGGTGTCTGTTCAGGGTAACTTAGCCCAGTTTTCTGCGGCAGCAAGGCGGTCTCAACAGGATATGAGCCAGTCACTTCGTTCAGCGCAATATGATGCTCGAGCATCCAACACCATCCCCAGTAGGTAATCATGGTATTCGGCGCTAGGAGAAACGTGGTATGTTAACAAATAAACAAACCCAGAGGGCTTCGGACTGGACAAAAGAATTAGCAGAGAAGATTCTGGGTTTGATTGGAAGAGAGAAAGCGATATGTTACATCGCAGGGAACGTATGGACTATGCTTCGCGTTCTCCAGGTCCTCCACGACCCCCGGCACCAAGGCCGAGTGCAGCGGACGATGTCCGCGCCTACGAACGAATATACGGAAGGCAACAACAATATGTCCCTTCACCAACCGTCTACTATGACGACCAGTTTGGGGTCTTGGCTGCTGCATCAAGCTTTGCAGAAGCCGTCCCCGAACTCGAAGACTTCGATACGTCGAACAGCCGTAAAAGCGAGTCCTCCCGCGCGAAGGGGCATAGTAGCCAACAGAAGCATAATCGCCCTCGTCACTGATGGGAATCGCGGTCTCGGGGCCTTTTCCCATGGAGACTTGAAGCACTCTCTCCTATCTTCTTCCCGAGCCATGATTTCACCGGGTTGAACCAACGAGCTTGGGGAAGACAGGTAACCTTTCAAACGAAATCCTCTTGCTCGGGCTTTCGACAAGCTGACTATGCAAGCTGACCGAGGAAACTGAACGAGGACCAACGACCTGAACAGATTGTCTCTAGTCTCGCAAAAGCATCTTTCAACATGCAACTTTTACCAGCGCAAGATTCACCCCTATATCCACATTTCCTTCCCCAGTTGAATCCATGAGAGCACTGGTAAAGCGAAGGCCATGGCGGCTCATTGGCTGAAAAGTTCCTTTCCATGTGGTCTGCGTCGTTTGCTTCGCCGGTGATGTGTTCAGTTTTCAAGTGTTACACTCGGAGCGAGGGGTCGTCAAGCTTGCAGGGTAAGACTCTTAAAAGGCTACCTGCTTACCCGGTCATCAATTTTCATTGTTTTCCGTCAGAGCAGATCATCGTAGTGCAAACAGGCAGTAGCTTTGGCAAGAGACCCAAGGTGTTTGTTTAGAATGGTTGTCATGTTGATGAGTCTTCTACTTCTACGCACGGCCTTGGCGCTAGAATTGGAGCCATCTTGACTTTTCCACTGCCAGCGTTCGACGAAATGCACCGAGGTGACAAGTTTCATCACCTCCATGTAGAGTGAACCGCCTTTTGCAATTTGCACAATGTGCACCCTATGGTCCACCGAAGTCAACGTCCTTCTCAGACGCCTTACGGCAGCAGTCTCTTGGGAGTGCGAGGGTAGTACGCTGCGAGGTGGACGCTGGGCAAGGCCAGGAACCAAGCAACCACACGATCCAGACCAATGCCACCTCCACCATGCGGCGGCACACCGACCTGTCGGAACGTTGTGAGGTACTCCTTGATGCCGCCGCTCTCCGGGTCGACACCCTTCGCGCGGATACGATCCTCGAGTTCAGCGGGGTCATGAATACGTTGACCGCCGGAGAGCACCTCCTGTCCACGGATGAAGAAGTCGAAGGCATTCGTGACACGAACACCATCTCCAACCGTGGTACCCGCATCATCAACCTTGGCATAGAACGGCCGAGCCGTCTCAGGGAACTTGTCAATGACGTAAAAGTCCGTCTTGTACTTGAGGCGTACGACTTCACCAAGAGCCTTCTCTTGAGGGGTGCTCATATCTTCATCGTCCCGTACGTTGGCGAATTCGGCGGGGCCTTCTTCTCGCAGAAGCTTCTGTGCCTCGGCGAAGGTCAAGCGGACTTCTTTGCCGGGCTCGGGAAGGAGGAGCGGTTCCGAATGGTAGACGGATCGAACTGTTTCGATTTCGTCCGCACATCGCTCTGTATTGGCGGCAAATACGGTTAGGACATGTAACAAAATATCGGGAACGGCTGTGTGCATGAAAACTGACCTTGGATACCACGGAAGATGGACAACAACACGCCCTCCAATGTGGTAAGAACCTCGGTGTAGGAATGCTTGATTTCCATCTCAACATCAAGGCCCGTGAACTCAGTCATGTGTCTCGGGGTGTTGGAGTTTTCAGCTCTGAAGACGGGACCGATGCTAAACACACGCTCTCGGCCTCCTGCAATCTCGAATTGCTTGTAGAACTGAGGCGATTGGGCGAGGAAAGCCTCCTCGCCGAAGTATGCGAGTCGGAAGACATTGCCACCGCCCTCGGACGCGGCGCCGATAAGGCAAGGTGGCTCAAATTCCTTGAATCCACGGTCTTCGAGGTATGAACGGAAGATTCTCTTCACTTGAATGCGGATGTCCTGTGACGAGTCAATGAGCATCCAGATCATAGTCCATCATGAACATCGACATACCGCAATGGCCTGCTGAACAGGAGCGCGCTTGTGCATGGCAATGTTGTCAAGATGGGTGAGCATGCTGGCGGCTGGCGTCGTAGTCTCGGCAGCGGGCTTAGCAGCCTTCTCGGCGTCAACATCTCCCGCTTGGGCCTTCTCGTCGCTAAAGTTGACGATGGGCTGGCTTGCAGCGCCCAGGGTCATGCCAAGCATGGTGGGAGCCGGCGCGAGGACGAAGCACTTTGTGATGTGAAGCTCGAGTCCCGAGACTCGGCAGCTCTTGACCGGCTCAAGAGGTTGCTTCACCTTGGCTTCAACAGCAACGAAGCTCTCAGGGTTGATGCTGGTAATCCATTTGACCATGCGTCGACTGACAATGGGCTCCTCCTCGGAGGCCAACACGACTCCCTGGATGTTCCAGTTGCCCCCCTTGCGGAGCTCGACAAAGCCCATCTTGGCACTCTGGACGCGAGAGTTTTGGAGCCACGCACGCACGATGACCGTCTTGCCATTGTAGGATTCGTCAAGGGAACGGATTTCGACTTCTTCGGCGTCCTTGCTGAAGGGCGGGGTCGTGGTCTGACTGTTGCCATAGTTGTCCTTGGCGGGGTCGTCCTCGAGGTTCAGGTTGGCGGCGGCGGCGGCGGCGAGTTCGGCAGCGCGCTGGGCCTTCAGGGCCTCCTTCTTCGCCTTGGCCTCGGCCTTCTTCGCGCCCTTCTTCGACGTGGGGGCGCTTGCGTCTTCCATGATGCTGGTGTTTGTCAGAATTGGTGATGGAGGGTAATTCCGAAAAGCCGTAGGGGTGGAATGAGGGGTAGGTAAGGTAATGGAGGGGCAGTGACTCAATGAGGGGCATTGTGGAAAGATTTTACAGGCTGCGCACAGACCATGCAAGCTCCACGTGACGGGAAGCTCTCCTTCCGGGAGAATCACAGCTTGGCTGATCATCAGCGAGGGGATGACAGACAGTAGGTACCTTATCCTACATACCTACCTACCTAGGTAAGGTACCTACCTACCTACCTAACATCAATTGGGATAGACGAGCATGATTGTCACCATTGAACCCAAATTTGGGGCGGCAGCTGTAGCTTCGCAAGCTTTGTGCGCCACACTCCGGTGAGGGAATAGGATTGCGCGCGATCTTCATCATTGTTACTCTTGCTCGCCCTACCCGCCTTTACCCGGCTCACCAACGACTTGAAGGAATGGGTGGCACGGCTGCCGTGAGCGCGAGAGTGGCTTCTCCATTGGGTTAGGTAGTTGGATTTGCCCGTCAATCTTCAGTGCCAACATATCCGCTGTTTGGTGACAACCATGCGACTTCGTAGCTTAGCCAGCACAACTTTCCAAGCATACTTTCTGCCACCACTCAAACACGCAGACTAAGTGGTCTTCAGATATTAGCTCGGCTCACATTCGTGGTTCTTAATCATAGGGAGGGCGGTTTGCTGGTCATCTGTAGAGACAGTGCATACATACACAAAGAGAAATCTATTATTTTGCAACCGGCAGCATCTTTAGAGTAACAGCGACCCAAAAAAAACATGACGAATATGATAACAAAACTCCCATCAACATCATCGATAAAGAAAGTACGGACTCTGTCCAAAAGTGTCGGCCGTTTACCCCGCCACTTGTTGTCGAGTCCGACACAAGAGCTTGCTGTCGAGTTCAGAATACTCAACGACTGGAAGCGTCTGAAAGTCCTTGTAACTTCATACTAACAGTCGATAAATCAATTTAAATCCATTCCGTCTTGTCGAGTAGGACCAAAGTCGCTGTAAAACAGTTCGAGACGGACTCTGTCCGTCGACAAGATGGTAGTAGCACCTCGGAAGGGACACGCGGCCCCCACATCCCCGTCCCATGGACCATGATGATCGAAGTGGTCGTTTCGAGACGCGATATCGACAAACAGGCGAGAAAACGACGGGGCTGGACGAAAGAGCATTATTCTACAGCAATCAAAAGTATAGAGAAATGGGAACAGTCTTACCTTTACACAGCCCGCTGACCATTCTCGGACGATGCCGGCCACAGAGCACCGTGATGCTGGTAGGAGTAGGCAGGATCGGAGGCCAGAGAGAGGAGGAAGATGACAGTACACCAACTGAAAACCAAGCAAAAGACGACGGAGGAGAAGAAGCCGACGCAATTAAGCCAGAATGAGAAGAAGTAGGAGAAGCAACGCTTGAGCCAGTAGAGGAAATAGTAGACGGAGAAGAACGAGAGAACGTAGAGCAGGAAATTGGAGCAGTTCAAGAAAAGAAGAAAAAGATAGGCGAGAAGGGCGAGCGTCAAAAGACGAGCGAGAATCGTCCGGGCAGACATGGTAAAACGAGATGAGCTTGACGCAGTAAGACTGTCGAGAATGGACGTTGAGAGGAGGTGCTTGAATTGGTGTTGAGAATGATAGTAAAGATTATAAAAGAAAGGAAACACTGAGACGGATGAAGATGGCTCTTATAGATGCCGTTCGATTGAATTTCGGGGGTTGGGGGGGGCATTTCGCAAGCAGTTTTTTGATAATCAACTGAGAAGTGATTTGAACCCACTCCCAACTGCGTTGATGGTTGAAAAGAAGTGTTTCGTAGATGCTATCAGATTTCATCGTAGGCCAGTGTGCGGACAGGCGGTAGGAACAACAATAAACAACAACGTGGTTTGAGACCCCACGTCCCTTTTCAACAAAGACCTCCTCTTGCCGCCCTTTGTTGCGCGCTCCCGAGACATCGTGTTGCTCCTCGTATGATAGCATCGAATAAAAGCTTCAATCCAATGAAGAAGGGTCAAAGTCCTCCTTCATGTCGGGCACCCAGCCCTTGGGCCGTTCGGTGCCCCGGATGGCTAACCCATAGCCCAGCTTCTCCACCTTGCGCACCGACTGCCGCATGACCTCCATCTTGCCCCTGAAGTCCTTTGTCGGGATCTCCGGGAGGATCTCGAAGCAGCTGCTCAGCTCGTGAATGTCCTGCAGGATGTTGCGGCCCTCTATACCGGCCAGCTGGCCCGTCTGGGCGGTGGTGACGGTGGCGAAGCGCATCATCTCGCCAAATAGGTCGAAGAGGCCGTACATGTAGTCGTTCTCGGTAATGGAGACGTTGGCCGGCACCGCGGCGGCCGTTTCTTCGGGGCTGATGAGGGTCTGGGTCCGGAGGTAGTGGGAAAAGGAGAGAGCCTCGACCAGCTCCTCCAGGCAGCGGAGGGAGTAGGCGTAGCGGTAGCGGTTGATGCCCTGAATGTCGGACTCGATCGCGGTGAGGTGGTTCTTGATCTCCTCCATGCGGGTGGCGATTTCCTTAGTTGCGAAGTTGGGGAGGTCGCCCAGCTTGTTAACCCTGCTGAGAGTCAGTAATTGACACTGGGGCCTTCTTCTCTAGAGTCTTGGGTCGATCAAGCGACCGTGGATTGAATATCACCTTTGGCAGGTAAAGATGCTGGTTTCGTGTTAGCCAAGCCCAAATGAAGATGGGGCGGCACATTCTCACATCTTCTTGCTCAAGGCTGTGACGTCTCTAGAAGCTTTGATAACGCGTTCCCTCCGATCGTGGTGCTGGTCGAGCTCATTGCGAAAGTTCATGAACATGGGGGTGAACTGCGACTCGGGGGCTGCCGGCTTCTGCTTGGGTTCGTGGGCCCGCATGTTGCCGTCGCGATCTCTCTTAGACATACTGGGTTTGATGTGGCAGGCCGGGGTTGACGAAAGGTGAGTGAGACCCGCGATGAAGTCACTGAGCGATGTTGGTGTTGGTGTGAGATGCAGGGTCAGAATTGAATTTAGTGGGGGTGCCTCTGTAGATGCAGCACCCGGGGTGTGGATCCAGCACACTCCAGCTCCCCGAATAGCCAGGGGCTTTGCCGGTTCTGCCCACGTCACTCAAATTTCCCATCCCAGCTATCAATCATGGAGGCTACATACCTTAGTACACTGTAAACCCTCCAACTATCATCGCAACGCGGCATTGTTGGTGTTGAAAGGGGATCCAATGGTCTTTTGCACCAATCGATCCAACCAGAGATACGAAAATCGGTTGGCATTTTGAGCCGCAGCAAGAATCATCGCTCCGTTCCAACATGGCTGGCCTCTACGCCCTCTTCCGGCCCGTGCCGCTCTTTACGACCGCCGCCGTGCTCCGCGTGGCAATGCTTTACTACGGACTCTGGCAGGATGCCCACTCGGCGGTCAAGTACACCGATATCGACTACCTGGTTTTCACAGACGCGGCTCGCTTTACCGCACAGGGGCGCTCGCCCTATGACCGCGAGACCTATCGCTACACCCCTCTCCTGGCGTGGATGCTCGTCCCCACGGCGTCGTCGCAGGCTTGGTTCGCGTTTGGGAAGTTCGTCTTCGCTGCTGCCGACTTGCTGGCCGGGTATTACATCGTGCGCACCCTGGAGAGACGAGGAGTGGGCCAGGCGAGAGCGTTGAAGTTCGCCAGCATCTGGCTACTGAACCCCATGGTCGCGACGATCAGCACGCGAGGAAGCTCCGAAGGCTTGCTTGGCGTGACAGTCATGGCACTTCTCTGGGCTGTTCTTGAGAGGCGAATTTCGTTGGCCGGATTACTCCTTGGGTTTGGGGTTCACTTCAAGATCTATCCCTTCATTTACGCACCGGCCATTGTGTGGTGGATGGATGACGAGACTCTCGGCAGGAGGAGCTCTGGTACCCATGGGAAGACTCTGGTCAAAGCTGTCGCAAATTTCTTGAGTCCAGAGAGGATCAAGCTGGCCGTCGTCAGCCTAGCGACCTTCATGAGTCTGAATATCGTCATGTACTCCATGTAAGTGGTTATGGGCGTGCAATCATGAGTTGAGCTGACTATCGGCCCAGATACGGGACGCCATTCTTGGTGCATACATACCTCCATCACGTCACAAGAATTGACCACCGACACAACTTCAGCCCGTACAACATTCTCTTGTATCTGACCTCGGCGTTTCCCTCGACGGCGGCCATCCGTATCGAGTCTGTTGCGTTCCTCCCCCAGATTCTCCTCTCGACCGTCCTCATCCCACTTATTCTGGCCAAAAAAGACCTTGCAACCTCTATGATGGCTCAGACGTTCGCCTTTGTGACCTTCAACAAGGTCTGCACCAGCCAGGTAAGGATATGCAGTCCCCGAAAGAATTGCAGTTCATCTCTGACGTCAAAGCAGTACTTCCTCTGGTACATGGTTTTCTTGCCCATCTATCTTCCCAACTCCTCGTTCCTCAAGAACCCCAAGCTGGGAGTTACCGCACTGGCCTTGTGGATTGTGTCCCAAGCAGCTTGGTTGCAGCAAGGATTCCAACTCGAGTTCTTGGGGGTCAGCACTTTCTTTCCGGGCTTGTTCGTGTCATCCGTGGGGTTCTTCCTCGTCAACTGCTGGATTCTGGGTGTCATAGTGAGCGACGGCGGAAAGGCAATAACGCCAGCAAGTAGAAGGGCCAAGCACTAAAGAAATGATAGCAAGGACATTCATTGCATTGAAGTCATGGCCTAAGATTCCCTCCGAGTGCGGCCTTCTTCCCCTTGGTATGGCAATAGAGTCCCCCATGTGATGTTGAGACCCAACAGTTGCCTATTACAGCATGTCATACGACAGTCACGATGACAGTTGCTACCTACATGAAGTTTCACATACCTGAATTCTACTTTTCGCAAACATTTACATCCTAGAAAAGGGTGGAGGGAACCTGAAAGACAAAAAGGAGAAGGGAGTTGCTGCCTGGAAGTGGGCACGTGACACGGCGTCACTTTCCCGCGCTGCTCGGGACGCGGGCACGCCGTCCAATTTCCCCACCACAAACTCACTCCCGTCGCGACAACCGAGCCTTCGCGCTACAGCCAGCAACTCAACTCCGCAGACATCGGCGGACTGCTCTAGCGGGCAAAAGGATCAAACCGCGATGTGGCTCTTGGAGACGGACGGCGATGTGTTTCAGGGTATAACCATCCAGGACCTCCCAGAAAAAAAAGCAGAATGCGACAAATGGCTGACGCGATTTAATACAGGCAGGCGACTCTGGCTCCGGCCTGGAAAGCGATACCTCTTTGGCCGAACAGCTTCTGAACGTATGCGCAATCTATCCACGACGATTAGCGAACCGTATCGCTGACAGACGCAGCGGGACAACTTGCCATCTCCCACAAGACCATCTCGCGCAAACATCTCACGATTGAGGTCGGCACGGTGCCTGATGGCGCAAGCGTATGGCCTCGCGCACCAACGGAAAAGCGTCCAATTGCTAACAAGCTGCAAAGCAACATCTATCAAGCCGGTCGGCGGTCATGATCGAAGACTTGGGCACGAAGACCGGCACGACCGTC
Organism: Colletotrichum higginsianum IMI 349063; assembly: GCF_001672515.1. Taxonomy (NCBI): domain Eukaryota; kingdom Fungi; phylum Ascomycota; class Sordariomycetes; order Glomerellales; family Glomerellaceae; genus Colletotrichum; species Colletotrichum higginsianum. The sequence goes on along the minus strand of NC_030957.1, from coordinate 3,083,966 downwards.
GATGGACACAAATACAAGGGCGAGAAGCATGTCATCACCGAACTTGCGGCCGAGATTAAGATGGGTGGCTGCCCTGACATGTTCCGGTACGGGACTACCGTTTTAATTCACGGGCGACCTCACACTGACGGCCTGCTAGTCTCTCATGGCACCCTGTAGTGCTCACATTCAGCTTCTCGAGCCGGGAGCTCCAAGCCGACCCCTTTTCCCGCCTACGTGCCGAGCTCGAGCAGTTCGATGTCAAGTTGGCGGCCGACTACAACATCCAGCACACGACTCACGTTGTCACCAAAAAGCGAAATACTTCCAAAGGCTTACAAGCTCTCATCAACGGAAGGTACATTGTCACCGACTCGTTCATCGATGCGATTGTCGCAGCAGCAACACCCTCTACCGACGGGAATGGCACAGCTACCTCTGCCTTGGAAGATGATTTTGACGCGAACTGGCCAGATCCATTGAGCCACCTGCCTCCTCGTGGCGGTGAGCCTGTAGAGCGGCCGCCATCTGCGTACGCACCGAACGAGAGCCGCCGGGAAATCTTCGAGGGGTACACTTTCATCTTTTACGACAAGGGGCAATTTAATACGCTGTTGGCACCCATCACCAACGGCAAGGGTAAAGCTCTCTACACCAATGTGGAACCAAACTCAACAATAGTCGACGATTTCATCCTCTACGTAAAAACAGAAGCTGGTGAAAAGGGCCTAGGCTCCTTCGAAGACGGAAGCGAAGGGCGAGGTGTGGTTGTTGTCCGTTTCACTCCCAGCAAAGGCGACTCGGTAGATTGGTACGCCGATTTCTTCACTCAGGTCTCCCTCCGCTTGGACCATAGACCCATCGAGCAGAACGAATTCCTCGAGGCTATCCTCATCAACGATGCTGGCATTCTGCGTCGGCCTCTGGAGGTCGATCCTACACAACTACCTCCGGACACGGCACCCCACCAACAGGCGAACGCGGATCCTAACTCGATGGACATTGATCATCCAAACGTCTCTCAGAACACCCAAGAATCGTCTTCAGGTTCCAAGACGGTTGCTGCCAAGAGCCGAGTACGAAGAGCAGCAACAAGACGGTTTGCGGGATTCGACGCCGATGATGACGAAGAGGAAGCCATGACCCCCCCGGTGACTGAAAGTGCCCTGTCCAACGTCTCAGCAAACGACGAACCGGAGGAAGGGCTGTTCGTGTCCCAAGAAGTACCTCCGCCGGAGGAAATTGCAGAATCATCAAACGAGATGACGCATAAATCAACTCGAAGGAAGCGCCCCGCTGCCCAAGACGACAGCATCGAGGATATCATCCCGACTGCTGCGGCGGTGAAACGCCGACGGATCGCTGCTGGCGAGGAAGCGGTCCCTCGCCAGAAGTCCCCCTCGGCTACGATGGCCCCCGATCCCAAGGCTGTGCCCAAAGCGAAGAAGATCAAGAAAGAGATTGACGTCCTCGACGTCGCTCGCCAACAACGTGAGGAAATGGAGGCTCGCGCCAAGGCAGAAAAGGAGGACCTCGCCAATCTACCCGACGACGTAGACCTGAGCGAAATCCGTCGACTGCACATTGTTGAGGAGATGCCCATCCGTCAACCAACGGCCAACAATAGTCACGATCAAGACGCAGAGAACAGCAGGTGGGATCCAAGGTGGAACGGGCGGAAGAATTTCAAGCGCTTCAGGACGCGCGGCGAGCTTACAGGACGTCCACCACAGAAGGTCATCGTGCCCCTGACACATGTCAAGACAAAGGAGTTCGGCATCGGGGACGATTACTGGCTCGAAGACAGCCAGAGCAAGAAGAAAGGTAATGAGATCCAGAAGAGCGGGACGAACACGACCGAGCCTGCCGCGTCGCCGGCTTCTCGACCGGCGTCGCGACAGCAACGCATCGTCCTCAGCGACGACAGCGAGGAGGAAGAGGATCAGGCGATGCCCGATGAGGAGCCTGAGCCTGAGCCTGAACCGGGGCCCGAGCCCGAGCCCGAACCGGAACCGGAACCAACACCGGCACCCCGGGCGAGGAGTACCCGCGCGGCGGCGACGGCAACACAGTCGCAGAACACAACTCAGACTCAGTCGCAGAGACAAACGCGGGCAAAGAGGGCGGCGCCAGCCGCGCCGGCCAAGGAGCCCCCGGCGAAGAAAGCTCGAGCGACCCGGAAGCCCATCGAAGTTGCAGATAGTGACGACAGCGACGATGAGCTCAAGTTCAAGTTTGGCCGCAGGCGCTGAGGGGGAGTAGCCGTCTTGACGATGACCGATAATGATGTATGACTGCATTCGCTATTGAGCGTTGCTTCTATTGTAGGGGGGTATCTCTCTCTCTCTCTCTCTATATCCGGATCTGCATGCAGGCGGCTCAGGCCGTTGAACAAAGTAATAAAAAAGGCTACTGCTCCCGCAGGATGTACGTACATGCCTCTAGGAATCTGTAAACAAAGATATTTGACTTGAAACCATGGAAGGGAAAGACCTTTAGTCCATCTCGTCCATCGCGCTCGGCTTGGAACCCTCGTCCTCCTCGACCAAGAGCCCGACGAGACAGGCGGAAAGCATGGTCTCGTAGTTGACCCAGGGGTGGATCTCGCCGAACAGCTTGGTGCCGTCCCGTCCCGCGCCCCTCAGCAGCTCGGGGATGCCAGCCGGGTGGTAGGGCAGGTAGGGGGTGATGTTGTAGACCCTCCCGCCGAGGGCCATCCAGGCGTCCTTGCCCTTGCGGCCCGTCATCTTCTTGAGGGTCGAGGGCGTGACCTTGAGGTAGGGGGTGTCGGCGGGGAGGTTGCGCAAGTCGGCGTTGGGGCCTGAGATGCGCGCCCAGTCGAGCGGAGAGTGGCCCGGGGTTAGGATGACCTTGCGGGTGGGCTTTGGGGCCTTGGCCGAGTGGGTAGGCGGCGGCGCGAGGGATGAGCCAAGGGAGGAGGAGGAAGGAGGGGCGCGGTTAGGGACGGGGCCGCGTGCGCGTTGGGGGGAGTTGAGGGCCGGGAAGGCGGCAAGGCGAGGCGGGGCCGCCGGGCCGCGGGGGGCGGGGGGCGGCGGCATCATGTTGACGTTGGAGGAGGGCGCCGGGGGCGGGGGCATGCTTCCTCTGCCCGGGGCTGCGGCGGTGCTGGCAGGGAACAAAGACGGTGGCGGCGCTTGGGAGGGTTCCTCGAGGTTGAAGGACGGGACGGGCGGCGCGGAGACGTAGGGCTTGGCTTTGGGCGTCGTTTGCTCTTCAGATTCGGGGTCGACGAGGATGGGGGGCGGAGGTGCGGGAGTCGGGGACGAGCGGCGGATGACTGGCGGAGGAGGGGGTGGAGGCATCGAGGCGCGGTCATGGACGGTCTTGAGGGACGAGGGTGCGGCAACGGGATGGTCCTCGGGGACATTGAGGGCCGGCGTCGAAGGGGCATCGCGGGGTGGCGGCTGCTGTCGCTGCTCGTGCTCGTCCTTCGGGAGCTCAGGCGCGTGGCCGTTCTGCTTCGTCGAGTCATCGCTTCCCGGCGTTGGGGGCCCGGACTTCGGTCTTTGCGAGGGCGGCAGAGCGGGCGGGGCCTTTGGGTGCTGCCACGCCAGGAGGAAGGGCGGCATGAAGGGGTGTATCCATGGCGGGGGCGCGACGATGACCCAGACAACAGAGGCGAGGATGAGGGAGACGCCGATGTAGCCCATGGCGCGGGCGGGTGGTGGCCGTTTTGGCCGTTGAGAAGGAGGAGGTGGTGGTGATGGCGATGGGTGCACTCGGGAGAATAACGATGTCGTGAGGTGAAGCTTGTATGTATCTCGAAGATGTCGAGGCTGTTGGCTCTGGGAGTGAGAGATGGGATTCTTTGTCAGCTTTTTCCGGCAGCTGGCTCAACTCAACTGCAGGGGGTGCACGGGGTTCACTGGCGGGGTTTGAGGGCGGGCGGAATGACGCGCTAGAAGGGAGCGTTGAAGGATTTGGAGGAATGATTCACTGACAGGGTGCTATGGAAAAGTCCCTCCAAAACTAGGTACCTAGGTACCTGAAGTAGGCAGGTAGGAAAGAACCGAGAGAGAAGCAAGAAGTACGTACTGAAGCGCGCTAGTTGTTCGAGCCGGGCAACCAGCCAGACACCCGGGAAAAACAACGGACCCCAGGGACCAAAACAAAAATAGGGCGGAAAGAAGAAAAAAAAAATTGAGAGAGGCAGACACAACACCGACATGTCACCACCGGCAGCCCCCCGCTACTGCACGACTGGATCAACCACTCACAGCAGCCGAGCCGCAAGACCGCAGTCCCGTTCTTCCTGTTGGCTAGGATTGGGTGCCGAGGCAGAGTGGGTTTCTTACTTTACTGTGCAGGTTCACGTCCAGAGGCAGGCAGCCAACGCATGAATAAACAAATGCCAATCGAGATGAGAGATGGAGAAACGCGACATGGCGAAAGCGGACAAGACGATTGAGATGACTGACGGTGGCCGACGGTGGCCGACGACGAGCGACGCACACACAAAATTGAAGCAAAATAGAATAGGACCGCGGATCGCACTTTGGTTGATTAGCTGGTCCAATTGCACGGGTGAAGAGAGGCACACATCGTCTCCAGAGAGCCCAGCGATGTCATTTTGCATGCTTGCACTACTTTTTTGTTCTGACATCGTGGACTGTCTGCCTCCTGTCCAGTTTCCCTTCCCTCTTTCTCCTCCATCCATACCGCGTCTTGATTTTATCTTCTAGGACGCTTGCGAGTTGAGACGTGTCTGCCATCTCGTATTTATTTTATCTCGTTGTACGTGCAGACCACCCGGCGGCATATGTCTCACACATGTACCAGCTGGTCACTGTTGCATTGTTTCAACTGCAGTCGACGTTTTACACAGAGAGGAGCCAACTTTTCTTCTGTGAGAGACCCGTCCCACCCGTCCGAGAAAAAATCGATAGACACAGGCACGAGACAGATCTCTTCATCCTTCACCGAGCCCAACCGTCCTCACCGCCGGCGACGAGTTGGCGGGGGAAGGGGAAGCTAGACATACTGTAGCGACATTCGACGTCCCGTATCGTGTCCCAAGCCGGAATTGCAGGCTCTCCTACAACCCTCGTCACTCTCAGAAATCCCGGGACGACCCTCCCAAACCCCCCACCACCACCGTGGCCGGTGGGTGAAACTTGGAAATTGGCCTTGCACAAGGGCAAGCTTACGGATACTATTTCCAGAGTTGGTGTCCAGGGCTCTTGGTAGGGAGAGAGAGAGAGAGAGAGAGAGAGAGAGAGAATCCGGGCAGTGACACGCTGCCAGAGACAGCCACGGTCAGGGGACGGCCAGCGACAGCCAGGGGAACCCGGTTTCGTCCAATGCGGCACACACAAGTACCAGTCCTCGCGCCACCACCTCGCAGCTGCGGTACGCCTGGGCTAGGTACTTCCACCTCTTTTCCCCCATTTACCCCCCTCCGACACCATAGCACCTGTGGCCGCCTGCACTGGGGCAGTGGCAGCGGCACTCCTCCCCCAAAATGCGCTCGCTCACCTCCGTCGGGGGTGTTGGAGGCGGCAGCGACAGCGGCACCAGCAGCTGTAGCAACATTAGCAGAAACAACAATGCTTCGACTTCGTCACCAAGACATGATCTAACGTCGAAACCACCGCCGCATATTCGCAGCAGCGCCAGCAGCAGAACACACCCCCAGCAGACCAAGCCGCACCACCCAAAACATCTACTCCAGCAGAAACAACAACCCAAGCAGCACCAACCCAAGCGGCAGCAGCAGCAGCAGCAGCATCCGCCCGACTCGTCCCGACCAGGGAGAAACATCAGGCCATCCATCTCGCCCGCCACCCGCAACAACCCCGTCGCGTCTGCTCACCGGGCGCAGGCCACATCGACATTGACATCAATATCGCAGCGCTCATCAGCACCCTCTCCGACTCCAAGAGCAACAGCAGCAGCGGCAGCAACAGCATCTTCTTCTTCTTCGTCGCCCACGCCCTTCGCCAGTCGCAAGTCCGTAGCGGCCCAGTCTCCTCGGACCACAAATAATCCCATTTCGTCTAATACCACCGAGCCTGCTGCTGCTGATCTCCCTAGTCATTCTCCCACCACACCACTGACCGCCGCCGTTGCTGCCAGTGGCCCACCAACGATAACCGGGCCCGGACGCATCACAGCTGCCACCACCAAAACAACCACAACCACAGACACCTCCTCCTCCAACTCCCACCCAAACACAACAACATCGTCACCTTCACCTCCCGCGGCCTCGACACCGACATCAACGTCTACACCACCGCCGCAGCCCCCAATCTCCTCCGCTGCCTCGACACGTCGGCAGCCCGCCCTGTCCTCTAGCCTGCGCACTCCCCTCCGCACACGAGACCAAAATGTCCTGAGCCCCTCTTGTCCTACCAACGCCGCGCGAGCGAAGCCGTCGCCCACCCCGTCACCCTCATCCTCAGCGTCCGCTTCCGCTTCCTCGACGCCCACAATGCCCCCTTACGAGAAAGGGGGCAGCACCACCACCCGCCAGCCCGCCATGCCTTCTCTCAGCGCAAAGGCAATGGGCCGCACTCCCCTGACCCCGAAAGTCGCTGCGAAACCCTCCCCCGTCGTGACGCCCTTGGGCCGTCGCCGAAACGATCCCTCCAGTAATAACAATACCAACCACCACCACTCCCATACAGCCGTCGGCGCCGCCAGGGACGATCTGAATACCCCGGCCCCCTTTCTCGCCGCTACGAACATCACCCCTCGTTCGGGAAGTCGCCAGAGCCGTGTCAACAGTGCTAACACGACCCCGAACGGCACTCCGAACACGGAAAGAAACGACTGGGAGCACCAACCCTCTACACTCGAGCCCCCTAGGCGCCAGGTTGTCACCTTCAGCCCGCCCTCCAGTGTCAGCAGTCGGAACGATGCGCCCGACTCCAAGTTCTTCTACGCCAGCGAGGCAAAGCCCCCCCAGCCCGCTGCTCCCCAGCCAAAGGCCCAATCAAAACCTCTACCTCCCGCCCAGCGAGGCTCGACTTTCATGTACGCCAATGGCAGTACCATCGAGAAGAGCAGGCCAACCTCCCCTGGCCTGGGTTTCACACCAGTGCTGGCACCCTCGCTGGCACCTTCGCTTGCACCATCTCTCTCCTCGCCTCTTGCCCCGGCCCCGGACCCGCCACCGAGCAAGTTCTTTTACGCAAATGGCGCCCCCAATCTGCAACCCGGCTTCCGGCCCTCGTCTGCTGCATCGGGCACCGGTTCCGTCGCCTCGGGCTCGGGCAAGCTGCATAGGACATCAGCAGGCTCGGCCGGAGGCTTCTCGATGGCACAGCGACCCCTTTCACCAAATAGGCCAGCACAACTCCCGACGTCTGCGCCGCTGCTCAAAAGCAACGGCGTACCTCCCCTTGCTGGCGGCCGAGCTCAGATGACGAGTCCGCCGCCGCTCGCACCGCTATCTCACAAACGTCGGACGAGTATCGATGCCCTTTCGCAGGTTGCCAGCCATGCCGGATCAGAGGTCCCAGCCACGGACGCCATGATCATGTCTAGGTTCATGGCTTCGCAAACGTCGACCCCCTCCGAGATGGCTTCACCGACAGCACAGAGCTTCTTTGCCCAACAACCCATTACGATTGCTTCAATAATACAGGCAGCCGATGATTTGGAGGAGGACGACGAGGAGGACTCGGCTGACGAGTCAAAGGATCTGGACGATCTCCACAGCCCGACCAAATCATCACACGGCGATCCGCTAAACGACATGGTCCTTAATGCGAGAAGAGAGCGCAAGGTGCAGGATTTGGAGATCACCAACGCTTCTTTGGAGGCCATCAACCGGTCTTTGGAAAGGCAGCTGCGGAAACAGACGGCAGAACTGAGGAGGTACAAAAGGCTGTCCCGATCTGGGCGTCTGTCAGTTCCTCCCTCGGCTACATCCAGCCGCGTGCCTTCCGAAACCAAGCCCGCGGGCCTCGGCATCGATGGCCTGGACTTGTCGGACCTTAGCGAGGACGAGGCGGAAGACGACTTGGGCGACATGGACGAATCGATGTTTGAGTCGTCCGAGCTGTCCGAGACAGATTCGACGTCGCCTACCAGTCCCAAAATGGACACCGACCGGGACGAACGGCGTCGTACTCGGGACGAGAAACGCCTGCGGCTGGATCTTTCCAAGCACAGGGAGTTGCTTGTCGACAGCCAGAAGATCAACCAGAGCATCAAGAGATGCTTGAACTGGACCGAGGAGCTCATCAAGGAGGGCAAGAAGGCGCTCGAGTACAACGTCCGCCCCAGTGACGTGGAGCTACCCCCCCGGGTCCTTCGCCCGGCATATCTGGAGGAGAATGAGGATGATGGGCGGGGGCCAAGGAACGAGTTCTCGGTCTCGTTACCGAGCAGTCCAATGGACTCGCCGAGAAGTCTTTCGCCGCAGTGGAGCAAAGAGCCGCAGCCACAGGACCGTGATAGTGGCATCGAGTTGCCTGCGGACAGTGGCTGACGGCCCGACGAAACACCGTCACATACGACATAATCTCTTCAGCAGACAGGTTCTCTTGCCGCGACCTGGATGTTGCGGCGGTATCGCACGACATCACCACTCACGGAATGCACCCATTTTCATTTTTGCTTAACAACCCTGTTTGCTTCTTTTTTTTTCTTTTTTTTTCGCATGGCACGGGGAACAAACTCGGGTTAGGATCAGTCGGAACCACGGCGTTTTCTCTTTTGTGTCATCATCGGGCCTTCGAGGGAGAAGGGGGAGGCAAACCCATCATCGGCGAGGCATCGTCCCCTCCCCTTTTCGGACAGGAAAAAAAAAGAGTTTGGGGAGGGGGCCTGCACACACTGCTCTAGTCTTTTTTCACTCAATTTCCTTTGTCGCACTATTTTTGTGTACCAACAGATACCCCAAAGCACTTTACATACAAACAAACGGAACATATTGGGCGGCTGGATGGATCCTCTATGGGCGCCTCGGCCGCGCCTGGTCGGTCTGGGCATATGTTGTTGAACTCTGCAGCAACGCGAGCGGAGCACGAAAAAAACGAGACAGAAAGGAGATGGAGAAGGGAGGAGAAGGAGGGGGGGCCGGTGGAGGTTGATGGGCAGCCCGATTTGTACTTTACCAAATCAAGTGAATACAGGCCAGCCGAGAGCTGGCGATGATCTAAGCCGTGTGCGTCCTTGCTATTGTCAACTTCGGAAACTCACCTGGCTGGCGCCAGCCACTCGACGGTTTCGCTCGCTTGTCGAGCAAGTGAACGGGGCAAGCGGAACACTACCCTCGTCCCCCGCCGGGCGAAACCCCCTATCTGTGTTTCCCTTTTGCTCGGGCGTCGGCTGCGGACAAGGGAGGGGCCGAGGTCTAGGGAGACGGGTCTTTTGGCCTGGCGAAAGGAGAGATGGAGATGTAGACGGGGGTCGTGGTCTCAGTCGAATTCAAACCAGGGATGGACGGAATAGGGTCTCCAGCAAGTCAGCCAACGATCACGGATAATCGCGGCTGTCGCAAACCAACCCTACGAAGCTATTCATGTTGGGACATGGTCTTTGACTAGAAGCCGCTGAGCCATGCAGCCACGACGTGTGTATGTATCACATCAGGGCCGGTGGTTGCAACCCACCTAGCTACCCTCTTCCTCCCTGTCTGGATCCTGGACAACAAACGAGTTGTCAAAAAAGACATAGACTCCCTCGGATTGAGTGTGAGAATGAAAAGTACAGGATACAAACAGAACGACGACCAATCCTGCAAAAGGGAGAAAAAAGTAGAAGCTCATCATTAAGATGGTCTTGTAACATGTGCCTCGTGGCGGAATCGAACCGCCGATCTTCTCATGTCACTAGGGTACTAGTGAGACGCTATACCACTTAGCCAACAAGGCGATGTGTGACGCGCGTTGTCTTTGAACCCAAGGATCACCAACCGAGCAACAGGAAGGGGCGGTGGGGCGCGTCGCCAGGAACATGCCAGACGCCCGGGGTGCGGACGACGGTGCAAGTTCAACATCATCGTCAACGTCCCGTTACACATTATCTACACTCGGTCCCGTGCGGTTTAGCGGTAGTCCCCGGCCCCGGCTCGGTCCTGTCCGGATCGCGAACGGACGTAGACCGGGGACTGAGTAAAACATCACCCGCCTCCCCTCGAACGTCGTCCCCACGGGCTAAGCACCCGATTTTAAATGAGGATACTTCACCGCTCCCTCTCCCTCTGCCCCCCCCCCCCCTCTCGTCCTTAAGCAAAGCGCTCCTTTGATACCGAACCCGCCTGGCGTCTGTATTGGCTCCCGCCCGTGTAGGTGACAAGGAGGAGAAGCCACCACTAAAGAGGCCATGGGCGTTTCAATGACCGACCCGTAACTCGTGGCGAACCTGGAACCGTGGATCCTCTCATCGCGGCCGTCAAATGTCGGGCCCTTGACTGAAATATTCTCAGAAGAAGGGGGGCCCGTCCTCCGCCACACAAAAGGGCAAAAAGAAGAAGGTCCCCCACGCTGGGGTTCAGCATACAGACAGCAGCTGACAGAGAGAATTCCCGAGGCCATTGTTATGGCGACACAAACAGACCACGAGCAGCAACCATCCAGATGGGACCGTTAGCGTCTCGCTCCGCTGAGCATCGCGGCCAGACACGGGAAACTACTTGTCGACAGCGGACCAGGAGACACGAAAGGATTCATCCCCTAGCATGAAAGCTCTCTTAGCACGAAAGCACCCAAGGGGCGGATTAGAAGCAATACCTTGTATGCACTGATGGTGATCAGTTACCAAAAGTTTGCCCCAAGTGAGAAGAGCAAGTGGAGGGGTTCTGTTTTTGCCCGACCGCCCCGACGAGCACCCGTCAAGCCAGCCTCCCCGGAAACAAGGGAGAATAAAAACAAAAAATGGAGGAAAAAAAAAATGATAAATGTCCATCTATCGCTCTTCCAAGTGGTAAGACTAAAAAAGTGCTTCGTAAACGGGCCCGAACCGGCCCCCTTCCCCCCTCGACCTGACCCCAGAGGAGAATTCAAGGCCAGAAACGGCGTATGGTATCTCGTTCGTGCACAACTACTTTGTCCCGTCCGTCTCCCTCCGCCTTGCCCGTCTCGGCGCAGACGCGCCGCTCTACGACTTTTCGGGCTTGGGCACGTTGGGCGCGTCCTCGGCGACCTCGGCCGCGGCGGCGTTCTTCTTGCCCTTCTTCTTCGACTCCTTGTCCTTCTTGATGGCTGCCTCGGCGACGAGTTGCTCGAAGACGAGATAGTCTCCCTCCTCCTCGGGGGATCGTTGGGCCTGCGGCGTCGGGTTAGTATCAACAGACTGACGGCTCGGAACCGGCGAGTACGTACCTTGGAAAAAATGTCACCGATGATGACCAGCGCCTCGGCGCGCTCTAGTCTCTTGGCCAGGGGAACCTTCTTGTCGTTGAGAACAGAGTCACACACCTCGCGCAACACGCTCTGGATCTCAAACTTGGAGCCGCGCCATGCGGCCGTGAGGATCTTGCCCGTGACGCGACGTTCGTACTCAGCCTTGCGCTCATCGGACCACTCCTCGCCACCCTTCTCCTCCATGCGTGCCATCTCCTCGATGGTCTGCTGCGCGTCGATGGCAGAGCTGATTGTGTTCCACGTCTCCTTCACGATGGTGCCCTTGTCCTTGACGCGGCTGAAGAAGCCGCCGATGCCGAGGAATTTCTGGCTCCGCAGCAGGGCCGTCGCCTTGGCGAGGTAGGTCTGGCCGATGGCGTGCAGGATGTCTAGGCCGAATGATTCCATCTTCATGTTCTCCACCTCGAGACGCGTCTTTTCCTGGAAGGACTTGGTGACGTCGGCACCCTTGTCCGTCTCGGTCCACACGCTTATCCTGTCGAGCAGCTTGCGGGCGAGCGTGTCGACACGCTCCTGTCGCACACGGGCACGCTCCTTGTCGTAGGCGGCGAGCTGATCGCGCTGCTCCTTTGTAAGATTGCCCTTCTTCTTCTCCTTTTTACGCAGCGACTCCTCCGACTCGGCGCCCACTCCAACTTCATCCGAGGGCCTGTCCATCAGGGCAGGACGGAGAGGAATCTGGTGACGCTTCGATGTGCCGGACGGGCTCGGCGATGGTGTCCTCGCCTTGGCATCGTAAGGGGGAGGCGCGCTGGCCGCGTAGGGAGGGGGCGTGTTGGTTTTGTTGGCGTCACCCGACGCTGAAGCGGCAGCTTCGGCTGCATCGCGTGCCTTGAGGATCTCCTTCTCGTCTTCGACGACGACGGCGGGCGGGGGGGCTGTGGAGGACCCGGCGGGGGCGGTCGCGCCAGTCTTCTCTGCATCGGCGGCGGCAGCGGCTTTGGCGCTCTCCTTCTTGGCCTCCTCAGTACCCGGGAACTCGCCGTCGGCAGCTTCTTCGCCATCGGCACCTTCCTCGCCCTCTTGCATCGTGATATCCATGGTGGCCGTCAGGTCCTTCATCAAACTAATCTCGCCGATCCAGTCGACAAAGGCGTCACCGCCAAAGATGGATGTGAAGAACTCGGCGGGGTCGGCAAAGCCCTCGGAGGGCTTGGCGCTGTCCTTTCCATACTTGTCGTAGGCGGCGCGGAGGTCCTTGTCGGAAAGGACTTGGTAGGCTTCACCGATCTCCTGGAACTTTTCGTGGGCCGAGGGGTCGTTTGGGTTCTTGTCTGGTCCATGATGTCAGAAAGGGTGCTCGCGGAGAATGCTCAGCATGAACTTTGTGCGACTTGACTTACCCGGGTGGTGGACAATAGCCAACTTTCGGTAAGCTTTTTTGATTTCGATATCGGTGGCGGTGGGCTGGACACCGAGAATGTCATAGTATGCCGTATCGACAACCATGGTCGCAAGCGTATTGAGGGGTATCAGGTGGATGGAAATCTAGCTAGGGGCGCAAATAGGTCGGTTGCTGGTTGTAGGATGAAAAGAAAGAGGTATGAAAAGTCCTCTGCAGGAAGATGGCGGGATGTTGAGGGTAGAGATAAAGGTGCAAAAGTGATTCGGAGAGAGCAAGAATCACAAGGAATCGACCGGGACTTGGTGGTGGTGTTGACTGGCCAAGCAAGCGGCGACTGCGGCAGCCCACCTCAGCATTAATTTTGGGTGGATTTATGTTTTCGCGGTGTGCCCCGCCAAATTACGTCGTTGGGCGAGACCCGTGGGCCGTGGGGTTTCAGTGAGCAACGCTCCCCTTGGGTACCAAAGTTGGTAAGGTAGGCTCACAGGCCGCCTAACCTACCTACCTGGCCACCTAGGTACTTCGTAGGTAGGTAGGTACCTAGGTACTCTTACAGCTTGCAGGTGACAACGCTGAGCCTTACGGGCGCGCCGGCACGGGATGGAAAAGCGCCAATGCCATTCACTGCCGCTGCCGCGGCTGCCACTGCGGCCTAGAAGATTACGCGGACAGGGACATGCTGGCAGGGATGACGTTGCGCCCATTATTCCATCGCTTGGATTGTTTCTTTCATTAGTCTTCGGTCCTCGTACGCACAAGATCACGGCCGTCATCGAGCATGTCTTATTGCGTCTCGTATCGCACACTATTCCAAGTCTTTATCGTTGCGTTTATTGTTTGATACTTGAGCAGACAACCCATATCAGGCTTCTAAAGACTGCTATCGTTCGTAACTCAAAAGCATCACGTACACTTGGTCGCTTACACGCATCAAGTATCATCCGCGATCCGCCTCAGAAGCTTCTCAGCTCAACACACCGGACAACGCCGAGATGAATGAGCCCCACAATGGCTGCACCGGGTCACCGACTCGACTCACGCAGGTAGCACACTCTTCGGCGTTTGACATTAGCACCCGACATGAACCCACGGCATTTCGGCATTCGAGTTCGTGCTTTTCTTTCAACTGCTTCGCATTTCGATCAGCAACCTAATAGGCTCTTCTGACTTTTGGTTTGTTTTTCCCTCCTCCTATTTCTGCTCTACATCCACCATTTCCCATACATGGCGAACGCGACCTCGCCTCAGTCAATCTACTCGACACCATTGGCCTTCATACGCTCGAAGCAGCCGCGGTACGCCTCGTGGATCTCAGGCAACGTGTAGTTGTACTCCTTGAGCTTCCTCTCAAGCTTCGTCGTGTCGAGCTTGCAGTTGCTACGGCCGGCCTTGATGACCTTGGCCTGCTCCTCGAGTGAGAAGTTCTTCCACGTGAAGCTAGGGCGCACAATCTCCTTGAACAGGGAGAGCACCTCGTTGTGCGAGATGGCACCCGGGTTGGTGAAGTTGTAGATGCCCGTGTCCTTGTGCTCGGCCATGAGGATCGAAGCGGGCAGGAGGTCGTGAAGAATCGTGTTGCTATTAGGGATGTCGACGACCCGGTCATACTTGGCGATCTTGGTGACGAAGTTGCGTGAGTGCAGGTCGTCGCTGACGGGCATGCGCAGGCGGAGGATGAGGCAGTTGGTGTAGTGCTTCATGACCTATGGCAATCGTGATTGTTAGCAAATACTTTTTTCTCTTCTCTTCTTGTTTCCTCTTCCTCAACGGCTAGCTTGAACGGGGCGTAATAACATACCTCCTCGACGTGGCCTTTGGTTTCAGAGTAGAAGCTGCCCTTGAAGTTTGCAGGGTCGGTCTCGAGGTAGCCGGCGCCGCCAATGGGGTGTGCATCGTCGTACTGGTAAATGCAGCCGGTGGCGAAGACTGTGCAGTGGATGCCCTTAAGGTAGCAGGCATCGGTGAGGTTCAGGGTGCCAATGACGTTGGAGCGCATCGTCGCCTCCTTGTTGTCCTCGCACCAGTCGACGTTGGGACGGCCCGTGCAGCCGGCGCAGTTGAGGACGTGAGTGGGTTTGACCTTGTCGAGCTCAGCGAGGACGCCCTCGCGGTCTTCCATGCGGACGGTGGTGGTGTAGACCTCCTTGCCGTCCTTCTCGAGGAGCTCCTTAAGGTGGTTCGCAACCCAACCCTTGCCACCCCAGATCAGGAAGCGGTTCGCAGAGTGTCCGTTGGAGGCCATTGTGACGATGGCTGCTGACGATGCCGATGTTGTTGATGTTGTTGAAGTTGGGGTTGTTGGAGTTTGTGTCCTTTTCCAATTATTGATTTCGATGTCGGGCCGCCGTTGAAGAGGGGGCTTGGGCGGGACTCTCTGTAAGGTTTCGGCTGAGCTAGGATGGTGTAAGTTGCGAGTCGTGTATCGGCAGAGATATGGTCGGGCGGAGAGGTCTTATATGGGTGGGAGATAGCTGGCAAGGGAGAAGACGCAGCTGAGTGAGATGGAAAGATACAGAAGGGGGGGAGGGGGCGGAAGAAGAAAGGGTCAAATAGAGTAATTTGTAAGACAAGGCGCCGGTCTCTGGGAAAGGGAAGGTGTGAGACGGATTATTTATCTGGGGTTCGGCGTGGCAGGTGCTGCGACCCAAGGGAGATTCCAGAGAGGAGGAGGAGGGAGAGACTTTGAGTTTGGGTTCAGGTACGAGTCGTACTATCTGCATATCAGCTGCGGTCTCGACCTCCCCTCCACTCCCCTCCCCTCCCCTCCCGTCCGCTTCCGGTCTTGGATGGATGTAAAGTGTGTGCACCGCCGGCAATAGCAGCAACCGCAGCGTCGTTTCCACCCCCACCTTCGGGACGACTGGACAGGTACCACGGTCGGAGTGGTGCCCCGTAGTGCAACTTACGTACCTCGAGTACGAAGCTTACCGGGAGCTACGTTCCAGGTTGATTTGATGGCTGGTGCTTTCGGACGGCAGACAGCTATTTCGGTCGACGCCGTCTCGGCCCCAGCATCATCTCGTCTCTCGCGGGTGGTGACTGTTGTGCGTGGACTGTGGACCGTGTAAGCCACTGGGTATCCCGCGGAGGCACAAGGGCCGCGGCGAATAACGAGGAAAGGAAAATGGGCGCCACAGGCTTGTTAGCAAGAGACAAGACGAGAAAGTAGCGACTTGCTACACGGTGCCGCAGCGGGCTTCAGGACAAGTATCGCAGAGAGCTACGGCCTAGGTTGAAGCAGGCTAGACGGGTTGGGAGAAAGGAAGAGACAGAGAGAGCGAGAAAGAGAGGCTCGTTGCTCCCTTGGGGATGCAAGAAGTGAGACATTTTGCCGTCGGAGGCTCACCGCAAGATGCTCTCCTCCCTTGGGACACAAGGCGGTGGCGATCGGGGGCAGTGCGGTACGAGAGAGACAGGCACTGCACGACAAGACCGGAGCAAAGAGAGAGAGGGTCAACGCCCTTTTCAACACCGCCTGAGTGTCGGCCGTGGTGGAGACAGAAACACGGAGCCGCAAAGGGGGACCACCTCGTCGGAAGCTCCAGGGTCTTGGCCGCGGCATGCCTTGTTGTGTGGGATTTGGAGGAAGCTCGATGGTGTTCGGCGCCCATCGAGCATCCCAAGAACCGGGTGACAGTGGCCCCCCGCCCGTGGTTCGGATGCTCGGGCCCTCGATGGGGGAAAGACTGAGATGAGAGAGCTCTGGTCGGCCTCCGAGACGGGGGAGAGCGGGATGACGGGTAACATACGCGTGGAAGAGTAACCGCGCCTGACCTTTTACGGGCCCCAACTAACGGGCTGCGTGGAAGAGTATCCGTAGGGACTCGAGGAGGAGGAAGGCAATGAGCTGTTGTTGTTTGCCCCCCCACACACACCTCATTTGCCGTCAGCACCACAAGAGATGAGGGGGCCGGTTGCCTCTTGCGGCTGGGTGCAGCTACTCTGGCGATGCAAGATTGACCCACGAAGAAGAGAAGATCGGATGATGCACTGAGAAGAGATGTCGAAAAGACTGCGCGTAGAAGGAATGAGAATTCGTACATGTGTCTGAATCCCAGGCGGTACAGACAGAACACAAAAAACGATGGAAGAAATCCAGAGTACGTACTCTGCCAAGTGTAACTGTATCTGAACCTACCTACCTACCTACCTAAATACCTAGGTACCTACCTACCTACTTATGGACACACTGTAATCCAATCCAACGAAGCACCTATAGCCCGTGCATACCCCGCAGCTGCGATGCAGACTCAGAGGGGAGCAAACACTCACTCACCCACACACACACATTCAGGGACCTGCGCCGCCGCAACCTGCCATCCGACCAATGACAGCTGAAGTACCGTCCTATTGGCTCGCTTGTGCCTAGCCGACCCCGCCCCAACCGGTGCCCGGTGCTCGGCGCCCTCAACTTTCAAGTTCCTAATGGGATTTTGGGTCACCGGGTTTCGGCCAGACCAGTTCCTGCTACGGTTTAGCGGATAGACGGGCACAATAAGCCTTCTCTCACTTTGTTCAGCGGCCATGCATAGGCTGCCCGTCACCGTTCCACCACTCACAACAGCCCGCTTGTCACTGTCCGACGAGGGCGACAGCGCTGAGAGGCTGAGGACGACAGGCCCGAAACCACCACCACCATCATCGCCAGCGACTCCGAGATATCGTCTTGGCAGACGGGCTTTGGCTCCTTCGCGTTTTGCCAATTTTGAATTTGGAGAAGAAAAAGGAGCCGGGGTCGGGTTGGCGGGTTGGATGCATCAGTGCACCGCAATCCAAGGTTACAGTATTTAATTCCCCCCCGGTTTTTTTCTTTGGCTGGCTTCGTGCCGTTGGACATCTGTCTTTGCTGTACGTACAGGTAATGACAGCGGAGAATTCTTTCTCTCCTATTCCTGCTCCTGCTACTCCTCCTCCTGCTGCTGCTCCTTTTCGTGCATATCACTTGAGCATTGCTGCTGCTGCTGCTACTGCTGTTACTGTCTAGCGCCGTTCCTGTCAGTTGATCTCCGTCCCCCGCAAGTCACCAACTCAATTCTTCATCCGGTCCAAAAGTCCGTGTGTCATTCACCTCTTCTTTCCCAACACACGCACTACGGACGCCGCGCGCAAAAGTACAAAGTATCCGTACCCGTTCCGTTCCTCGACCCACGACTTCACTCGACGCTGCTTGTCAACACCTCGCTCGACGTCGACAACTGACCTTTTTGGACTCACCGCCCGGCTCGAGACTCGACTTCACCTTGTCGACTCGTCCACCACGTCCGTCGTTCTACCGTCTCTCTCTTTCTCACTTTTTCTCTCTCCACCTTCACATCTCGACCGTACTACACACTGCAACCCGCCGTCCCTCGCGACGACCACCTGCCACTATGGGTGTCATCTTCTACCTCCTGCACCCGAGCCAGCTCCGCGCCATTATCCAATGGTAGGTTCTTGCAACACCCCGATGGCCGATCAGCTGCGCCCGCGCAATGCGCTCGCTGCCTCTCTCTCCTCCCATCGCGCGCTCCCGCTAACCCTGCGTCTAGGAAGGTCTGGCACGACCCCGTCCACCGTCGCGACCCCTCTAAGGAGGATCCCACCCTCACGGCATGCTTCGAACATCTCAACAAGACAAGCCGCAGCTTCTCGGCCGTCATCCAGGAGCTCAACCCCGAGCTGCTGGTGCCCGTCTGCCTGTTCTACCTTGTCCTGCGCGGCCTCGACACCATCGAAGACGACATGACCATCGACATCAAGGAGAAGGAGCCGCTGCTGCGCCAGTTCGACCAGTACATGGAGCAGGACGGCTGGACCTTCACCAAGAACGGCCCCAACGAGAAGGATCGCGACCTGCTGGTGCACTTTGACGACGTCATCACCGAGATGAAGAAGATCAAGAAGCCCTATTACGACATCATCAAGGACATCACCATCAAGATGGGCAATGGCATGGCCGACTACGCAAAGAACGCCGCGTTCAACGAGAACGGCGTTGCCACCGTCAAGGAGTACGAACTGTACTGCCACTACGTCGCCGGCCTCGTCGGCGACGGCCTGACGCGCCTCTTCGTCGAGGGCAACATGGCCAATCCCAAGCTCCTGGAGCGCCCCGAGCTCACCGAGTCCATGGGCCAGTTCCTACAAAAGACAAACATCATCCGCGACGTCCACGAGGACTACCTCGACAAGCGTCGCTTCTGGCCCAAGGAGATCTGGGGCAAGCACGTCGACACGTGGGACGATCTCTTCAAGCCGGAGAACCAGCGTAAGGCCCTCGACTGCAGCTCCGAGATGGTGCTCAACGCCCTCAAGCACGCCGAGGAGTGCCTTTTCTACATGGCCGGCATCAAGGACCAGAGCGTCTTCAACTTTGTCGCCATCCCCCAGAGCATGGCCATTGCCACTCTCGAGCTCGTCTTCCGCAACCCGGCCATCTTCAGCAGCCACATCAAGATCACAAAGGGCGATGCCTGCCAGCTCATGTCGGACTCAACACAGAACCTGTTTGTCGTGTGCGATGTCTTCCGGAAATACACCCGCCGGATACACAAGAAGAACGACCCCCGCGACCCCAACTTTGTGCAGATCAGCGTGCAGTGTGCCAAGGTAAGTTTTCCGTCTGTGCCCTGTTCGTCCGTCCGTGTCTGCCGCCGCCGCCATAGCTAACCGAACCAACCTCCACACGCAGATTGAGCAGTTCATCGACTCGCTGTTCCCGCGACAGGACCCTAAGAAGCTCGGAGAAGCGGCGAAACAGAAAGAGCGGGGCCAGCCGGGCATGGACCCAGGCGAAGCCTTCATATTGGGCGGCATGGTCCTGCTGACCCTCTTTTTCGTCTCTGCTCTTATGGTGAGCCTCCAAAAAATTTCTTCCTTTCCTCATTTACCCCCCGTCCGTCCTTCTTGACACCTTCATCCTCCCACAACCATCACTTCGGTCCAATATCCCCTGACAATTCAATTCTCACTTTCTCCTTTTTTTTTTCTTTCACCGTTACACTTGTCAGCTGACCGCCACGTCCCTCTCAGATCGGAACGGCTTGGTACTTTGGCGCCCGCTTCGACTCTCTCTGGAAGACGGACAGCGTCTACTGGCCCGGCACGCAGCCCGGCTCGGCGCCGATCGACCACAAGGAGTTGTAGACTCCGGACAAGACAAGAACAAATGTCGTTCTGTTCTTTGGCTACGCTTCATCTGACTTGTTGACGGTACATATTGACGAGGAGTTTTCGGTTGCCCATTGCCGGCCTGGCCACGACGTATTGAGGAGCCCATACTAATTTTTGCTAATACACACACCATCGTTGTGATGGGTTTTTCGCGATGGCATTGTTTTATCCCTTCCACCTACTTACCCGACATGTGCCGTGTATCTATCTGCCTTCGGTCCTTTTACGAGTGGTATCCCATTCTACTCGCGTAGACAAGCCAAGCACGGATGTCAAATTGCAATTCAGTCCCGCCGCAAGGTGGTCATGACTGTGGTTGTGCCGAAGAAGTGCTGATATCAAACCCCACCGGCAACGACCCCGTCCATCGCGGCGGGTACGGGGCGGGCGCGTCTTCCACTGCCTCCAGGGACGCGCTCTTCTGCTCCGGCTTGCAAACATACTTTTGTTGATTCAGTGCATGTCTTAAGCATATATTCGCGTGTCCACGTGGGCCTTGCTCTGTGGCGGCGTCGTTGAGGGGATGTCTTAACTCGTCCGATCCACGGCCTTCTATCAGGTGACACGCCTGTCGCCAAGTATGCGGTGTCTACCCGGGGTCGTCCCGTAGACGACAGGCCCTCTCTCCTCCGTGTCCGTCGGCGACCCGTTCTTCCCTTGACCCCAGAGGTCGGAAATTCAGGCAGCGAGCTTCAAGAGTGTCTCGGTTCAATAGGGAGCCATTCCAACCAAGGAGGACGCTGGTGGGAGCAACCGCTGCATGCTCAAGTCGAGACTGCACACGAAGATGGCCTCGCGCCAAGGCATAGCAGAGCTTCGCGGTCCATGGGCCATGGCATCAACAACGAGGGTTGAGTTGGGTTTCTCTCTTGGCCCTCTTCCCTCTTTCGCTTGGCAGCGTGCCCGGCGAGCGCTGCGCATTTCAGACGGGACCGGTCCCCCGGTGGATGGGAGTTCATGTGGCCTTTTAATATGCCGTTTCCCACAATATGCCTTTGTGTTGCGGTGGGGAGGGAATGAACCCCAAGAGTCCCAGGAAAGAGAGAGAGAGAGAGAGAGAGAGAGAGAGAGAGTTTGTGTGTGTGTACGCCGGATTCCATGGCCCAAGGTTTTCCCGGCGACCGATTCCGTCTGATGTTTGTTGTGCGTGGCCGGGCGGTGTGTGTCGCAGGTCTGCAGAGATGCGGCTCTTGGAAGACTTCTCGGCGTTCATGCGACGGCCGGCTCGTGTCTCAGCGTTTGAGCGTGGTTTGTGTAAGGTTGTCCCGGGTGCGCACTGGCCTCCCCCTCTGTCTCTCTCTCTCTCTCTCTCTTACTATCTCTCAATCTCTTACAACTACTCTATCGCAACAAAACGAGACTGTTGATGGATGGATATACCCCCCCCCCCCTTTTGGGGAGATCGATCCCATATACGGCTCGGAATGAGCAGTCAGGCCGAGGCCACGCGAGGGACCGGATCTCACCTCCCCATAGGACTACGGTTTTGAGCAAGGGTCACTGAGAGAGAGTGAGAGGTGAGTAGCAACGCTGCAGTCGCCCGTTTCCCCCCTGGGACGCCAAGAGGCGAATCTCACTATATCCCATACCAAGAAGGGGTGACGTTCTATCACGGAAAGCCCAAGACGTGCTTCAGTGCCGTTTTGGACCGTTGCTCTTCCCGGAGGCCACGAGTCTCGGTGCGCCAGTCCGCCATTTGTGGTCATCGTAGGCCGATCCAAAGGGGAGGAAGGGGGCATCTATTTTGGCAATCATCACGATGAGGGAAGGAGGGCAAGGGGGACGAATTCATGGCCTAAACGGAGCGAGTTCGTCTTCGTATCCTCCACCCACGCTATATCCGAGCCCGACACACCCAGATCAAGAATCCCATCCCGCCGAAACGTATCGCGCCGGGGGACGACGACGACGACGACGAGCTGGACTTTCCTATCTCGTAGTTTATTGAGCGGGCGAGAGAGAGGGGAGTGGGCATTTATTGAATTCCCACTGTTCAGGTAGGTGTGTCGGAATATTGGATGAAGCGGGTTGACTCGTGCTCAGCTGACCCTCATCATTACCACCACCCACCAACACCACCCCCTATCCTCCTCCGTCCCCGGTTTGTCCGTCCGTGTCCGCGCTGCATCCACGCCCGTGAGGCCTCTACTCGCAATTCCAACTCGGTCGCCGTCCGTCTCTCGTATTATCACGATATAAGGCCGGTGAGTGAGTGGGGTGAGAGGGGAGTCCGAGGTCTTGGTCTGCCGTCTGGTCTTGTTCGTGAAGTGAATACATTCGGGGGGGGGGGGGGGGCCAAGGTGAAGGATATGCCATGGAAAAAGCCCAAGAATTAAAACAAAAATGAAAGGAATAGGCAGTCTGCTCGCCTACGCATATACCAACCTCAGTCGCCGGAAGCGAGGGTCCGATCTCTGGTTATGTTTCCATTGGGAAGGGGGGGGGTTAAATCTCGGATCTCCTGTCGCCTTTTCGCCCAGTTGGTCCCAAAAAGAAAAAAAGGATAGGACACCACCCTCTTTTCTCTCTCTATTCATCATTATGCGGCCCGTTGATGGTTATGTTGACTTGATTTGACACCTCACACTTCAGCAACTTGAGCAGAAACATGCCCGTTGACTGAAGGCAAGTCATGACATGGAGCCTCATCGGGGGGAAGAGGAGGGGGGGAAGGTTCACGGTCCCCTTCCTCCCAGTGGTTTCCGGCCCTGCCCCGTCCGCCCCAGCGCCAACAAGATTCTTCGATTCACCTTCCACGCTGAGTTCATCCCATCGTCTGTCCCCCTTCCCCCCCTCAAGTGACCCAATACAGAAACCATAACTTTAATCCTCATTCAAATTCCCAAAATGTCTCGGCCCTCGACTTTCTCCCCACAACCTTCTTTTTCCCGCATAGGCAATGCCCTCCCCGCCCGCCACCCACCCTCCCACACCCTCTCTCCCCTTTCCCCTTCCCCTTTGGTCCGAATTTGTGAAGAGAGTGTCGTGGCGTCATCTCAGCTCTTCCTTGAGCACCCTCTCTACCGTCTAGCCGTCTAGCCGTCGGAGAGACACCGGCCACCGCCTTCTCCGATATGGTGTGAGACTGGCGGTAGGGATAGGGTCGAGACTTGTGGAACTGGGGGAAGCCTTTCCCTAATGGGGGATGTCGTCCGTATGACGTCTGCTCTCCTTCGGCCCCCGGCCTGGAATGGGATATGCGGGCATCTGTCCATGGGATGACGGGGTTGATGAATGGACCTGGGCTTATGCTGCAGCAAGCAGTGTATAAGGATATCGAACCAAGCCAGGAGGGGTCAAGACATTGGCATACATATCAGTTTAAACCATGAGAACAAGCGAGTATGTTTGTAGCTGTCTGCTCTCATTACCAATTCTCTCTGGAATTTCCTAAATACATGGGGATTTTGGCTCAGAAAGACAAAGAGATAACATGTCCAAGAAGGAAGAGAAAGAGAGGATCAGGGGGAACAAAACCAGAAAGAAAAAAGCCCAAGACAGAATGTCAGTTCAGGTCGTGTGACGAGGGAACCAGCCCTATCGAGGGTTTTCTTTTGTTGTTTTCCATGTTCATGCATCTTCTTCCTGAAATCGAGGTGGTTGGCTCGCCTTCCCCCTCCATGTATTCTTCTTTACATACAGTTGACCAGAAAGGGTGCGTCCCTTGCTGGCCAGTCTCTGCTCTGCCTGTGCTTGCTGTGCTGTTTGAAAGCCCGCTTGCCGATGCATTGCGAATGTGACGATGTGGTGCCGAGTTGGACCGACTGGGTATCCTCTAAAATGCCGTGAATTTCTGGTCGTCTCCCCTTGAGTAATAAAATGAACGCAATGGAAGCGACGCGTATTAAACCGAAGGAAGCGAGAAAAAATTGTCAAGGGGAGGACGTCGTCATGCTTGATGCCTGATCCAGAGAAAGAGAAAAGTCTAGGCCACCAGCAAACGGCAGAACTTCTAGAGCTGGCCGTTGTTGGCGATCAGGTTGGTGGTGCCGGCCGTGTTGCGCTGGACCGAGGCCCCAGAAGCCTCAGCGAGGGACAGCATACGGTCGGTGACGGCCTTGACAGTGTTGAGGTTCTCGAGGCTCATCAAGTAGGCGGCAAGGCCGGCGACGTGGGGAGAGGCCATCGAGGTTCCAGAGAGGGTGTTGGTGGCAGTGTTGGAGGAGATGCCGACCGAGAGGATGTTGACACCGGGGGCGAAGATGTCGACGGCGGCGCCGAAGTTGGAGAAGGAGGCCTTGCGGTCGTTACGGGCATCGATGGCGCCGACGGTGATGGCGTTGGGTGCCGAGGCGGGCGACGTGTTGGCGGCATCCTGGTTCTCGTTACCGGCGGCGACGACGGGGACGACACCGGCGTTGTTGAGGGCCTGGATGGCGCGGTTGACGGCGGCCGAGGCAGAGCCTCCGAGAGACATGTTCATAACGGCCTTGCCAGTTAGGTTCTTGGCAGCGACGTCGTCAATGACTGGACGAGGTTAGTGAGAGAGGCTCTCTCATGCATCGAGGGGCAGCATGGAATGTTGCAAGTGGGGGGTTTCAAACTTACTGAATTGCATGCCATCGAGGACGCCAGAGTTAGAACCAGCACCATCGCCGTCGAGGACCTTAACGGCAACGAGGTTGGCGTTCTTGGCAACACCAAAGGTCTGGCCAGCAACAGTGCCAGCGACGTGAGAGCCGTGGCCATTCTCATCGGTGTCCTGCAATCTCATGTTAGCCTCTCATCTCACTACCCGATGCACTGAAGCAGCAGGGGCGGCTGCAGAAGCAGGGGTAGGAAAACATACCACGTTGTTGACGAAGTTGGCACCAAAGGTCGCGCGACCCTGAAACTCGGAGTGAGTAGTCAAGATGCCCGTATCGACAATGTAAGCGGTGATGCCGTCTCCGCCAGTCTGGTCGAAGACGTAGCCCGTTTCACCAGCAGCGGCGTGAGACATGCGGACGAGGCCGGGGGGCGCGTTGGTCTGGGAAACAGTGGCGGACAGCTTGACCTTGGCGTCTTGCTCGACGTAGGCGACCTCCTCGGCGTTCATGACGCTCATGATCATGGTGTCGTCGGCCTCCATGACGGTGGCTCGCCAGTTGTTCATCTTGAAGTTGCGGGTCGAGGTGCTCAGAGAACGGCCGTCGAGGGAACGCTTGCCGATGTTGCGCTTCTTGATGGAGGCGGCGAAGGAGGACATCTTAGAGGTGATGGCGTCGTCGTCGAAGCTGCTGTTGTAGACAACGATGTACTTGTTGGGGATCAGGTCGAGGGCGTTCAGGTTGGAGATGGGGACGCCCATGAAGGTACCAGAGTCGGAGGTCGAGCTGCCACCTAGGCTGAAGGGGGCGGCGAGAGCAGCGGGCAGCATGGCTGCGAGGAAGGCGGTGGCGCGAACCATGTTGGGCGAGTTGTTGTCGAGTGGCGGCGGTTATGTATGTAAATACTGTGGTTTTTGATAACGGTCGAAGAGAGAGCTAGCTCGTCGTCGTCGGCGTCGTCGTTAAATAGATGTGAAAGAAACGAAGATTGAACAAGACCACAGGTCTCTTGAAACTGTCGTAGTTGCGGTGGTTGGACGGCTAGGGAAAGAACAAGAAAAAAAACCAAGAAATTGAATTCTTGAAGTCGTCGGGGGACGTGGTCGACACGGCGGGAAAAAAGAGGCGTGTACGAGCGAGAGAGTGACTCGAGAGGGTTGGGAAGGCGCGAAAGAGTACGATGCGATGCGATGCCGAGAGACCAACAGAATAAAGCCAAGGATCAGGATACCAGTCACGACACAAAGCCTTTGTTTACTTGTTGAACCCTCAAAACCGGTCGACGAAAAAGCTGCCCGAACCAGGTGAAACAAGGTGTGATAAATGAGTAGTCGATGAAGCGGAATGAGAACGAGGCGGGAGGGTTGGTTGGGGTGGTGTTCCTTAGCTAACCGGCCACACAGTGGAATGTGCGAGGAGGATATAGACTGGAAGGACTTTTTATGGGAGGGGAGGGGATAGAGAGGATGTCGATAGCAACAAAAAAGAGGAGGGAGAGACGGAGCAAGAAGAAGTAAGAGACGAAAGGCGAAGCACAGCTAAGCCAGATGGACGAGGTTGTGGACCGTAACTTATGTATAACGACGGACGATGAGAAGAGGGAGAGAAAAAAAAGAAGGGGAAAGGAAGGAAAGGAGGAGGAAGACCAGGGTAGAGAAGAAGATCGACTGGGGTCAGTGGTACACCAAGTACTGCATCTGCTGTAAGTTTGCTGCAGGTACGGTTTGTCTCTAGAGGTAGGCTCCTGGTGCTGTCTGTCCCATCCTCACTCAAGTCTGGCACCGGCTCACTTGACCTGGGGCCTGGTGCTTTGGTGCTTGACCATGACCTTGGCCGGGGGGGCTCTGAGGCGTGTGGTCTTGGTGGGGAGGGGTGTGGTTTGGGACGATGTATAGGGGTGTGGTGTGTGAGTGGGTACACTGTGGGTGTATTAGATGGAGACCATTGCTGGATATGGATACAACGAGGGCAAGGACGAATCCAGCAGGACGAATAAATTGAACTTCAACAAGGGACGAGGCAAAGCGAACGTTGTCAGGTTGTCGGATGCTACGCGTGGTGTTTTGCACAAGGTGGAAAAGCCGCCAGACCGCCACCACGGAATGCGAACTAGCATCTGGGAGCCGAAAAAGGGACGAGACGCAATGGCGGAGAAGACGACGATGCCATGAGCATGAGGGAGGATGCAGACTGAGGAACAGAGGAGAAACCAGGAGGCGCTAGGGTACCAGAGACACAGACAGAGACCAGACAGATGGGGGATAGACCCCCCCCTCTAGGGGAGACAGGAGTACGTAGCCTTTCTGTGGAGAAATATACGTACCTAAACGATCCGTGCTCGCGGCTTGGCTTGGCTCCCTTTTTGGCTTGATGCGCAACTCAGGTACCTAGGTACCCGGTCACTTTAACAGGTGCTGCTTGCAAGTCGGTGCCAAGCTGTAGTATGCCTTTGCATAGCCATGGCAGCAGTTTTGCATTGTGCATGCTATGTTGCCTGTTTCTCTTCTCGCCTTTTCTGCCTCGAGTATCACCACCACCTGCAGGACTCCTAGCACTAGTACCTGTTGTAGCATGTAAGCAAAAGGGTTGCGGTTGAGACGATGATCTCCTTCACACTCTTGATACCCACACATTTTACTCTCGGGAGCATGCTGCTAGGCCGCTAACGCTAGACTAAATCGAGCTTCTTCGTCGCCATTTCTTCCTTGGGTGGCACTGTGAATTAACGGGGGTGGCCCAGGCCTTGGCGACTTACTATCTGTTCATTGGCTGGGGATTTATTGATTTACTGTTTTCCTCTCTTACAATTGGGGGGGTTTTAATTTTTTAATTTTTTTTTACGGTCTCTCTATCTGTACAATGCTGTGTTTTTCCCACACTCCCACCACCTCTCACCCGTCGTCCCATGGACTACGGTTTTTTAGGGACATGTGGCACTAGTTCCATCGGGATGGATGGATGGTAGCACTCTTGTTTTCTTAGGGGTGGGCGAATGGAGGTGGATAGACTACAACTGCAGCGGCAGTCAGCGAGCGTGCATGCTGCTCAACGATTCGACAAGGGATCTCGGCGGCAGCGCCACTCAGTTGTGTACCGGCAGGAATCTGCCAACCGTTTGTGCAACCCGGCCGAGATATGCATGTATAAAAAGGGAACCAAGTTGGGAATAAGATCTGGCGTGTCTTACCGAGCCAACCTTCGTAAGTGGTTGGCGAAATGTCTAAAGGCGGCAGAGGCGCTTCGACGCTGGTACCCGCTGCCGCCGCCGTCACAGCCATCTCCGTGGACGCGATGGTGACACCCGCACGCGCACATAAACAAACTCCTGTCTTCCTGTTTGCCCTCCACCAGATACGAAGCAAATAAACACATTGATCATACGCTCGGAAGGATGGGCCAAGCAGCGGACACTAAACGGAGCGGCTCTTGGTGCTGCTGTCAACTGCACGGCTCATCACCGTTCCGTGTCAGCAGGGAGAGTAAGATAGGTAGCTCAAATGTGTATGTGCATGTGCATGTGCGTGCGTGCGTGCGTGTGCGAGAGAGAGAGAGTCCGGTTCGAGACGGACAACACAGAAGAGGCAGACAGACAGACAGAGCATCAGACGAATGGACCATGGGCGGTCGGTCGGTGTGGTGACGTTTGGCTCCCCGTCTCTCGGATCGAAAAGAAAGTGAGCAAAGTCCTCGGTCGCCCCCGATACAAACACAACCTGAAGCTGGATGCCAGTGCGCATCATTGCTTCTTTTCCTTCCGGGCCTTTTCCAGACCTCCGCTTGTTTTTTTTCCCCTTCTTTTTCTTTCCTCTTCTTTTACTTGCTGCGTACTGATATGCAGTGATCTCCATTTCTTATTCACTATTTTTTCCTCGCCTCGCCTCCTTCCTCCTCCACCCAACGCCGCACTTGCTGCTTCGTCGAGTCGAGCCAGGAACACCCCCTCCAAAACAGGAACGTGGTGGGGCCAACACCTCCCCTTTTCCACCATTTTCCCCTGGAACTGGCAGGCGTGGGCGCGAGGATCAGGGTACGTACTTCTTCAAGGGCACGAACGGGTACGTACTGCTCCCACCTCACACCACAACCGGACGTCGGAGGCTAGTCTCGTGGTGGGAAAGCGTCAATCCGTAGCGGTTCCCTCTTCGGGCGCTGCGGCAGCCAAGCGTGCTTCTGACTGGCTGTGCCAAGTCAAACAAGGCCAATGTCTGGAGACGCTACGCCGTCGATCCTGTCGTGCCTGTCCCCTTAATACCCACCGCTAGCGCCGGCTTCGACCCTGTCATTTCGACTAAATCTGTAACGTCCAAGTCCAGCGCCTCATGGCAAAACGGACGACTCCATCGAGCCCAAGTCGTCAAATCAGTCTCTTTCGCCCTCCCAGGATCCACTCTGCCACTCGCCGCGTCGTCCGCATCGTCGGCTCTTGTCCGCATCACTTCGTACTCACCATTCCCGTCACCCGCCGAGTCTCGTCCTGTCGCGTCTGGATTGTTGCGTCTTGGCCCTAGCCTGCCTGGTCCGTACGTCCGTCCCCCTCGTGGAAAACATTGCACTACATGTTGCCCCCCTCTCCGCCGGGGCCGTGACGCCGTTGACAACCCGCGTCTTGGGTCCCGACGCCACCGCCGGAGACACTCGTTATTACACCCACGATCCTGACTTCCCTCCCTCCCTCCCTCCCACTTCGCTCAACACCGGACAGTGGTGCGTCTTGTCTGTTTTGTGTGTCGCACACGTAGTTGACGCGTCGATTCTCTTGTCCCCCCGCCTTGGCCCGGTCTCTGTCAGCTATTTACACGTCTCCGATTGCCAGGACTCTGCGCTATTCCTCTAGGCATGGGTCGTCTACACCAACAGGTCGTCTGCTCCACGCCACACACGTGCGCGATTCTCGAGGAAACCCTGGATATGCCTGGATGCCATATGCCGGATGTCGGATGTCGTATGCCAGATGCAGCCATCATGTAGAGATACGGTTTGCATCTCATCGATAGCCTTCACTCGACCCGCCCATCTAGCTCTTTCTGCAACGCGCCCCCCCCCCCTCCTGGTCAGTCTCTTTCTGAACTCTTTCCCGTCATCGACTGGGCCGGCCTACTCTGCACTCCGGGATTGAAGCTCTTCAACATCATTGACGATGCCCGCCGCTGCCACCCCTACTACCGATCTGTCTGCCATCTACATCGTATCGTTTGCCGCCCCCTCTTCCTGGGCATCCCTAACCTCTATGCATCTTTCCACGAGGTGCCCTCCGATACGCACGCACAAACTGTCAGAAAGTCAACCTTAACCATGAGCATCCATGTAAACCTGCCTTGGGTTCACGAGCCCCAAGGCACACGAGGCACGAGGCCACTCTAAGCCGAATTGCGGCTCGGTCTGGGCGGACGCAGACCATGCGCCGCGATACTTTCCCCTTCCCGCCGCAAAGCCGCAAACAACGGCGTCCGACTGCCCCCGCCCACGCCCTCGTGTGACACAATCCGTCTTTCTGGGTTTACTTTCTTAGTCACCGTCAAGAATGACTTTGTAGTGTACAGGTTGGCATCCGATGCACAAGCGGAGCAGGCCGCCAAGGGGGGTGGAAGGGGGGTTACATGTCGCTCCCAAGATTAGCATCATGCAGAAACGGGAAAACAACAACAGTAACCACACGACGACCACTGGGACGGGGAATGAATGGTGGAATACGACCCTTTCGAGGAGGTTGCCTCGAAACCGTTTGAAACCGTGCCTCCTTCGCTTCCAAGCCTCGGGGGGGGAGTCACTGTCGATTTTGGGGATTGTCGCGGGAGATTGACGGGCGTCTGATCACTCGTTTGACGTTGCCTTGCGCGTGCTCTTTGCGGTATGATGGGATCGAGGGGCGAAGCGGAGAACAGACCAGGGCTAGTAACTGTATAATTATCTGTACTCCGTACAGGTCATCGCCGCCGCAGGGTCCCAAAACACCATCAAAGGACGAACACTCTCCCCTCTCTCCAGACATCTCTCCCTCCCCTGCGCCAGTCTCCTAGTTGGACAACCTCTCCAAGCCCAAGCCCGAGGTCCTAGGCCCTAGGACCTGCAGCGTAGGTTACATTATGTGGGAATGGTGACCATTTGTCGCCGCCCACATACCCCCTCCCCGCTCCCCAAAAAGAAGCCCAGAGGGAACGTGCCAAGCCCATCTCCCGTCGTGCAGCGTCGCCATGCTACCTCAAGGCCAAGCCTCGAGGCCCAGGCGGCGGCTGCTGCTGCTGCTGCTCCTACTACTGGACAACTTCTTGCTTCTCCAGCGACAGCGGCTCGGGTGCCACAAAATGTTGTGTTCTGCCGTCCGTGATAGCCCCCCCCCCCCGGGCCCGGGGTTGCCCAAGGGCTACAACAGCGGAGAATAATTCCACTCTCGACACCGTTTTGTGTTTATTTTATTTTATAATCAATCGGACGCCGGCTTGCAGGATATCCAGCTCCTGGCGCTGTTACAAGGTTCACCGCCCAGAGGTGATCTGCAGACTGCAGGGTTGCTCCGCCCTCTACCCTATTTTCGACGTTAATGCGCCGAGGCGAGAGGCAGCCGTACCCTCTTCCCTTCCCTTCCCCTTCCCCTCCAATGCTCTACGGTGTTGTACGAATGCCGTGCTGGGCCATCATCGACTGATGGCAACCATGCCGTGCGTAAACTTCCGACGTCGACAATTCATCTCGAGCCGCAAGATGGCGGCCGGCCGGGGTAGAACCGCCGTTGGTCTTGAGGGGTCCGATGGAGCGGTCAGCCCCCCGCCCCCCCGGCATGAGGCGAGGATGAGAGCGGCGGGTTGGCCGCACGATCCGCATGACGGCTTCAACTCTAATCGAGCTGTCTCTGCGCGACACCTATACATTTGGAGGCTCGGTACCGATGACCCCCCCTGAGACGCCATCGTGGCACTCGTGACATCCGTGGCAGTCGTTGCTCTGAAATGCCCGGATCTCGAACGGTACATACGGAGATAAGTAGTCAAGGCGGTCCCCTTGGGGCTTAGTGCAGGGGATCTCTTGCAATTTGGCGGATGCTGCCAGTTACGGAACAACTTCGCACGAGGAGATGACATGCGCAAAAGAACCCGCGCACGTTTGTTCAATCTTGGGAGCCTCCCCATCTCGGGATGGAGCGATCCCCCCCCCACGAATGCTGTACCACAAGACCCGAGCGTGCTAGAAGGTTGTAGCGGTGGCTTACGGGTGCTCATGCCGCGGGCGGATTTGTGCAGTGATGTGCTATGCTGCGTTGTGCGAGGCCAAGGCTGAGTGGTATTGTCTTTCATTACCTGACTGTCGCACACGCAACGGGCGACGTGCCGCCAACTGCGATGTCTGCCAATGGTTTTCTGACAGCCAAGGCTTTCCGTATCGATTGGAAACCCGTCAGAGGCTCAAACAGTTGGCTCCTCGTTTTCAACATGGCCCACCGGTCAGTCGCTGGAGATTCGCGCCATGCGGCCCTTCGGGCCTTCGGGAAGCGGGAGGCCAGAGGTTAGTGGGCAGCACGCAGCCCGTCATGGCACTTTGGTCGGTTCATCCTTTCTGTTCCAGCGCTCGCGGGCTGACGACGGCGCGCTTCATGATGGTTTCTGTCCGTCTGGGCCACAGTGGGACTGAGTGTGTATTGCGGCACCATGCCGAATGGCAGCTGGAGGGACAGCTGCGCCCAATAGCATATGTAAGTGGTGAGCGACAGCTAGTCCAGCCCCCCCCTTCCTGGGCGGTGCTTCACGAGCGATTCGTAACCACGCAAATGATAGAAATTATTGAACTTGCTTGCTTCGAGAGAGCCATTGTGGTCGTTGAAGTGCATGTGGTTTTGCACACCGCGGGTGTCTTGACCCGAGTCCTTCTTCACTACGTGCCAAGCCGTCCTTGCTCTCATGAAGCAGCGATGCCATGGTGAGGCTGAAATCCCGGAAGACTAGCGAGGGAATACGTAGGCAGTGATCGACGTCGCTATGAAGTAGATAGATTAATAGAGACCAAAGCTGTATGCTACAGGCTCTTGACAGCAGTGTGCACCACTGAAAGAGCCATATCCAATCGGGAACTTTGAAACGGACGTGGCGCGGCGGGTCTGGCTAATGTGCCATTGGGCGGTTGGGCCAGACATGTCCGACACGATAACGGATGAAACATCCATGATCCATAGCCCCTTGACAAGTCGTGCGTCTCGACTCGCGAGACAAGCAGGGATAGTGCTTGTCTGGCGTTTTGGCATTTGTGCAGGGCCTGGCTGGCCGTCATGCTGACCTGTGGTACTGTACGATGTAATGGTGGACATATTCGCATGGGTCCTGGTGGCGCCCGTGAGAGACGGACGAGGTGACGAATGCTGCTCCAACAATCGCCCGTGGCCCCGTACTCCCCCTCACCCCCATCACCATCCCATAGTACGGCTGACGTCCAACTTTGCCCCCATATTCAACTGGATGACAGCGTAGGAAGGCATGCATCTGCTGGTTAGACAATCCGGTCCGTCTGTCCTGTGAACCATGGCCGTCTGCGTAGGGAACCCCGATTTTGACGGGGCGAGCTGCAGCTGTAGTTTGACGCTTGGGTTCGAACCGATACAAACTGCTGAGACGACTCGACTGCTTGACCGACTTTTTACGAACCCTTCGGCTGGCTGAATCGGTCATCAGTCATGTCACTCCGGCCGTCCGCCACCGCAGTGGTCCAGTGGGCTTGGAGACGAGATTTGAGGAGGGGCGCATCCCCCCGTCACGATGTGACTCTGCAGACACATCGCTTGCTCCGATACCTGTCGCTTTTGTGTCTAGACTCCAATCGTCCATTGAGAGTTGGTCATCGTACCCGCCATGACATCTCCGACCCGAAATAAGGCAATCTGAAATTCGGGATACGCTTGACCTTTATGGGCGGCCCCAACGAACGGGCTGGAAGCATACCGGGACGCGACATTGACTGATCACACAGCCCCCGGGGCTGCGGGAGAATCAGAAATGGCGACTTGGCTTGCCCTATAGCTTCACAAGTTACTGGCCGGCCAGCGGCT
Organism: Colletotrichum higginsianum IMI 349063; assembly: GCF_001672515.1. Classification (NCBI taxonomy): domain Eukaryota; kingdom Fungi; phylum Ascomycota; class Sordariomycetes; order Glomerellales; family Glomerellaceae; genus Colletotrichum; species Colletotrichum higginsianum. Next base: position 3,050,597 of record NC_030957.1, on the reverse strand, counting down.
GAGCAGCCTGCACTGATCGGTGCCCTGAAGATCTTGCAACATCTACCGCTACCTTCTATCTTCCTTGGTCAGCCCAGCGACATCTGGCCCCAGCGGTCTTCGGATCGTTTACAAGTCGTGTGGCCGGTTCTCGGAGGTTCTCGGAGCCGTGGTTTTGTCAAAGGCGTCCGGGGTTTCCTGGGCCGCAGCCGGGACGATGGAAAGAATTGGAAAGTGATTTGGAGTGTACCCGAGCAGACCGTCACAGTCGCGGCGGTTCATCCGTCTCTTCTCTTCTGGGGCGGTCGTCGCAGATAGAGTGAAATCTCATCTCGAGGCCGTCTCTGCCAGGACGAACCCACGGCGTCCGTGGTTTCCGACAGCACGGGAGTCGCGAGTGCGGTCCCTCGACGTCGGACGGTTTCAATAATACCCTACCCAAAACTGCACCAGTCGTCATGTCATCGTCTTTCGACCGCCAGAAAGCTGCTTTGTCCAATGTTGACGCGTTGCTCTCCGCTTGGTCGTCTTGAAAAAACATGCTCCCGCTCCTGGTCGAACACTGCCAAGACGATGGGATGTTGTCTCTGGGATTGCCCAAACACGTATTGTATCTCGAGTGATGGAAGCTCCCCGGCGGATTGGAGCATTGCGTGCGCGTCGCCCACACACTGCTTCGACGAGTCGCAGTGATACAAGGGCTCGCGTTGCACGTCCGACGGTCCGACATTCGACGCCGAAGCTATGGTGCATCCGCATTCCACGCCGTTGGTTTGCTGCAGCTGCAATCACGCATGCTCCGTGTTTTCAAATATTGTAGATCATATCAGTGGCAGCATGATGTCGAAAGACGGCCACGGTGATTGTCCACGACCGCAGCTGAGAGGGCCGCCGCTCAATAAACGCGGCCTCGCCGTTGCATTTGTCTCTTCTCCCGGCGGGGTTCCAGACCGATCCTTTGTCCCCTGGCCCCGGCGGCGCGATAGCCGGCGTTCACCCCACCCCCACCGACCCGATCCTCTCCGGCATGATGGACATTGTGTCCAAGTGTTCACCTGCATCCGCCGTATGCCATTGAAAGACCCTTGTGTTTTGCTATTAAAAAACACGTGCGACCCTCCACAACCCGGTTTATACTTAGGATCCGGTGCTCCGTCTCGCAAGGTGATCTGTGCCTCCGAGGAGGGGGTGGCAGTGGCAGCATGAGAGTTCATTGGCGATCGCATGTCTTGCGACAGCTCGGCACGTGTCGTTTCAACGAAGTCGTTTGATCTTTGCTGTGCGTTTGCGCCACGATGCCGATCGTTCAGACAACCAGAATGCTCAACAATGTAGGTGTGGTTGATGGTTGGTCGCCCTGGCCTTGCCCGAGACTTGTTCCAACATCCGAGGACAACAAGGAGGTTGAAGTCAGGCCGACAATTTTCAATCAAGCCACGCTTCAGCAGCAGTGATAAAGAAGACATCCCCTCTGACTCTGGAATTTCCGCGACATTGACACATTGCATAAGCGACATTGCTGAGGTCGGCAGTCTTGAAGGGTGGCGCCGTGCGCCCAACCTCGTCAAGCTAAAGAGACATAGCACTCTGCTCGCACGGAATGTACTTGCCAGGGAAACAAACAGGTTACTCAGCTAGACAGCCCACCTTTCGAACAATCTCTGGCGACACGACGACGGCAACGACGTTGTCATGACATTGAATCTAGGTTTAACTCTGGCGCCGCGTGACCCTTTCCCCCGCAAGAGAAAGTTGACTGCAGCAGCTGGAATGCCTGTGGTAGAACAAGTCGAAACGGGGAAAGGAAGACGGTCGAAGGCTATCGGTGCAACTCAATTGCAAATGTTTCGACACGAAAGCCTCGAGATGGTTGAGTGCTTGTAGTCATGTCTTTGTCATTCTGCGGTGCTGAACTCTGACCGGGCAGTGAGCGGGTGTCGATTGGTCACCGATCGGTCGTTGTCGAAGACGAGCATCTACGATGCATGTTCGGGTCGTGACAGGTGCATCTTATGGGGGAGGTGGGACTGGGATCGATTCCTACAGTAGGGCTATAGGCCTTTGGCTTATTTCAATAGCCAATCTGGTGGATGTCGGCGTGGTTCTTCCGGCCGCATTCCTGGCGTTGCTAATCATTGGGGGCGTTAGATCTCAACCGCAATGCTGCACCGTGGTTAGTCGAAAGAAGATGGGAGGACGGGGAGAAAAAGACGAGGAGAAGAGAAGGGTAAGAAGAGGGCGGTGACGTGATGAAGCAAACATTGATTGAGTTCACGCAGCAAGCGGCGAGGGTGGGATGACTGGTGCGGAGGTGCCTTCCGTGTTGTTCGTCGTCGAAGGGCCGTCCGACTCTCCAAGGCCGATGATGTAAGCACCAACCAAGACCAGCAACCGAGGGCCGGGAGGAAAGGAAGAAAGACCCAGTCAGATAAGGCGAGAATGACGCGCTTGGCTCGCTTGGGCCAAGGGTGACCCTTGTGACAGGAGCTGATAAGACACCTTGGGAAAATGGCCACGGAAGTGGAGCGTGGCGGTCGGCAGATGTGGGTCAACACAGCGGCACAGCCAATCACATAATGCCAGATCTCTACGATGTAAAAGTACTGGCTGGGCAAATGATCGTCGTGTTCCGTTCCAGGTATCCGGATATCTACAGAGGACCCAACATCACCTCACTGACGAATGAGCCAAACCTCTGCTTGATCGGTGTCGCAAATGAAGCGATGGCAAAGAGGACACACTGGAGGTGCCTGACTCTGACGCCCAACTCTGACTCTTCGGGGAGGGGTTCGTCATGGAAGAGACGGCGGTGCACGTCTCATGCACAAGAGGGTAACTCTCGACTTGACTCTGCGCCGTCGCACACAGCAATGCGCCAGTACGGACTAGGAAGCTTAGCTGGCCGTACGGAGGATTTGCGTGCTTATAGCCTGCCGGACATCGGGCATACGGTCTGGGGGAGAGCTGGACGCCGGTTGTTTGGTGCAGTAATGTCCGTGTCGTGCCATGCTTCAACAACACAACACACAAGATGGATACCATGTGCATTCTTGTTATGTTGTCCCAGGGAGGCAGAAGAAAATGGGGGGAAGGGAACACACGCACACACAAAAGCCAGAGGGAAAGAGAGTTTGCTCCGTTTCCTGATTCAAGTTGTCCGATGTCGCGATTTCTGCAACCCTTCCCTCTCAGCCCATCCATGATCCATCCCATCCTGGTGATGGGCGATTCTGGATTTAAGCTCCCGACTTCCACTCCGCGCCCCTCTCGGTTCCGTCATGATGCGACTTTATCGTCCTGGTTCTGGTTCTGGTACCGTTTTCGTGGAACCACTGCGCAGAGACCTGCCCTATCTAGGTACCCTACCCAGTACCTTACCTAAGGTACCTACCGTTGGGACTTGGAAGTGAATGTACGTTTGTCGCACTTGCCCTCTTTGCTTCGCCAGGTTAGAAGTGCACCTCGATGGCGCCTGCCTTTTCCCATTTCCCATTTCCCAGTTTCTCTTTCCCCTCTTCCCAGACGGTGACACGATGACACGGTGCCAGGGTGCCACCACAACTTGCAAGCAGTCCTAAATAGTCACATAAGGTAATCACGTAATCTCGCCGAATCGCCAAATCACCCAAATTCCCGATCCCACCGTGACCAACCGTAACGAACTGGCCGTGCCGTAACTGCCTGCACCACCACACGCACTACGCCCCGCCGCCCCTGCGCTGCGCTGCCCGTCGCCTCGCCTCGCCTGCCTCGCCTACCTCGCGCACCTGGGCTTGACGCCGTCTTCTCTTTCCTGCAACTGCAATCCCGCTCCGCTCGACCTCTTTCCAGGTGTCCCGGTGTCCGTTTCATTCCCAGACACACAGCATTGAGTGCGCCATTCTCTCCCTCTCTCTCCCTCTCCCTGCTCGCTCTCACTCTCACTCTCATTCTCATTCTCATTCTCAGTTTCATTTCACCCATACTCACTCTCATAGTCTCATTTTTCCACGTCCCTTTTTGTCCTTTCTTTTTCCCCATTAACCTTTTTGCCTGGCCTGGTCTGGTCTGGCCTGGTCGTGTCTGGGTCAGTTCAGTTCAAGGGACCCACGACCGAATCGACCTGCTTCCTGAACGGACACTTCTTCCCATCTTTTGGCCTTACCACTCCGTCGGCCAACGCTTCCATTCCTAGCCTTCCAACTAACTAGTTACCTACCCGTCCATCCATCTACATTCCTAACTCTCCGTCTCTCGTTTCCATTCTCATCTTCTCCCACACAAACACGCTTTCCCTCTTCATTTCCCTCTCTCTCTCTCTCTCTCTCTCTCTTTCTTTCTCTTTCCCCCTCCCGCCCTCCATCACCAGCCCGACCTCTCCCCCACCGACCCCCATTGGACCATTCCACTACTGCACTGCGCACGCGACCTACCGCGTAAAGTGGCTTGGGCGCAGCGAAGCGACCCAGCGCAGCGCTACCACGGATACTGTTACCGCTACTACCACTACCGCCGCCGCTACCACTACCACCTACATACAGTCTGTCCACTGGAATACGGGCCACAGCACCCGAACCAAAACACTCTACTCTCTCTTCCCGTCACTCAGCATTGTTGTGACCCCCCCTGGTCTGGGTATCAAGGGTCTCTCAATTATTGGGACTTCATTTCCCCCACCATCGTCAAAGCAGCCAGATCCAATCTCCCTTGGCCCTTTTCCCTCTCGCTCTCCTCTTGCCGCACGATTAACAAGCACGCCCTCGCCTACCCTCCGACGCCGCCCTATTGTTCCTCCGCCCCCCTCTTCAACCGTCTTGCCATGATCAAGGGTTCGCTTCATTCGCCCCGAAATCCCTAGTTTTTTCCCTTCGAACCCACAGGCTATCTTGCCCTCCTCCGCGCCCCCGACGACCATGTCCGTTTGCGTCGAGCAGTCCTTCCCCCCAGCCGACGACGACGCCAACGTCACGAACAACAACGTGCCCCGAGACCCTCGAGACCCTCGAGACCACCACCACCACCCCTCCACTATCGATAGAAGACAGTCGCGAGACGACTACAATGCCAACGCCAACGCCACGGAAGAGTTAACCTCGATTATGACCGCCTCCGCCTCCATCCTGACCACCATCCTCAACACGGCTTCCAACCCCGTCTCCCCCGGCCCCTCCAGTCCTCCCCTTGACCAGGCCAAGAGCAATGATTTCGTGCCCCCGACTCGCCCGAGCAGCACTCCCTTTTTACATCCCGACCAACGCATCTCGGACTGCTGCACCCCCATGGCCGAAGACGCCGATGCCTACGGAGGCCCGGCCGTCGCCACCCCGACCTACTCCCTCGACCCTCCCGAAGCCTCGCCCACCCTGAACCTCAACGACCTCCCCGCCGAGATCCACGAATGTATCCTCGACCACCTGTTCGGCTACCGCGTCTCCACCTCCTCCAAGAGCTCCGTCGGCATGCAGAGCGTTACCAAGAGCTGGGGCACCGCCTTGCGACATTCTCGCCGGAGGGAGTTGTCCGAGCTCGCCCTCGTGAGTCCCGTGTGGAGGATCCTGATCCAGGAGCGCCTCTATCGTCACATCAAGATCAAGGCCACCATCGAGTCCCTCGAGCTGGCCATGGCCTACTTCGGCGAGCACGCCCACCTCCGCCGCTATGTCAAGCACATCGAGATCTGGTTCCCCGTCTTCCAGCCCAAGTATGGTCCACTGGCCTTGAGCACCACCCTCGCTCTCCCCACCGTCACCATGGACGGCCTGACGAATGCGACCTACACACTGCCCGCCAACAACTGCAGTCTCGAGGAGGCCTTCACATTTGTCTTCCTCGCCCTTCCCGACGTCTGCGTGCTGACTATTGAGGGCGGCGAGAGGAAGAAGGCGCCCAAGGTGCAGCACAGCTGGAACAGGCGTCCCGCCGGCTGGCATTTGCCCACCCTCGAGTCGGTGCGCACCCTGGTCACTAGAGGACAGTGGAACCTGATGCGCGACGACTCGGATTTCGCGGCCGTCCTTGGTGCTTTGCCAAACTTGACCGAATGGCACGGCTCCTACAGCAAGCCCAAGTCCAAGAGCTATCTGAGCATGGCCAGCATCCTGCCCAAACTGCCCACAAACCTGACCTATCTCAACCTCTGCCTCGAGAGCGACTACCGCAGGGAACTCGCCTGTCCGCCGTTTTACATGAAGGTTTCCAACCAAGTCCACTTCTGCACGAGGCTGGCCGAGGCGACCCCGGCGCTCGAGCACCTGGCCTATACCGGTCGCGTGTGCAAGAACTTCTTCAACATGGCGGCCATCAGATCGGACCCGAGAACGACGCGCCTCAAGACGATTGACCTCACCGTCAAGAACTGCTGCCGCCCCGTGCCCCAATTTCACGATTCGGGAAGCGGCATTCAGGACATGAACTTCATCCACTCGTTCGAGATGCTCGTGCTGGCAGGCATTCACTCCATGTCGACCCTCAAGGCTCTGGACTACCTGCGGATTCGGTTTGTGGACTTGGGTAAGTCATGTTTACTCGGACTCCGTACAGACCCGGAAGACCCTCCTTTGCTAACCAGTTTCAGACTCTCCCGTTCCTCCCCTGAACCCCTACTTTGTCTTGAGGGACGGCTGGTGCTCCGGTGTTTGGAGCGATAACATCCTGGCAGAGCTGAATCGAGTACGGCCAAACGCAAAGTTTGAGCAGCTGAGCGAGTCATTTGGAGAGGTCGGGTTCAACAAGGACGGGCGTATGATCATTAGCCCTGATTATCCCCGATCCCGAGTGTTGTCTCTCAAGCTGGCCAACTACGCTCTCCTCGCCGGCAGCGTCGCTGCTCTTCCCTAGATTCCCCCATGCCGAACTCGGGACGCAGACCAAGCTGGTATAGCAAACCCCGCGTCGCGCTTTCTTCCTTCTATTTTTTCTTGTCCTTTTTTCCTGATTTGACGACTACAACAATAACAACAACGAACATGCAAGCACAGCAACAAGGGGATCACATAAGGGGCGTTAATTCGAGGTTTCTGCGCCATAGATGGAGAGCATCATACCCCTAATTTGGTTTGGGAAAGTTCTGGGTCTGCGATTCTCTTGTTATCTCGACGGAGTTCGGGCTTGGCACATGGGCATGATGGGCAATTCGGAGTCTGGCGGGAGGAAAGATTTGGTACTTTTTATTTTACTTTTTTTTTTGAGGCATCCTGTCCCTTTGGCTCTTTGCATCCCAAGAGCTTGCGTTTCTCGTCTTGCTCTTACAGACATGGTCAAATAAAAAGTTTGCTCTGAGAAAGCTACATGATTTATGATGCACGTGGTGGTGTCGAAGGTAGCCAATGTGAAACTGTCTATTTTGAAGTGGGTGCGGAGCCAAGGACGCGAGACGGCGGCACGGCGGGCCAGCCCGTCACGCAGGGCAGAGGGCAGGCATTCCTATGCTTCGCAAGACGGGGGGCCCGTAGTGGCGACGACTCGGTCAGCAGTTGGACGAAGATATCCTGGCTGAGTAACGGCAATAAGGGGGGGGGGGCTGGGGGGGATCAACAGCGGAACGATGGTTGGGCATCAGGCACTGGGGCGCAACAACGTCAGGGTGAGGATTCCCAGATGGGATGTTTGGGGGAGTCCAACTCTGAGGGGCATCCTCGGCTGATTGATGACGTGGGTGTGTAATATGTGAACGGTCCGGGTTCCAGAGAGATGTCAACTCCAAGTGTCATGAGCGCGGATCTTTTGCTTACTTGTTGCCCGTCCCGGGAAAAAGCACCCTTGCTGACTCTTGTGCGTTTGTGTTCGCTTCTTGTGTTCAGCCTCTGCGCTTTCGAGCGAGAGAGGATGAAGTGCGTCTCGCGGCTCTCCTAGTGGTAAGTGCGGGATGGTTGTTAGCGAACTTGAAGAGAGGGCGGGGTAAAAAATAAAAATAAAATACTTGTACATGATTAGCAATTAGCGATTGGTGTCGTCGATGCCGTCGATGTTCTTGACGTTGTTGATGAGGTACGGGATGGCCGGCCGAATTGGGTCACACCACCGGAATGATGATGGATGCGGCCGTACAATAAGGAATGGCAAGGCCCGGCCGCAACTTAAGCCTCTGGAATCATGTGCTGGTTTTCGCAACGTCTCGCTATCCAATTCAAGACTTTGGGGTGCGTGCTCCATTCCCCGGCTACCTCCTGGCTAGCATCCTAATTGTGAAGGCGACATTCACAAGCCATATGGCAACAAGCATGATTGCGAGGCAGGTGGACCAAACCTTGAATGCCTCCGAGTCGAGGAGTTTTCCCAGCTGGACGGCAGCGTTCGTATAAACGCCCTGGCAAACAATTGTCAGCAGCCACATTGCCCCCCTCCGCTCCACACCATCGGGACTCGGGGGAGCAACTCACCCAGGGGAATACCAGGGCCCAGCCGGCCAAGGTGTAGGGGATCTTCTTGGGCACACTCCCGTCGAGAAAGGCGTGGAACACGCCCATGATGGCGAAGAACCACCAGAACGTGGCGAGCCCCCACGCGGTGAGGCCGGCGAAGATGCTCGTGTAACCTACGGGCCCGGCGGCGTCGGCGGCGAGGAAGATGCCGCCGGCGTACCCCGCGAAGCTGCCTCCGAGGACGGCCCGGCCGAGCGTCTGGAGGGCGAAGGAGGACTGGCCCCAGGGCCCGCAGAGGATCATGTCCTGGAAGGCCTTCTGCCTCGGGGGCTGGTCGTTGCCGAGCAGGCGGGCCCAGAAGAGCACGTCGAGGGCGAAGGCCAGCGGCAGGCCGGCGCCGATGAGGAGGTAGGAGACGACGATGACGGGCACCTGCTGGGCGCTGGTCAAGGCGGCCGAGGCGCAGATGGTGCCGCCGGCGGCGGCGGCGGTGAGGGCGGCGATGACGGGCAGCTGGGTGGCGGGGGAGATGTGCGGCACGCCGGAGGGGTAGACCTTGACGAAGAGGAAGGGGAGGACGAGGGCGACGAGGGCGGCGAGGGCGAAGGCGGCCCACCAGAGGACGTAGACGACCTCGCCCCAGGGCGCGCCCCAGGCCGAGACGAGGGTGAGCGAGGCCATCTGGACGACGGAGGTGAAGGCGATGGAGACGCTCGAGAGGCCTGCGAGCTCCACCTCGTCGCGCCTGAGCGTGCGCAGGACGTGGCGCGGGAAGAGGGCCAGCCGGGCGGCGTAGATGGCGAGCGTGGACAGCAGCAGGGCCGCGGCGGCGACCCAGAAGAGGTAGGAGATGACGGTGAGCCCCCGGAAGCGGTAGTCGAGCTGGTGGAGGATGGTGGCGAGGACGGCGGTCCCTTGGGGGACGAGGAACCACTGCGTCGAGAAGCCGCGGACGGCGTCCCGGACGGGGCGGTGGGGCCTGACGGGGCGGTCGGACGCGCCGGTCGTCGTCGTCGTCGTTGGCGGCGGCGGCGGCGACGGTGTTAGTAGGCCCTCCCCTCCTCCGGGCTTGGGTTCAGGGACCGCCATGCCGAGGGCCACGGCGACCGTTGCACTAAGATAACTCTGATAAGATGGTGCAGGCCCCCGGGTTGCTTGATCACTGGCCTTTTCCTAGTCGATCAAGGGTGAGTGTGTGTGTGTGTGTGACTATGTGACTCTATGTGTGTGTCCCTAGGTAGGGGGCGGGATGATCACAGGGGGATGGGAATGGGTGGGTGCATACTGAAATGCCAGTCATTTGCAGAACACTGAGACCAGTAGAACTGCAGTGTATTAAAGAAGCATATCTGCACATGGCCCAGACGGGGAACAGAGAAACGCCCGCCTTACCCTCTCGATCGGATAGCATCTCCGGGTCCAACGGTCCACGGATGGGGAAGTATTACGCTAACTCTGGGGGTGTTATGGCGTAATGATGACGTCCGGGACGAGTCTCGATATGCGAACGTGGGGTGGTTTGAGATTGGGGAAATGTAAGGTTCATAACTGTTGCCCGCAACAAAAAAGGCGTTTGGCTGGTTTACAAGGACTTACACCTCCAACTCATCCCACGCATGTCCCTTGTTCCCCGTTTGTAAGAGCCCTCGCATCCCACCAAACACCCCCTCTTCAGCGACATCATACAGGCCGGATCTAAGCTTGTTTTGGGTGGCAAGGTTGACGCAAGATACCACTGCTTTTAACTTCCTCGGCAGTAAAGAAACCCTTTCTCCTCACGCCATGGGATTACCGGCCATGAGGCCACTCCTCCTGGCAGGGGGGAAGTCGACTCGGATGGGCACACCCAAGCACCTCCTACGCATGCCCGACGGAACCCCCTTGTACCAGAGGCAACTCCAGCTGCTGCGCGTCATCTTCCCGGAGCCGCATACTATCTATATCTCCCTGGCGCAGGAGTCCGAGACGGACGACTACCTCGACGAACTGCTGGCCGCCCAGCCCGAGAACAACCCTTCCTCTTCTTCGTCTCCTTCAACATCATCATCGTCAGCAGCAGCAGCAGCAGCAGCAGCCCCCGAGAGCACCGACCCCAAAAGAGAGGAGCCCAAGGTGCAGATCCTCCGCGACCAGCACCCCAACACCTACAAGTACTCGGCCGGCCCCGCCGCGGGCCTCCTCGCGGCGTACCGGTATGACCCGTGGGCCAACTGGGTCGTCGTGGCGTGCGACTACCCGCTGCTGCCGCCGGACGCGCTGTACCTGCTCTTCCTCAAGCGCGACTCCGTGCCCGTGACGTGCTACCGCTCGCAGGAAGGGTTTTGCGAGCCGCTGTTGGCCATCTGGGCGCCGCCGGCGCTGTCGCGGCTGGCGGAGCGCGTGGCGCGCGGGCACGCGAGCCCCGCGGCGGCGGCGAGGGAGCTGGATGGGCTGATGCTGGACACGCCGCCCGGCTGCGAGTGGTGGCTGACCAACGTGAACACGATGGAGGAGTGGGTGGAGGCCGTCGAGGAGATGAAGCTGGGATCTGAGTCCGGGGGGGCTGGGGCGGGGGCGCGGTCGCCGCCGCCGGCCTCCTCCGTCGAGGCGCACAAGGGGGCGGCGGCGTAGATTGGGACTATGTCCGGAGTGATGTGAATTCTCGCCGAACTTGTGGGGTTATCCTTTTTTTTTCCAGCAGCGTTGTACAAGTAATGAAGAATGAATGAGAATAAAACCCGAACATCGTTTCTTTCCCTGGCCGTCCTGCTTCAGAATGTTGCGCGACTCGTCATGGGATAGCAGGGGACGCGGGCCGCCTCGGGCCGCGTCCCCCGTGAGTGACCCCCGGTCCGGACCCAGCAGTTGGCGACGATGAACGGCCCGAGTTTCGCGGGGCTCTGCTGCTTGCTGAGCTCAACCGCCACGTCTCCGTCGGGAAGCTGCTTCAGGGTCCCGTGCCGAAACGATGTCGTGGGAGGGATGCCCGGCGACGCCGCTTTCCTCCCTCCCCCTCCGTGGCCGTTTGTTACAAGGTCGTCCAGACACCGCACCATGACGGGCGTCTCGGCGGCTTGGTGAGACCATGACCTGAGGAACGGGACTACGAGGAACCTGAAGCAGGCCGCCGCGGCCCCGGGGTTCCCGGGGAGCCCGAAGACGGGAAGGATCCGGGACGGGCCGGGGACCTCGGCGAAGAGAACCGGGTGTCCCGGCCTCATGGCCACGCCGTGGAAGCGGGTCCTGGCCCCGAGACCGCCCAGGGACGAGGCCAAAAAGTCGAACTTCCCGACGGAGACGCCGCCCGTCGTCAAGACCACGTCGAACCGGCCGCCGTCGACGGTCTCCCGCAGCGCCTCCCTGACGGCGTCCTCGCGGTCGGGTAGTGTCCCGAGGAACGACGGCTCCGCGCCGGCCTCGCGGAGCGCGGCCACTAGGAACGGCCCGTTGACGTCCGGGACGCTCCCCGCGACCAGTTCTTTGCCCGTCGACCACACCGCGACGCGCGGCTTCCTGAGGACCCGGACGCCGGACACCCCTACCGACGCCAAGGGCATGACGTGCGAGGCGCCGACGACGTCCCCCTTTTCGACGATGCGCTGCCCGGGTCGGATGTCGCAGCCGGCGGGTCTGCGGTTCGCGTCTCGCGGGACGGGCTTCGTGATCATGATGAACTGTTCCGCGTCGTCATTGCTACCGCCGGCGGACGCTAAGGCGGTGTCTTCGACGCGCAAGCACGCATCGAACTGTCTCTTGGAGCCCGAGACCACGGGGAAGATGCCGCCCGTCATGATCTCCAGGCACGGCTCCGCCGCGTCTCTCTGGAAGACGTCCTCGCCCAGCACCGTGGGCTCGTCGCCCGCGGCGATGGTCCCGCGGACACGCAGCAGCAGCGGCGTCTCGGGGGAGGCGAGGGCTGTGGATTCCGAGCGGACCGCGTAGCCGTCCATGGCGGACGTGTCGAACTCAGGCGTCGCTGTCGGGCTGAGGACATCGGCGGCGGCCACGCGGCCCACGGCGTCCAGGAGGGATACATCTTCCCAGGTGTTGTTCCCCTCCTGCTCATTTGGCGGCCGTAGCTCCGCGGCGGCCTGCTGTAGGATGTCCACGGCCGTGTCGTAGGATGTCATTGCGGCGGTGGTGGAGGAGATGGAGGTGGAGGTGAAGATTTGGAACGGCGCCAGAGTGAAGGAGCGAGTTGCCGGCTGTTGGGCTGGTATGAGCCACAGAGTGCTAGAGTGTAGAGTTTCTATCCGAGGAGACTTCCTTGGGTTGTAAGCTTGTCAAGCGTGAACAAAGAGGTCAACACAGCGGGTCAAGGCCGAGGGCCTTTGGCACGAACTTGAAGCTCTGCGGCACTACATTTTCTCTCTCGTAATTGTGACGTCAAGCGTCCATTCTTAAACTCAATCTCGGCACGTCTAGAATTCCTGGCGATTTTCTCTGGTATCTCCGCGGTCTTGACCGGCGCTTTCACCGGGAGCAAAGCGCCGTGGTTCAGCTACATCCAGACTGATTTTCATTTTGCGGTAATATAAATTGTTACCATTCTATTATCGTGATTTTCGTACAGGCTCCCAACTTGTCAAATTACTAAATATCGGTTCAATTGTAATGGGGACAAATACAATCGAGAACGTGGACGGCATTATGACTTTATATGTATCATGATCTTGGTCTCAGACCAGAGCGCTTCCTGCTCCATTCAGTCTCGGACGAGCATCGGCACCAGCAAAGTCTGAGGCGCCCTGACCTTGATCTGCTGGTTGGCCCAGGACTGCATACGATGCATGCTCTCCTGCCCGAACTTGACGGCATCGAAGAACTCCGCGTCCCAGCACGCCTGGCTCACGGGGATCAGCGCGTTCAGGCCGCCCTCGATGTGCGAGAGGTAAATGTGCAGGCCCTGCAACGCCTCCATGACCTCGTACGGGCCTCTATGCGCGGCGTCGTCGCCGACGGCCGGGAAGAGGGCCTCCCGCAGCGTCGCCGCCTTGCGGCTGCCGCGCCGGACGTCCTCGCCGAACTTGTCGACCTGCCCGCCGAGTTTTCTCTCGACGTCCTCCGCGATCCGGCGCATGACGCGGATGCCGCCCTCTATCTCGACGTCATGGATAAGGTCAGGGAGCAGATCGGTGTAGATCTCGGAGAGCTGCTTGATGCCCTCGTACGTTTCGCCGAGCCAGGACTCGAGGTGGCGTTTCCGCCTCGACTGGTCGCCCGCCGCCGCCGTCATATCGGCTCCTTTGCTCGAGCACGACGCCTTTGCGGCGGACTGCTGCTCGGGGTACTGTGGCCTTTCGGACGCTTCAATCTTGTCGATGCGGACGGCGCCAGACTTGAACATTGGCTGTTTGGAGATGGGATCCCAGCGTTCTATCACGACAAGACGTCAGCTTCGATTGTCGGGGAATAGGGGGGTGCAGAACAACATACCGACAGTTAGTTCGTTGGCCGCTCTCGACTTCCCATCTTTGGCATCCCAGTAGCCGAAATGGAACGGCACAAACACCTGGCCGACCGAGATCCCGCCTACTTTGACCTTTAGCTCAATGGCTCCACGCCTCGATCTGACAACGACATCGTCCCCGGTCTGGAGACCCATCTCCGCGGCGTCCTCCCGGGAGACGCGCACTTCCGGCTCCGGACACGCGTCCTGGAGCTTCTTGGACCTGCCCGTTTTCGTTCTCGTGTGGAACTGGAACTTGTTGCGGCCCGTCGAGAGCCGTAAGGGGTACTCCTCGTCCGGCTCCTCCATGGACGGAATGTAGTGGCAGGACTTGAGGATCGCGCGACCCGCCGGGTTCAGCGCCGCGTAGTCGGCCTTGGAGTACGGGGCCCCGGTCTCCAGGTCGTGCCCGAAGCTCTCGCAGACGTCGATGTCGGTGAAGAACCGGGCATCGCCGAACAGCCGCTCGGCGCCCTGCGGGTTGGCCTCGTTGCACGGCCACTGGATGCCGGAGCCCCCGGTCAGCTTCTCGTACGACAGGCCGCTGTAGTCGCACGGGCGGCCGCGCGAGAGCTTCTGCCAGGCGCCGAACACCTCCTCCGGGGTCTTGTACGGGAGGAGGAGGTCGCCGTCCTTGTCCCTGAAGTCCATGCGGCGCCCGTAGTCGAGGAAGATGTCGAGGTCCGACCTCGCCTCCCCCGGGGGCTCCACGGCTTTGTGCGAGAGGTGGACGGTGCGGTCGACGTTGGTGAAGCAGCCCGTCTTCTCGCCCCACTGCGCCGCGGGGAGCACCACGTCGGCGATGGCGGCCGTCTCCGTCATGAAGATGTCCTGGCAGACGACGAACAGCCCCGGGTCCGTGAGGAGCCTCCTCACGCGCGGCAGGTTGGGCAGGCTGACGAGCGGGTTCGTGCCCGAGATCCACATCATCCGGACGGAGCCGTTCTCGATGTAGCTCAGCAGGTTCTGCACGTGCGTCGGCTCGTTCCAGTGCGGCACCCTGACCGGGTCGATGTTCCACAGGTCCGCGAGCTCCTGCATGTGGACGGGGTTCATGTGGTTCCGGAAGCCGGGGAACTCGCCGTCGCACCCGGCCTCGCGGTTGTTCTGCGCCGTCGGCTGCCCGTTCATTTGCAGGACGCCGCTGCCGGGCTTGCCGATCAGGCCCCGGAGGAGGTTGACGTTGTTAATCTGGCACGCGCTCGCCGTCGCCTGGTTGGACTGGTAGACGCCCTGCAGCGCCGTCGACAAGAGGCTCTCGGACTGGCCGATAATCGCGGCGGCCTCTTCCAGGTGCCGAGCCGGCACGCCGGAGATCTGCTCGACCTTGTCCGGGGTGTAGTCCGCGACGGTCTTCTCGAGCTGCTCGAGCCCGATGACGTGTTTCGAGACGAAGTCCTTGTTGATCCAGCCGTGCTTGAACATGAGGTGCTGGATGCCGTTCAGGACGGCCAGGTTGGTTCCGATCTTGGGGGCGAGGTGGACCGTTGCCCTCCTCGCGGTATCGGATATGCGCGGGTCCACGACGATGACCTTCGGCGGGTTGGGCCCGTCCAGGCGGTCGAGCATCCGTGACCAGAGCACCGTCTGCGTGGCTGCGACGTTGTGACCGACCAGGAACAGGCAGTCGGTGTAGTCTATGTCTGTATACGATCCCGGCTGGCCGTCCGAGCCGAACGATTCTCTCATGGATGCTGCTGCTGTTGCGGTACACAGACGAGTGTTTCCATCCCTTAGGGCTGTCAGCAAGGCCCATGGTCTCCAGAAGCTAAGTGGTCTGGACTTACATATGCAGCGTCGAGAGGCCAGCCTTACCGACCACCGCCAGAGCATAGTACTCCTCCAGGAACAGCTGACCCGATGTGTAGAAGGCTATGCTATGGCTCGTGAGGCGTTCGATGAGGTCCTTTGAGCGCTGCACGATCAGCTCCATTGCCTCATCCCAGGTGGCCCGCTCAAGTTTGCCATTGCGACGGATTAGAGGATGTGTGAGGCGGTCCGCGTGGTGTATGGACTTCCACCTAGACGGGAAAAACGGCTTTTGGTCAGCGATCAAACCAGAAAACAGCCCACAGGTTGCTGTGGTTGCTGTTCGGGACGGCCGGCCTACCCGTGCAAGCCCTTGGGCCCAAGCCTCCCCTTGTTGACGCGGTCCGTCGCACGTCCACGGACACCCACCACCTTGCCGTCCTTGACGCCGATGTCTAGACCGCAGCCGTTGCTTCGAAGTTGCGGATACGCGGTCAGCTTGCACATGTCCGCTTGTCGGGACTGGACAGAGGTTCTCGCGGGAAGAAGAAGACAGAGACACACCTACAAAGCACGCATGCGCTCTGAACCCATTTGTCCGGCTCGTCGTCGCATTCTATGTCGACCCGGGTAGGCCACTCATGCTTGTACGGGGTTCTCGGGCCCCATACATCCTCGATGGGGTCGCGCGACTGCTGGTGAATAGGCGCGTGTGACGCCATGCTGTTGTCTCAATCTATGTACCCAATTCCGTGCCTTCAGTCTTGTCGTGAAAGGTCAGAATTATGTTGAAGACTGACTGTCCAAGCGTATTCTGCTCGTTATACCAAGTGTGATGCTAGATGTACAATCCCGGGGCACACACCAAGAAGCATGAACGAAAATGTGGGGGAGGGGGGAAGACATGAATGGGTAACGGAACGAGTATGCTGGACGTCCATGGTTCCGCTCCGCCGTTCCACAAAAGGTGTAAACAAGCCCGGGATGCAAACGTAAAAAAGTAGTTATTTCCTCGTTACCATGTAGCTGGGATACCTTCAAGCCCGGATGGAGGTCCTGGTTATGCAATACTGACGTCAAGCAAGGACACGATAGTTGGCGGCGACCCCAATCAAACAAGTGCTGTTACTAAGAAGCCCCGGCCCTTTGTGCTAGTCCTCTGGGGCCGGATCGCGCCGCGGACGGGGCAGATTCAGCATCTCCGGCGCTGGCCTCGGCAAGTGCATCCCGGCTGCTGTTCAGAAAACCGGATTTGAAGAGCAGCTGTGCAGTCGGACTGTGTCTTCTCTGAGCTTGCACGACTCATGACACGGACTTTTGGCGGGGTGTTTGGTCCGGCGGGCGGATGTGGGCCCTCCGGTGTGGCATCGGAGCCGGCGCCGTGTCTGTTGGGGGATAATTTCTTCCCCTGTAAACACGCCGAGGACGGAGCCGAAGCCGGAGTGGGCTCCGTTGCCTTTTGTTTGGTAAGCTGGTCGGATACGACGGGCATCTACGGAGCACACAGTACTTGTTTGCGCCCGGAAACGGGTAAACGTGAATAGCCGACGATATGAGACAGTTTGGTTCCACAGAAAACCAACAGGCAGCAGCGGTGTTGTTGCAGGCAGACATCTGCTTTTGAGGAAACAATTCCCCCGTTGTTATTGATATCCTTTGCAACTAGACCTCGGTTCTTATTCTGGGACACAAGGGCACACCGAGGCCAATCAAAGAGTTGTTGAACTGATCAATAACAATATGAGTGGGGTGGTGCTGCTAAGCCACCGTCTCCCTCCCCGCTCTAGCCTGTCTGAGCACATCTGATACATTCTTCAGGGCATCCGAGATGGAGACGAACATCACCCCTCTCAATCAAGACAATGACGCTGCTCTCTTCACACTCCCATGGGAGATCAGAGAGCGCATCTACGAGTACTACCTCTCCTTCGACCACCAAGACTTTGGCTCCACCCTCCGGCCCCTACACGTCTACTTCGAGCAAGGGAACTACACGAAGCCGCTGCCTTCCTTGATACTGACGTGTAAGCGCGCCTACCGGGAGCTGCACAAGCAGGTCCACGCCGACGCCGTCATGCGCGTCCATTCCCAGGGTTTCGGCGACCGGCGCATCGGCTTCGCCGTCCACGGCACCCTGCGCTTCGAGCGTCTCCGCCGACTGTACGTTCTCATCGCCATGGAGTACCCGAACTGGAACCGTTGGCTGGCCATATTTGCCGAGGTGGCACGGCGTTCCAGAGACCTGGTCGAGCTCGTCATCGACTGGGAGCCGAGGCCGGCTGTCCCGAACCTGAAGGGGTGGGAAGTCAAGTTTAACGAGAAGAAGTATGACGAGTTCTTTGGACACCTGTCGGAGCTTCGCAACCTCGAAGTCATCCGGTTCTATGGGGAGCTTCCGGTAGGTTGGAGGGATAGGTTCGAGAAGGAAACATCGGCGAGGCTTATGTGCTACCCGTTCAAATGGTGGAAAGAACAGGGGTTAGAGTAGTCGAGTAGGCTAGGATAGTAGTTTTATGGATGTCGTGAACCCAACAGTCTTGATGCACATATAGCCACAAAACCCATGATACAAATTGCTACTTACCCATACTTCGTTCTGGCCAACCCGCGTCAAATGCCAAGTCTTTGACCGAATCTTAAGCCGCAGGGCGCGAGCCTGACACGTTTTATGGGTCCCAAGATGGTTTGGCCGAGGTAAATCTCAACTTGCTACAACGCCCTAGGGCGGTGATCATTCACTTTGTTTGCCCCTTAAGATGGAGGTAGACGCTTGTTCCACCGTCTTGTAAATACTAAAAAAACGGTCCAATGGCAGAACGCCCTCTGCCACAAACAACCAACTCGAGTTTTCAAGCCCCAACAACGAAGAACACAAGACGCTCCTCCCAAGAGAGCCAAGGGTTACAACCAGGAGACTATGCGTGTAGGTTTTCTGGGGCTGGGAGTGATGGGCACGCCCATGGCCCTGAACCTCGCTCGCAGATTCCCCATCACAGTCTGGAACCGCAGCCCATCGAAGTATCCGCCGTTTACAAAGCACGGCGCAAACATCGGCGAAAGTCCGGCAGCGGTGGCACGGCAATCCGAAGTCATCTTCACGATGCTGTTCGACGGACCGGCCCTGACATCGATCTTGGACGACGAAACTTTCACAGCGGCCCTCCGCGGGAAGACTCTCATTAACACAAGCTCCGTCATCGTGGACACCAGCGAACGTGTCGCAGACCAGGTCCGGAAAGCCGGGGGCCACTTCGTCGAGATGCCGGTCAGCGGCAGCAAGATCCCCGCCGAGCAGGGCAAGCTGGTGGGGTTGATGGCCGGCGACCCGGCTGCGGCGGAGAGGGTGCGGCCGTTCGTGGAACCCCTGACGTCCGCCGCCGTGTACTGCGGGCCCGTGGGCTACGGCCTCAAGACCAAGTATGCGGTCAACCTGTTTCTGAACAACCTCACCGCCGGGCTAGCAGAGTCGTTCAGCCTGGCCCGCGCGCAGGGGCTCGACCTGGAGGCCTTTGGCAAGGTGCTCGACGCCGGGCCGATGGCTTCGGCCTACTCCAAGATCAAAGTCGCCAAGCTTCTCAACGGCGACTGGTCGCCGCAGGCGTCCGTCAAGGATTGTTTCAACAGCACGCAGCTCATCGTCGAGGCCGCGAGGCAGGCAAACGTGAGGGCGCCGTTTGCGGAGCTGTGTGGTGCCGTGTATGGGGAGGCGAAGGATGTTGGTCTGAGCGAGGAGGACATGATAGCTGTGTACAAAGTTTTCCAAGAGAAAAGGTAGACACCATTCACACAAGCTGCCAGACCGCCTATGGGATGCTGGTTGACGTATGTATGATCCACGTCTCGGTGCCTGATACCTGATACCTGTCACGACAGCTCCACCTTGATTCCTTGGAGGCAGCAACGACGCAAATATCGGTGCTCTATTCTGTATATTGACATCTTTGCTCGTTTCGTCGGTGTGATACAGGGTGAAGTTTGGAAAACCCACCTGCAGCGTAACCATCTCACCACATTCTGACTTAAGACATATCGAACTTCCATCCTGAAAGCGTGAGGTCGTTTTCAAAGATGGGTGCCACTGAGATACACACTCAAAGACGACCCCTTACGATTTGAGGGTTTCCATCCTTGATAGGCTTTGCAACTCATCCCAGTTGAGACTCCAAGAATTTGACAGCATCATCCATACCGGCCGGTGAATTAAACCAGTGCCCTCCATTCAGATACTCTTTCCATTCTACTTGGGCACCGAATCCAAGTAACGTATCTCTCAGAACACGACCATTCGCAACCAGTACGAGCGGATCATCGACACAATGTTCGAGCAGCACGGGAGTCTGACGCAACAGAACGTTGCCTTCCGGAACGTTTTGCAGCCCCAAGACCGCCCGCGTCTCCGCCAGAGTTCTCCCAGGAAACGGCATGCGGCAAGAGAAGCCGAGAAAAGCCCCCAATCTGTCTTCTCCTTGGGGAAGATCGAGGTTGAGGAGAGTGTGGACGCCGGTTGCCGCCCCCTGGCTGATGCCCGCGAGGACAATGCGACTCCACCTGCCCTCCAGCAGTCGAGCCTCGGAGGCGATGATCTCTCGTATGCCGGCGACACTCTCCCTCAACCCCTCGGTCTGGATCCCTTCGCGTTCGGAGAAGTCAGACACGTTCCATATGTCGAACCACTGCGACACCGCACCGCCGGGGAACGCCGCCGACTGCCCTACTTTCGCCTGGGGAAACACCCAGCGGAACGAAGGGAACGCGTCCGCGAGGGTGCGGTTCCGAGAGTCTCGGGAATACACCAACGACGCCGCAAAGTTTTGCGCGTTGTCGCCACGCCCATGGAGGAAGACCACCGTATGCGTGTGTGGCTCCGAGGGTTGGACGACGATTGTCGAATAAGACATGGTGTCCTGGTTGTCTCCAAATCGGCAATACTTTTTCGTGATGTTCAAGTCAAAGATTGTGCTCGGAAAACAATTTGACCCAGTGCTTCTTTGTACTCCCTAGGCTGCAGGGCCTGCATTGCTGCCTAATTTGCTGACAACACAATGTCTCAAGGACCAACTAGCCAGTATGCCACACAAAGATGGCCGATATCAGTGCGACATTCCTCCCTCTATCAATGATAAACTTTGCAAGCTTTCCACAGGATGATTTTAATATAATTTGCGACAGTGTTCTCCGAGCCTAGAATCAAACGTTACTCCTTGTTCAGTGCGTTGTTCAGATATAGCAATATGCAGATTGGTACTTGTTGCTTGTCAAGCTTTCTGTGACCGGACAGAGCACAATTGAGTTCTCGACGTCTTATTGAAAATACTCTGGGAAGAATCTCAATTCCATTAAAAGAAAAACTAAAAACTAAAAAAAAAAAAAAAAAAGACTAGAAAACTACATCGTCGGAAACCGGTAGCAGCCACAAAACTGGGAAGTCTTGGGAGCTCCTAGTGGACTACTGCGAGAGACATTTCTTGTGTGTGTACACTTTGATCATTCCTAGCCCGTATGACGCAGTGATTAACATGAATCAAATCGCCGGACGATACATCCAGTTCTTGATCCTGTTCCTTATGCGGTGATGGTCGTCGACAGAGCCTTGGCTGCTCGAGCTTGCCCGGCGCGGCGGCGGATGGCTGACAACGTTGGTCAACTCGGAACCCCCGGAAGGTGTTCGCGTAATCATGACTCTGTTCTTGAAGTCTGTTTCACAAGTATCAGCTTCGTTTCGATATGGGGTCATTGTTCGGGGCAACGGACTTGTTGAGTCGTATCTTCGGGGGTCCTCGAGGACGGCAAAGAACTTGGCTTGCGCCCTCTCACTAGGTGTCGGTGCCATAATTGCCCCGTGCTTGATTAGGATAAGGCAAGGTTCACTTTTATCTTCAGTTGTGGATTGTCGACCGCAGCTGATGGATGCAAGACGATGTTTAGGTGAAGTGAAATCGTCCACCAAACGCCGCAGAAAGAGGGGTAGCTCAACCTTTATGTTGCCCGAAGACCAAGAGAACAGCACGGCTCCAACGGCTTAACGAGGGGAAACAGAGTTCATCTCCAACCCATCCGATTCGTTCATACCATTAAGTGTGTTTCAATCATCCGCGATTGGATTGGATCTCTGCTGTGGAAGCAGCATCAGAAGGAGGGGTAGCCCACCGCCGTCGCACACCAGCGTAACGACTCATGTCATGATGGTCAGCATCCTCAAAGAACCTTGCTGATTACTTATTGGTAGCCGATGTCCGACCGGGAGTCTATTGTGTGAGAAACAAGAAGCTTGAATCAAACTGGAGGGGTGGAAGAGCCCAGGCTGGATTCTCATCAGCCCCTAGAGACGTTTGGCTCTACTCGTGATTTGGGGTGCAGTATCGTCTTACGTCTTGAGCCAATGTCTTATGGGATCCCATTAGTCTGGTCTGTATCCGTGGGAAATGGGCCTAAAAAAGGAAGAGCCGCGCGCAGAAGGTACGTTCAGTAAAACACCCGGCTTTGGTCTTATGACGACATCAGATTCAAATTGCAATTGCTTCTGGGGAGCGGTTTTAACGATGTTGAAACAGGACTTCGAATGCTCTCAACATATCGCTGCCGTGTTGTCTAGTTCAGGTCGGCGGACGTCAAAAGTGACTCTGGGATGATTCGTGTCTCAAGAAAAGACGGACAACGTACAAGTTTGACGTTTGATATGTTCGAGTAACAAACCTCTAATTGTTGAACACGACAATCACGTACCAAGGACGGAACTTCTACATTTAAAGTTACGTACCTGGTGGTTTTGGCGGAAGGCTTCCCCTGTTGACTCGTTATCCGCCATGGCCGGATTATGATCGAAGGTTAAACTGTGACTGCCGGTCTTTCCGGACTTTAGCAGGCCTGGGAGGTGGCTAGCAGTCAGCGAGCTTTTCGTCGCTATTGGTCTTTTCCAAGTCAGCCCCTGTCACCACCATCCTAGACCAAGAGTCCAAGACGTGGGTAATCGCGCAGTTTGAAACCGAGCGGGCTATGAGAATGATGGGCATCAATTAGGGAGGTTATCCGTCATTATGCTACGTTTATACTGGCCGAGACATAAGTTGAGGGGAGTAAGTACGCTATGTTCAGCAAAGTCAGAGCAGGTAACACTTAAACATCCAAGAAGGCATCAAGTTCTAGAGACCAATTGCTTTGACATTTTTGTTTCTGAAAAAGGAACAACACCGGTCCATTATTACCCCATTTCAAACCCATGGTTCCCATCGTTCACTCCATATATCGTGGCTGCCAGAATTACTACGTTGAGCAAACCTGTAAACTTAGTTGTCGTATCCCATCGAGTGGGATACCGGTATGTGTTTTGAGTAGATCTGTCAACTTGACCGTCGTATCCCACCGGGTGGGATAATTACCCACTATCTGAGTTGTTGGATGTAGATACCCTATCAAACCTTCTTCTGGAACTGCGGATAGCATTTATGCCTCGGGTTAGATAAATGATTTGGTGTATTACGTGAGACTGCCATCATTTAAAAATGTATTCGTAGCGATGATAACAGTCCATTCATCCCTTGACCACTTTCTGGCTTTGCCACTTTGCCAGAGTCAACCTTGCTCCACCACTCTGTGATCGAGTATGTTTCTGCAACACAATGCTATAAGTGTCTATTGATACTGACTATGGCCAGAAGAGAAAGCAGTCGACAGCATGTTTCGCCGATGCAAGCGTTGAGATAAATGAATGCCAGTGCCATAAAGCGGGGTTCCATGTCGTTAACGATAGTATGGTGCAATGGATGGGACATAATTCATCAGGCCTCTAACTGCAGCCTTGAGAACTACAGAACAATTGCTCCCAAGAGAACATTCGCGGGGTGGCAACTCAAAAGCTGCCAAAAGCCCAAGCTTCGCTTCACTAACCAAGCTTTACATCGTACAACCTTGGCCTCGATCGTCCCAAGATCCAGTCCTCCACACTCTGGCTCACCCCTTCCAGAATGAAGCCGGATGTGCCATGAAAGCGTGCGAATTCCCCAACCTTATCCGATGCCCCTGCCAAACACTCAACCAGCTGCACCGGCACATCGCGCCTTGACTTGTCACGCGGGCTAGCGCGATCCCCAGGTCCCACGCCAACGGTATTTAACCAGAAGTCTTTTTGATTAATAGGTGGGAAATTCCTCAACGTCGTCCAGGGTCATCCCAACCCCGCACGGAAAACAAATGGGCGAGTGGCTTGGCGGATGACCAGGGGTGACATTTCCGACCATGTCCTCCGAGGTCAATAAAGACGCGTCGTCGCCATCGCGGCAACGGAGGAGACGGGATCTGGTAACTCTGTCATTGCTTTTTGAAGCACCGTCATTCGTTATGTTGGGATTCGACAAGCTCCCTGCCGCCTGGCTTCTGGCGATGATGTCGGCCGCGCCGGTGACATCGACGCTCCTCTACGCTGCCTCCCACGTCGGAACCGTGACGACTCTGGACCTCCAGACCTCGGAAGCCGGGACGACGCTGAAAGCGATTGCCTCGACCACGGCGTGCGCGGCGAACCCGTCGTGGCTCACTCTCGACCAGTCCAAGTCCCTCCTGTACTGCGCGGACAGAGGCCTCACGAATCCCAACGGCACTCTTGTTTCTTTTCAAAAGACCGAGAACGGAACCCTTATACCCCTAGACAGTCTCCCGACCATCAAGGGAGCGGTCAGCTCAGTTGTGTATGGTAAAAATGGCGGAGGCATTGCCCTGGCCTCTTAGTAAGTCCTGCACTTAGCCCCCTGAAGTATTTCCCTTGGCGTGCAGCGAAATATTGGAATAACCCAGTTCTGGCCAAGTCACCGTCAACCGATCAACTAACCGACCTATTCCAGCCCGGCGTCGTCATTCGAGGTCTTCTCTGTCGAGGATCCGACCGACATCAAGAGGTTGCAGTCTTGGACCTACACACTGGACCAGGCCGGCCCCAAACCGCCGCAGAACGCCCCGCATCCCCACGAAGCCATCCTGGACCCCACGGGGCAGTACGTCCTGGTGCCGGATCTGGGAGCCGACCTCGTGCGGGTCTTCTTCATCGACCAGGACTCGTACCAGCTGACGCCCGTCGCGCCTCTGAGCGTGGCGGCGGGCAGCGGTCCCAGACACGCCAGGTTCCTCGTCACCGAGGAGAAGAAGACATATTTCTTCGTGCTGGCCGAGCTCGACAACATCGTCACCACGTACGAGGTCAAGTACGGCTGCAACAGGACCCTGAGCTTCGAGGAAGTCTTCTCGGTCGGGACTCACGGGCCGGACAACACCGTCCCGGCTGGTGCTGCCGCCGCTGAGATTCACATCTCGGTGAGTGAAACCTCTCTTTGAGAAGTTGTATATTTTTGGGGGACGGTAACTGATTTGGCATAGCCTGACTCTGAGTACCTGATTGTCTCCTCGCGCAACGTCAGCCTTTTCAACATTCCCAACTTCGACCCCAACAACAGCACCGAGATCCGGTCCGACGCCATCATCAGCTTCAAAATCGACCACCAGACCGGCCATCTCAACTTCACCCAGATCTTCCCCTCAGGCGGCAGGTTCCCGCGTCAGTTTTCCATCAACAAGGCCGGCACCCAGCTTGCTGTCGGTCTCCAGCAGGACGGACGTGCGGTGATCATTGACCGCGACGTCAGCACTGGTCTCCTGAAGGGCTTTGCCGCCGACATCTCGATTGCGGGAGAGGTTGTCTGCGTAATCTTTGACGAATGAGTTACAGGCACCCATGGAAACTGACTTCGTCCTGAGGAAAACGGAAAGAAACGTCCACTTTTGGGATCGAAGATGGTTTGACTACATAATTAAATCGATTGTCAACACACCGAGATACAACTCGGGCCTACACATCGCTAGCCTTTGGAATGACTTGTCAGACGATGGCTGTCAAAGAAGCCATTTGCCCTCGGCCTGCATCTTCTCTTTCGCTCGCTTCCAGTGTCCTGTGTCGAACTTCCATACCCAGACTTCTTGATTGGCATCGTAACTTGCTTGGTGTCTCCCCTCGAGATCGGCCAGGCCCGCCGCCCGCATGAGCGCTCGCCACGGTTCATTATTGTCGCCTGTTTCGGCCCGGAAAAGCTCGCAGCCAAGCTCGACGAGAGCGTACTCTACCAACACGCTGACCAGCTCCAAACCGTAGCCTCTCCGCCAGTGACCGTGGTCGATGATGATTCCAAAGTCTGTCATGTACTTGTCGCCCGGCGAGAGAGTCGTCTCCGAGAGGAACTCGACGGGGTCTACGGACTCGAACGTGTTGTAACCTCCGTATCCGATGAGCTGGCCCGTCTCTCGGAGGATGACGACCATGAAAGCGTTCTTTCCTTTGGCAGTGAACTCGGCGAATTTGCCGATGCGGGTACGGAGTCTTTCGATCGTGAGATTGTTTTCGGGTTCCCCGAAAGGGAAATTCCCCGGGTTTGTCATGAGGCTGTGAAAAGCGTTCGCGTCCGAATCCGTAGCGGTCCGTACGATGAGCCTCGGGGATAAGATCTCATACGCCGGGCGGGCGAACTGGGAAGACGCCATTGTGGTCGGGACTTGAAGCGTAGGATGATATCGACCCGTCTTCAGTTGTTGCGTGTACGATGCGCCCAATGACAGAAACGGCTCTCTTGCTGTGGTAATCAAGCATTTGAACTGGCTTTACAAAAAGACAGATGTTGAATACTTAAGTTTGTGAGAACCCTTGCATGATCCTGCCTTACAACCCCACAGTCTTGCATGCCATTGTTGGTTTGTTGGTTCTGTCTGACGCGGTTTCGGCCAGTCGAGAGCTATCAGTCTGACGACCTTCCCGTTTGGTCAAGCACTCAGGCGTAGCCAAGGAGGAGTCAGCCTACTTATCGAAAAATCGGTGACTCACAGAGCACATAATGGTCAGGCATTTTGGACTACTGTCACGTAAGTCCGGGTTGATACATGCGGGCAAGGCCGCGAGGGCAGGAGAGTGCATGGGCCGAACAGCATGGTTGACATGCAGCTCTACGAAGTGCCTGAGAGCGGTACTTATAGCTTCGAACTGGAATGATTGATAGCAACCTAGCCTTTGTGTGAGCACGAACAGCTTATATCAGCACGTTGCTCATTGGAGCCAGACTCTGTGCCAGGGCTGCGGCAGTTTCCGGAACCAAGCCAAGGCGGTCCCTTTGGAACCCGGGAAGACGTCAATTTGATGTTGTACATGGAGCTCTTCCCAGTATCCTTGGCGTTTCGGCCTGGCCTGCACACAGGAGTAGCCGTCGATCGGCCTCCGCCATACCTGCACGGCTTCCCGCGGCCCGGTGCAACCCAAAAGGCCAAGCGCACGATCGACAGGCAAAGTCGACACCCGGAAACGCGGGCACCGCATGTGAGACAGAAGCCGGTGGCTATGTCTTCGATAACTTCGTCCATGCCCACATGGTACGGATGATTGTTAGTGGCTTGAAGCGGTCAGGTGAACGTTGTCAACTTACAAGTTTGGGGGGGGCATGTGCCGCGCGAGTCAGCATCGCGTTTTTCATCAATTCAACGGTGGAGTAAGAGGATCCCAAGCTGCGCATCTATGCCCGAAAGAAGGAAATGTAATTTGATATAACAAGACCCTGCCTGTTGCGAGTCGCGACGGCGGGACTTGCTTGTGAGGGCCAAAACTGTTTGAAATTGGGCGATCGCCGCTTGCTTCTTTGCTTCTTCTCCCCAGGCCCTCCCCAAACTCATCAAACGCTCAAAAAAACATCGGGACCCTCTTCGTCAACCTGCCATCCGACTCTTCGTTTCTCTTCCCCGAAGGTCCACAGACCACATAGCTTATCTTCAGTATCTGGTCCGCTCAATAGAGCAAACCCCTGTAATGTCGTCATGGCTGTACAAACCGCAACAGTACGCTCAAATCAACAGCGGGGATGAGGCTGGCGAGGAGACACAGACAAGAGAGTCGCGGCTAGGAAGATACTGGCGGTGCAGCAAGATTCATTTATTCTACGCGATCCTCCTCATCGCGGTAGCTGCCGTCAGCAGACATACTTCTCCGGGCAGCACTCAACAAGAATATTATGGAGATGAGCCAGTCAAGACAGAACTTCGCTGTAAGTGGCAGGCCGTCCGATTGTCACCCTCAAAAACGTGATTCAGGCCGCTGACATCCCAAAATAGTATCCACTGTACCCAGAACCTTTGAGCTGGACCTGGACTACGCCATGCCCCCTTCTGTAAAGGTCGATGAAGCGTGGGCATCCATCTTTCCCAAAGAAGGCGGCTTCTTTCAACATCCAAAGCTGGCCCCCCACAAGAGCTGCATAGCTGTTTTCCACCAACTCCACTGCCTCGACATGATCCGGCAGGCCCTATACGAGGCACGACCCGACTTCGCAAACCAAGCTTACAACGCCTCTCGCCCGGCAGACCCTCGCCCGGAGCATGATGCGGCACATGACCATAACCACTCCCACGACATGTATCACATCGGCCACTGCTTTGATCTCGTTCGTCAGTCGATCATGTGCAAACCCGACCTGACGATCGAAGTAGGGGATCCTGCGGTCAGCGGCGTGACGGGGTTTGGCACTGAGCACCAGTGCGTCAATTGGCAACAGTTAATGGACTGGATGAGGGATAATGAACAAAGTTCGTTCTACTGACGATCGGGCTGGGAATTGCGCTCAGCAGGTATGTGTACGAAAATAGTTCAACGTGAAGCTTGAGATCTCGCTACAGGCCTTGGATAGTCGGAGCCGCCATGTGTCAACATCTTCACTATCGATGGCGAGATGGACTCGTCATGGGCTCAATCAAACCCCGCTCTATCGATTAATTGACTTTCCCTTCGCATGCATGTCGGCCAGTCTAATGAGCAGTGAAACTTTCATGGCTTCAAAGTTCGATCTAAGGACGTGGGCTAATCAATCACGGAAATCACGGCACTGAAGATGACCACATTCAGTTTCCATCTCAGAACCTCCTCCATTACGTAGGAACAAGCCCATGCTTTTCTTCTCCTTCCTCGAACCCCAGGGGACATTGTCGATGAAATTCTGGTAATTCTCTGCCCTGCTAGTGCACGAAATCATTCTGTGGCGAAGCCAAGCCGCCGTGATTGATCCCACCGGGAACCCAACGCATAAGCTACATCCGATCTGCCTTATCAAACGGGTTACTCTGTTCGTCCCGTGTCTTCCAAGCTTATTTTGTCGACGCCATGTCTTTTTATGCTCAAAGCTGAGGGACGACGAATCAGAGCCAGTTCCCGCGGGGTTGATCACTCCAGGCCGCCATGAACATGTCGCTTGGCACAAGGTTGTATTGCCCCTCGTATGGGATTCAAGGTTTTATTGACCATGCATGCTTCTGGACCCCAATGGCACCGTTGTAACGGTTGGTTCGGTTGTTTTGGGGGAAACCTTGAGATCCCAGCATGATGCCGACCTGGATTCGCCGGGACACAGGTAGCATCACAGCCGCCGCGGATATGTTTTCCCAAACTCATCTATTTAGGCAAGACTGTGATACAGGGGTACATCAATGGCAATCAGATCAACGAGCTTTTCGGCGAGGATAGGTCTACCACAACTTCTTTAAACTAGGCCTCATCTGATATTCCATAGGTGAATCGCTAAGCCGATCCGGTGCTGCCGATAATCAAATTGCAGGACCATTTCATGGGCCGTTCAGCGCGCAACAGTATGACCTAAACTCGCCCTCCTTCCTGCCCATGGTCAGTCAAGCTTTCAGGTGGAGGACAGAAACCAAAATAGACGACCACGGTACTTTTGCTTGATTGACTTTACAATGGAATTTCCCGCCGGCACACCGGAAAAAAGTAGCTGATGCCGTCTAGCTTCAACGGCGATCCAAATTGTTTATCAACGGCACTCTACCCCCGTGCGTGCGAACTCCCTCACCCGCAATAGTTCTGTCTCTCGTTACGCCGAACAAAGAGAACCAATGACGCCCAGCATGTCAATTCGCTTATGGCTTTTGGCTTTATTGCCAATCTCTGTTTTGGCCGGTTGGCGGGTTGATGGTTATAACCCAGTTAAGCAACTTGCGGAAGAGAGACATGGCCCAGTCCGGCGTAACATACATCGACGCCAGAGCACTGACACATATCAACACCTGAACGACAAGACTGAGAGTACACTCAAAGTTCAGTCATCTTCCATTCTGCATTCGCTCACTATCTCGCAGAATATCTCGTGAACGGGACGTCCATCCCACTCGTGGACTGGGACCTCGGGGAATCGTATGCTGGTTTGATGCCCATATCGAAGGAATCCAACGAGACACGCCAGCTTTTCTTTTGGTACTTCCCTAGTTCCAACAAGCAGGCGTCTGACGAAGTTACCATCTGGTATGGCCCCCGAGTCACTTCAGTCCTCGAGAGCGACGTCACAATTGCACTGCTAGCAATGGAAGAACAGATAGCACTACAACCGTTCTGATTCGATTTGATTGCTGACATCTTTTAGGCTGAACGGAGGCCCGGGGTGCAGTTCCTTCATCGGCCTCGTTCAGGAGAATGGCCCATTCACTTGGTTCCCGTCCGCCTACCGTCCTGTCTACAACATCTATAGCTGGTCGCAGCTATCTAACATTCTCTACATTGACCAGCCTGCTGGCACTGGATTCTCTGTCGGCTCCCCGAACGCCACGACGGAGGAGGAGATCGCCCAGCAGTTCCTGGGCTTCTACCACAACTGGATGGAGACCTTTGGAACCAAGGGGCGCAAGACTCACCTCACCGGCGAGAGCTACGCAGGCCACTACATCCCCTACATCGGCGATGCCATGATCAAGTCCAACCAGTCGGCCGACTACAACCTCTCCGGCGCCCTAATGTTCAGCCCGTACATCAGGTCAGTGCCAGGAGATTTCCAGCAGCATGCGGTGACGCTACCTTTTGTGGACGAGTATAACAACGTCATGGGGCTCTATCCTGGCGTCGCAGACTATTACGACCGCATCAAGGCCGCCGACGAGGACTGCGGCTACGCCGAGATGCGCGAGAAGCATTTCACGTTCCCCCCCTCAGGACTGTTCCCGGCCGGCAACGAAAGCGACGCGTGCCGTATCTCCCACATCGTTTACGAGGGCCTCGCGCAAATCAGCCCCTGCGCCAACATCTACCACATCTCTCAGGGCTGCCCCAACCCCTCGGACCCGCTCCTATGGGCCGACGCCGGCGACAACGCCAGCGTCCCCCTCAGCTTCGACAAGAAAACCTGGCACGGATACCTCAACATCCCCGAGATGCGTGAGGCCCTTCACATCCCCGTCGGCCAAAGGGACTGGCAGGAGTGCACCGACGAAAACCCCTTCGGGCCCGGGGGCGACCGGAGCGCTGATCCATTCGCGTCAGGCGCCCTCACGCGCGTCATCGAGCACACGAACAACTTCATCATCGCCAGCGGCAACCTCGACTACCGCGTGCCGACCAACGGCACGCTGATGGTGTTGCAGAACATGACCTGGAACGGGGGCCAGGGCTTCGACGAGTTCCCGTCCAAGGCCTTCTTCCTCCCCGCGGCGTACAGTGACCTGTCATCTCAGAGCGCTGCAGGGAAGATCGGAGACTGGGTCGAGCAGCGGGGGTTGACATTCGCTCGTGTCTTCACCGCCGGACACGGTAAGCTCCGCGGATATGAACTGTCTCTTGACTGCTATAGAACAAGCTGACAATGGATGGTATAGAGCTTCCGCGATATGCCCAGGGAGGAGGATATCGTCTGTTAGAACGTCTTCTCAACCGAGTGCCTGACTTGACCAACGACGCCATGTTCTCTGCCCTTCCGGGTGACTTTTCGGGTGCCAATACCACCCATGGCTCTACATCCAGTTGAAAGCCGCGTAAACCGCTGATGCTTCTGTATAACGATCTGACTGTGCCGGACTTAGACGGGTGTTTGGAACGCGCCCTGCCGCAATAGGAACCCACAAGAGACTGCGTTATCAACCCTTAGATCATCACTTGTAGAGGTATTTAGAGATAGTTGTAGGTAGCTGCCGGGGTCGACTGCACGAATACAAATCCTACCTGGCAACACCTGCTCGTCTGACATTGTCTCCTTTACACCCACCCCTTTCGAGGGAGTCTCATTGGATAGATGACAGCTCACAAGTTTAAATTTATCGTCAAAGAAGAGATCAATAGGGTGGATGTCAAATTCTTCGCTCAAGTGGCGAAGCTTCTCGATGAGCATGGTCTAGGTGATGTCTTTGGGATTAGGGACTTGAAGAACTACAACACCGATCTGAACGTTGAGGTCACTGAGAACAACGCGAACTTAATGTTGCCTTGCGGAAGCATTGACGAAGACAGGCTCATTATCACGGTCTGGAAGCTCGGACTTCAGGAGGACGACAGCTGCAACTGCATGTCCTACTGCTTCAAGGAGGACAACAAGCATTTGTGGTGTACTTTCCAGGCGTTAAGCAACACTTACAAGTGTGAGGATGGATGGTGATTCGGACTAACTTCCGGCCCGCGCCGTCTGACTTGACAGGCCCGAGTCGGAGTCATTCCTTCTCACCCATCCGCTGTGCATCCTAACTTCTTCTCCAAAGCATCCAGATCGCGATGGGAGATGCTCTATCTTTCCTGCAAAAGGTCAGCGTATGTGACGCTGAATCCCTTGTGCGAGATGTCGACTTTCCAGCTATGCAAGCAGGGCCACTTTATCGTTTGTCGTTTGATTTAGACTCCGCAAGAAAATCAGAACAACGCGAGGAAATAATTTCCTGATATATCGACGGCCTGCAACAAGCCATATCAAGTGAGGGGGATTGTTTCCGTCAGATTCACAACAGCGAAGGAAGGCCGATTGCATTCTGTGGCTGGACTGTAGACCGACAACAGCAGAAAGAACCGGGAATGGGCATTCAAACGCAACAAACGAACAGACCTGAGAAACAATGTCCCCAAGCCTTAAATGTGGCAACTTGGTGCCAGCTTTTCAGCAGCTTGAGAACAGAAAAGAAACGCGTTTTAGTAGCCCTTGGGGTTGTACACCGTAGGTAGATGGACATCAACTTGATGTTCAAACTAACTTTCTACAGGCCTTACATTTGTATTAGTCAATCCAAACTACCAGCGTTGCGGGTTAGGCTTACAGCTTCTACGATGGTTTTGCGAGGAGACCGATAAGCATAGTAGATGCGCCTATGTATTGGCTTCCCCTGAAGGCGTACCCTTATACAAACGGTTCGGGTTTGAAGTCGTTGGTACAATTCACACACCTGAGGGTTATGTCACTAGTATGCTTCGAAAGCGACGAGAAAGCTTATAGGCCACTAAGGCGTTCATAAGAGATTTAGTATGGAGGTTTGAGACTGAAAAGTTGATAGACGTTGCTCTAGCTGGACACCTCCAAGATCCACTCAAAAACGAAACCGAAACCAAAACCAAAAACATACAACACCAGGTATTCGCTGGTCGTCACCGACCCAACTACTAATCCGGCCCTCACTGGCTTATCTTTGGGAGAGCGGACGGGATCCCGAGTTCTCCAGTGGGTATGGTCGTATGTGACAATTTGTGACTGTTTTGTTACCTATACAGGTCAGTTTGCTACACACGCTGTGAGCTTCGATTTACCCAGCGTGGTCTAGAGATCAAGACTGCATTTGCAAGGGGACGAGATCAGAAAGCTCAAAACGTCGACAATGCAAATACGCTGATTTTCTCTGATAATGACTCGGTCGATTCAACAGGCGCAATGAATGAATAGTGTGTGCAGACATTTCTCTTGGTACAGGGTAGTCACCACGAACTCGTCCGCCGGCCCCACATCGCCCCGCGGCCGTGAACATGGGCCGGCTGACCATAACGAGGGAGCCGCCGTCGAGAAGCTTCTGTCCCGTTATTTCCATCCGGACAGTCGCCTGTCTAGGTCAGCAGTGGTTCCGGTGACGTTGAGTCCTGCCCCGAAAATATGTTGGTTGATCGTGCGATGAAGCATCCCAAAAAGTGCTGACACTATGCAACAGAAGACAATGATGCCGATCAAGGCCTATGTTACACAGTGAAATCAGCCACCAACTCAGTCCTTGTTTTATTTAAAACATACCATCTCTGTCGTAATCCTTGAGCATCCAGAGGTGTTGCCATAGCATGCCCTCCGTGCTACGTACGAGACGGACCGAGCATATGTAAGAGAGTATTGCAGCCCAACTCCTTTGTTTCATCACTCTCGCCGAAACTGCTTCATTGCTGGCTCGGTTTCTATGAAACATACGCTACGTCAGTATCTCCGAGACAAGACCAACAACAATGCATCGATGACACCGGCGACTAAACAATGGCGCCAAGTCTCCGGATTCGACAAACCATTACACGGTCGCTAGTCGCGGAACGCCCTGCGCGCCAATTAGTTCTCTCTAGAACGAGAGGAAATTTATGGCCAGCGTATGAGAAAGACCAGACGACGTGGGGGGTATCTGTCGTTCTAGTGCCGCTTCCATGTTCGGCGCAGCCCCTCGCCGATGCCGCACTGCCGCCCGCCTCCGGAACCCCACTGCGCGGGATACGCGGGAGATTCGTCCGTTCGGCGTCCGAAACCGAAGCCGAGACTCGCCGCGCAAACAGAACCATGAGGCGGTTCGCAGAATTCGGGAGATCGTGAGGAATTGATCAGATGGACGGAACGACACGGGCGAATGATCCGCCCCTTCATGGGAACAATGTCGCGGAGCCAGATCTCATCCGTCCGTCACGGAGGAGACGACTCCCTACACATATCGATGTATATAAACTACACGCCTGCTTAGAAGTTGCTGCGAGACAACATGCGATAGCCAGAGATCTCGTCAGTAGACCATCGCAAATTCCCCTCGCGGATGTTCGTTCAAGCCCAGAGACTCGCCGAACTGCATAACCCGCTGCTGATCACTCACTTCACCCATCGTGAGCATCTCCAAGTTTTCTTCAACCTCATTTCGGACCAACCTATACTCCACCCGGGACAACACATACCGTCGCCCAATACAAACCCTCACCTCAATTCAAATTTCAAACAGCAATGGCCCCTCACACTTACAAGTATCTAAACAAACTCGCCCAGAAACGGGTCCTGGTCATCGGCGGCTCCTCCGGCCTAGGCTACGCCGCCGCAGAAGCCTCCATCGAACACGGCGCCGCCGTCATCCTCGCCAGCTCCTCCCCCGCAAAGCTCGCCTCGGCCGCCGCCCGTCTCCGCGACTCCCACCCCGCTTCCCAGGTTCCCTCCTCGCCCATCCCGGCGCCCGCCATCGCCACCTTCGCTATCGACCTCGCCGACCTCGACAACCTCACCGCCAACCTCACGACCCTCCTAGACGCGGCCACGGACGGCGGCGCCTCCAAGCTGGACCACATCATATACACTGCTGACGCCGCGTCCCCGCTCCCGCCCTTGTCCGAGACGGCGCCGCGTCACATCACATCCGCCCTCTCCCTCCGCGCCCACGCCCCCCTCCTCCTCGCCTCCGTCCTGGAAGCCGCGCCGGGGAAGTACATATTCTCCTCACCGGACGCCTCCGTGACCTTCACCAACGGCTCGAGCTCCCACCGCCCAATGCCCGGCTGGGCCGTCGCTGACGCCGCCGCCGCCGCGACCGAGGGTCTCGTGCGGGGGTTGGCGTGCGCCCTCGCGCCGCTGCGCGTGAACCTCGTCTCGTCGGGACCCGTGACGACAGAGCTGCTCCGCTCGCTGCCCGAAGAGACGGCCGAGCTATTCCGGGCGAAGTGCCTGACGGGTCGGTTGGGGAGGCCTGAAGACGTGGCGGAGGCGTACTTGTATTTGATGAAGGACGGATTCATTTCTGGATCAACCATCTTTACCGAGGGCGGTCGGATACTGTCATCGTGAGGGTGGTGAGCGTTATTCAGTAAAAGAGCTTACTGAATATTCTCTTCCCGGCACCTCGGCCTTCACGGAACGGGCCAGAAGAACGATTGAAAAACGTCTCTGTTTTTTGGCGGAATCCGTCCGCAGATGCCTTGTTATGTACATTTTGACCACCCCCGAAACTCCAAGTCGGAAGTGTCCTCCTAGTTCATCGCCGAATACAATACTACATCAACCCAGCCCGCCCCCTTCTGATCTCTTCCCCCAGTAATGGTTTGGGTACGGGCCGACTAATACAAAGGCTCGGATTGCACGTGCCTCGGCCACTTCCTTATGGTCCTCAAACCGAACCCGTCTGGAGACGCTCGAGTTCGTCATCGGAGAGCGTAGAATAAGAATAGCTTTCCTAGGAGCCAGACACCCCGAAAAGAGTCCCGCCGACGCGTTACATCTGCCTTGGTTGCATGTCGCTTCCCTCCATCTAGGGGATACAAAAGTCGACCCAGCTGCCCAAGTAGTCGAGGCGGTTCCCGGCGTTCTCCTGGTTCTTGTAAATCTCTTCAAACTCTTCGAAGCTGAGCTTGCCCCAGCCGCCGCGGTCAGCGGCCTCCTTCTCCGCCAGGTCGAGCCGTTTCCACTCCAGGAGTGTAAAATGCGGAATGGTCTTGGACGCGTCCTTTGAAGATTCCGCAGACTTCTTTTTTGTAGGCGATTGGGAGCGCCTGCTCGACGACGAGGACGCAGAGGCCGACGTAAGAGCTGGTAAGATAGGACTGGCCTCGCTGTTGGGACGGAACTGAGGCATGGTTGGGTCACGGTATTCGGCGGTCTCGACCAGATTCGTGTCGTCGATGTCTTGCTCATCCGCCTCGTCTTTAATGTCATCATCCCCATTTGCAACAACCTCCTCCTTCTCCTGCTCCTCGTCATCGTCTAAGACCTCTTCGATCCTCTGTCGGTCTTCCGCATTAGGCTCGTCCATTCTCTGCCCGGACTCGTCAATTCTATACCCGAATTCATCAACCCTGTAACCGCTAGTCAACAAGAGTTCCTCCAGAGATCTTTCGGCAATCGGCTTGTTCTCATCAATGGCCTTCCTCGGCTGTCGCGGCTCGACAACCTTGGGCTTGGGCTGGTCAACAGTCAGGTGCTCAAACAGGGCCCTGTGCTTGTCTCGCTTGGTCTTGGTCGCGGCCGCCTTGACGGCCAAGTCCTCCTTGTCCTTGAATATGGCGTCGAGAAGCTCGTTGAATGCCTGCTGCGTGACCTGGTAGAGAATCTCCTTGCCGGCGTCTCGCTCCTCTTCGGGAATCCCCAGGCCGCCCCAACGCTCGGGCACGTTCCTAGACGACGTCGAGAGATTGGATCTGATTTCGTAGTCGTCCATGTCCTCGGCGAAGCGAACTTTTGACGATGACCTGGATCGCGAAGGCATGGTCTGCTGCTGCGCTGCCTTGGAGCTCTCAGCGACGCCGTTGAGGTTGAGCAGGACATCCTCGTCGGAGTGCCAGCCATCAGGGGCAAGGCCGCCTTCCTCCTCGTCGAGGTAGAACTGTCTTCTCTTCCACCTGTCGTGCAGTTGCTTCCTGGCGGCCTGTCGCCGCCTCCTCTCGATATCCGGGGCCATCTGCCTCTTATGGTTGATGACTTGAGCTCTGAGCTGGCTTTCAGTGGGAATCGCGTTTGTAAACTGGTCAGCGTCGACTCTCTGGTCCTGGCCCTCGGAACCGTTGGTTTGTGCCGGGATGTCGCCAGTCTGGCTTCTGTTTTCAGCGTCCGAATTGTTATTTCCCCCATCCTCCCCATCGGAGCTGCCGAGTTCGAGTTCAAAGTCGAACTCGATCTCGTTACGCTCGCGACGTTGTCCGGTGAGCAAGTCTGGAAGGTCGTCAATGCTCGTGGGCGGATTCAGCAAAGCGTCCCAGTACGGCGTGTCCGGCTCGCTGTCGGGGGACCGCATATGTACAGACCACGGGCTGCCGATGTAGGGGGCAAAAAGCCTGGTCAGCACGTCTTCCCTCCCTGAGGTGTCGCCCCTGTCCTCACTCACGACCCCGTTCCTCTCCGGCTCCAGCTCGACGTCGCCGTTGGGGTGAAAGATCTTGCCCTCGCTGCGATGGTTGGCATGGGCGCGGGGTACTCTGCCCTCGCGGCCAAAGAGACTGCTGAGGGGTTGTCTGCTGGCGACAAGCTGTTGCGCTTCAGTGCTTCCCATTAGCTGGTCGTCGAGGCCGTCGAGAATATCGCGGTGCATCTGTTTGTAGAGGACATAGTAGGCACGGAACATGCGCAAGAAGTCGCGGCGGTTGACGAAGCCGTCACCGTCGATATCGTAGCCTTCAAAAATCTTGCGTAGCTTGTCCTTACGCTTACGGTAGGCCAGGCCGTGCAGAAACTCGGTGAATCCGATAAGGTCGTCGTTGTTGGTGTCGTAAAAGGAGAACATACGGTCATGAATGAGGTTTGGGGTTGCGTGTCGCGAGCCGCCAGAGGGAACGAGACAGCGCTCGAATGTCTTCTTGTCCATGGCCAGCTGCAGCTCGTCGGGGTCCTCGCGCCATTCCGTGTTGGCCATGAAGGTGAACTGCTCCCAGAAGGCCTCGATCTCGGGCCTCTCGAACCCGGTCTCCTTGCTGAGCCTCGCCATCAAACCCCGGTTGAGGTTCCTGTAGCAAGTATCGGGATCACCGGTGTACCAGACGGGCTGCATCTGCCGGGGGCCAAAAGGCGGGGCGGGGACCTTGATCTTATAAAAGATATGCGTCTTGATGTGGACGCCCTGGGATTCGCACGTCTCGCAGAGATCGAAGTCGGCGCAGTTAGCACAGCGGTAGCGGACGCCGCGGATGGGAACCATGCCGCAGGCGTTACAGGCGCAGCCCCTGTGCACGCAGGCGTTCCGCCGAGCGTTGTCCTCCGAGACCCTAAACAAGAGGCTGACGATGTTGTGGCCGGCTCGAGCTTGGGGCTGCATGCTGTTGGGATCGTTCCACCACTCGTCGACGGTGCCGCCATCGACTATCGTGTCGGTATCGTTCACCGGACGCATGGCGTCGAGGTCGAGGTTCTCGTCGGCATGGGTGCCCTCGGAGGATATGGAGTTGGGGCGCGACCGTCTGTGGGCGCGGCGGACGGCATTGCTTCGGTGCAGGCCGGGGCCGGTGACATGGTCGTACTGGTCTCTGCTGGCGCGGTAGGTATAGTAGCCGAGAGAAGCCGCTGCGACGGCAGAGAAGACGGCAACGGCGAGGCGCGGCCGTGTCAGGCTGTCGGTCGGTGGCAGCGGGAGCCACATGATGGAGCTTAGATGTAGCTACACGTGAATCATATTGAGGATAGAAGTCCGTTTCGCAGGCGTTCGCAGACGTGGGTTCGATTCCTTTCCGTGTTAAAAGCTGTAGCGTATATATAATTTCGGGCAGTGAGGTTGTGGAGGGATCATTCGGGCAGTTGGCGATGATTGTCAGACAAACGGAACAGCGACGAACAGCATGACAGTCGT
Organism: Colletotrichum higginsianum IMI 349063; assembly: GCF_001672515.1. NCBI lineage: Eukaryota > Fungi > Ascomycota > Sordariomycetes > Glomerellales > Glomerellaceae > Colletotrichum > Colletotrichum higginsianum. The sequence goes on along the minus strand of NC_030957.1, from coordinate 3,011,807 downwards.
GTAGCTTCAAATTCTGCCGTGAGATGACTCTGAGAGGAAGGCGGTCAATGTCAACTGGAACTGGGATGATGGGGTTGGAATGCTGAGAGGGACTGGGCTGGGTTAGTCAGCACCAGGTCCGAGCTCATCCTGAGAAGTACGTACCGATCGTCAATGGAGCGGAAATAGCATTTACCAAGAATCACATCTGTAATATTCACCGAGATGGATACGAGCCTATCGGTACACAAGTCATACCTGTACATTCCCAGCTACATCCTAAAGTACAGCACACTTTCCAGACGCCAGGAAACGCAGTCCTGCGCCGTCTGATGTGTTGACTCCAACCCACAACCCCCGAAGGGACGGACATGCAGCTACCTTGCACACGCCGGAGCAGCCCTTCCCCTTGATACCACAGCGGCTTACGGCTCCCCTGTGCCGATGCCGAGGTAGTTGTCGAAGTGGGACTAAGTGCAGGCAGGAGAAAGCAAGTACATACACTCACAGTACAGTACCTACCCACCTACCTAGGGAAATAGGCTCTGATGGGCAGTTGGGAAGTGTGAGTAGGTTGACGGATTGCTATGCAGTTACTTCCACCAACACCAATGGCTCGCGTTCGTGTCCGTATCTCGGTAACTGACGTCAATATTCACATCGCCGCCGCCTCCTCCGCCGCCACTCGTCTCAAAGTCCGATCCCATGATCGCATTTTAGGGCCCTTTCCGCTTTCTGAGGGGTTGAACCGCGGGACGCGTCTGTCCATCTGAACGATGCGACGGCTGTTATTCAATCCCAATTGCACGGTCTCAAAAGAGACGCTACTTACCTACTTGGATCTTCCGCGGTCGTGTTTCTCAAGAATGAAAATGCGCTTGTTTCTTTTTTCCCCTTTTCCCCTGCTGCATCTCTCAAGGGGGGCCCGGACAATCCTGAGCTCAGCTTTTCGCATCCTCGTGCTCGCCCGTTTATTTCAACAGCGCGTCAAAACTCATCTGTAACGTCCGCTTCCATCGCCACCGCCGGATTTCTCCAACAAGTTCCCCCTCCAGGTCTCTCCCCCTCAAAGACAATCCACATCGTTGACGAGTCCCTGGGTATTTACCTGCCTACCTACCTATGCAGTGAATAGTAAACAGTAAACCGTGTGCTACGCCAGTCAACACGCCACCATTTCAAGTCCTGCAGCAAAAGTGCCATATCAGAATAGCTTCGGCGACTACACACGCAGTCATGGCGACAAAGTAACCTCCCCCCCCCCCCCCCCACTTTCCCTCACTCATTCGCGAGTCTACTGTCATCGATCGTCATTAACACCATGTCCAGAACACCAGTCTTCCCGTCGGCGGAAGAGACCATGAAGCACCCCTCCTATCCCTCTGTGATATGGAACCTGGAGCCCGACCGCAAGGGGAAGTGTCCCGTCGCCCAAGGCCGCGGCGGGCCCTTGAACATCGCCTGGGAAATTCACGGCCACGGGCCCTCGAAGATCATTGTTTGTGCCCTCTTCCACCCCCTTGTCTTTCCCACGTGGGCATCATGCGCGAGGGGCCCTCTCTCTCTCTCTCTCTCTCTCTCTCTCTCTCTCTCTCTGCATGGACTAATACGCCTCTCCCCTTCCAAAAGTTCATAATGGGCCTCGCCGGTCTCAAGACCTCGTGGCAGCGCCAGACTAAACACTTCGGCCATGATAACGCCGCGCGCTACTCGGTCCTCATCCTCGACAACCGAGGCATGGGCGAATCCGATGTCCCCTACGTCCGCTACACCACCTCCGCCATGGCCCTCGACGCCCTCGACGTCCTGACCCACGTCGGCTGGACCGCCCCGCGCAGCGTCCACCTCTTCGGCATCTCCATGGGCGGCATGATCGCCCAAGAGCTCGCCTTCGCCGCCCCGTCCCTCTTCGCCTCCCTGACCCTCCTCTGCACCGCCCCCTGGATCGAGAACACCAAACCCCTGCTGGAAAACCTGCGCGAGCGCGCCTCCATGCTGCTCCCCAAGACCGCCGACCGCAGCATAGCCGACACGTCCCTGAAGCTCTTCCCCGCCGACTGGCTCGTCATGCCCGACGAGGCCGCCGAGCTGCCCAACGACGCGACCCCGCGCTGCGGCCCGGCCGACGGCGGCGAGGGCTACGGCCGCTTCGACAGCAACTTCCAGCGCTTCCAGGCCCAGGAGCTTGTGAAGCGCTCCACCCCGGGCCTGTTCAGCATCCGCGGCTTCCTGCAGCAGCTCGTCGCCGCCGGCTGGCACCACAAGTCACCCGCCCAGCTGCGCCAGCTCGCCGACGCCCTCGGCCGGGACCGCATCGCCGTCCTTCACGGCACGGACGACAAGATGATCGACGTTCACCACGGCCGCCTGCTCGCGAAGCACCTCGAGCCGGGTGTTGTCGAGTTCATCGACGGCATGGGCCACGCGCCCATCATGGACAGGGTGCCGTGGATGAACAGATGGCTGGCAGACCGCATCGCTACAGTGGAAAGTTGGAATCCGTAGATGAGAGTCGGGAGTCGGGGTCTGCTGGTCAGTTGAAATGCCCGGCGCAACTCGGAGGACATGGTGCGCAATGAGCTGGGACACGTTCTCCGATAGCTTTAGGCCGTGATGGTTTGATTCATTTACTTGTGATACCTCTTCACTTTCATCCACCCACCTCGCTCACCTCCAACACCGGTATGCATACAGCACCCATCTTGATACGCTTCCATGTTGCGCGTACTCTCTTCCTCCCTCCCTCCCCCTCTTCCCCTCTCACTCTCACCCTCTCGGTGCCCTTTGCTGGCCATCATCCTCCCCTGCCTTGCCTGGCTTACAACATGACCAAACCGATTCCGCTCAGGTTCTCCTCGTCGAGCTTGTTCCGCCTGTCGACGCCGCCCGCGATGGGGGCCGCGCGGTAGTTGAACAGGTAGTAGTGCAGCTGGCCGTCGCCCGGGCCAAACTTCTGCTGCTCCAGGAACAGCCCGTTGTCGAGCAGCGACAGGCCGTTGAAGACGTCGAACTTGTACTTCTTGCCCATTACCAGGGCGTCGCCGATCAGCGAGTTCAGCCGCGTCTTAAGCGCGTCCTTGTTAAAGGGCGTGGCGAAGGCTACGTCCGAGGCGTAATACCAGAGGTAGGCGGCGCGTACGACCTGGTGCTTGGAGCTGTTGATGACGGTCGACTCGAGACAGTAGAAGGAGAACATGTCGGTGATCTTGCCGTTGGTCTGTCGCATGGTGTCAGTGACTTGTCTCTATTAAATTGGAAAAGGGGGGGGGATAGGGATGAGCAAAGGAAGGCATAACCCACCTCGACAACATAAGTCCAGATAACCTGCTCGCCGGGCGCGTTCTTGTCGTGAAGGAACCAATGCCTGAACTCGTCATTGGAGAACTCGGGCGCCATGTCGAAGCGCTTCAGGTACTTTGTCAGCAGCTCGCGGGCGGCGTCAATGTCCTTCTCCTGGAGCTCGCGCAGGCCCTTGGTCGACGTGGTGTCCGGCAGCTGGTACTTGCGGATCTGGTATTGCGGCTTGCTGTTGGGCGGCAGCGGGCTGAAGCCGACCTCGTACAGCTTCTGCCAGTTGAGGGCGCGGTGGAAGTAGCGGCACGTGCTGACGGGCTTGGGCAGCACTACGCCGCCCGTGTAGAGGCCCTGCCAGATGCCGCGCAGGTTGCTGCGGCGCGTGATCTCCTTGATGAGCACGGGCGCGAGGCGCTTGCCGCGCAGCTTCTTGTGGACGACCATAAAGTTGACCTCGGAGCAGGTGACGATGTTCTTGCGCACGCGCAGGTCGACGGGGATAGCCGAGATGAATGCGACGAGCTTCCTGGACTGCGACGCGCGCACACCGACGTGCCACTCCTTGCGCCAGCCGGGAGCCATGAGTGCCCTGGTGTGTCACTTTTGTTAGTTGGGGTGCGCGTGCGTCTCGGCAGAAGGTCTTGTCAACAAGGGTTATCCTCACCATCGGAGCATAGCCGGCGAGTAGTTGAAGCGGAACATGGCCTCGTCGTCCTCGACGTAGTGTCCGTTCAGCAGCTCGTAGACCTCCTTCATCTCGCCGTCGTCCTCGAGGTTCATCGTGACCCACTCGAAGCCGGTCACCATCGGCGACGGCTCCGTCGGCACCTCCTCGACCGTCTGGACACGGATCGGGCCGTCCTCGATCTTCTTCTCCGACTCGCCGAACTTGGGCACGGGTTGCGTCGCCCAGAACTTGTAGCTCGCCATGTCCTTGGCGTTCTTGCCGGCCGACGCGAGGCCGGTCATGATGTCCTGCAGGTCGAGCTTCTGCATGGCCGCGGCCGTCTCCTCGACCGATTTGTTGCTAGAGCTGCCGACGCCGAGTTCGTTCGCAAGGGCCGGGTTCAGGGAGAGCAGCTCGGTGAGCTGTTGGGGCGTCAGGCCACCGATGGCTTCCTTGATCTTCTGCTCGGGATCGCTGGGCTGGCCGGTGAGGGCTTCCTTGACCTTCTTTCTCTTGGACTTCTTCTTCTTCTTCTTTGCGCCGGCGGCGGACGCGCCGGGTGCCGCCTCCTCGGGCACATCCTCCTCTCCATCCTCCTCGTCGGACTCGACCTCGGGCTCCTTGCCCTTGCCCTTGTCAGTGGCTTCGGCGAGGGCGTCGTTGGCCTCCTTGACGGCCGGGTCGAGGGGCTTGGACTCTTCGGCAGGCATGTTTTATTTTCGTATTCTCGTAGCTTCCGAACCGGGGGTGTGGTCTACCAAAATCGGTGTTGACAGAAAGCGGGGTTGCGTTTGTGTGTCTGTCGTGGTGGGAGCTTCGGGGAGCTTTGATCAAGCTTGGAGGTGGCGGGGAAGAAGTTTTGGTGCACGAGAGGACAGTTTCATGTGCTCCGGGTAGATTCCAGTGTGTGAGACTGTATCATGGCGGGGTCTCTGGGTCGGGGGGGTTGCCTTGGTGGCTGCGGGGCACTGTTTGCTAGCGTCCGTTCTTTCCCATCTAGGGACTGTTGCGCTAGGAATGCGCCTCGCGGTCGACATCATGCTCTTGGTCACAATGATGAACTGTGCTAACTGTTGACGCACGATTCCTGTCCGAAGTTCTAAAACCTTGTGTGGGTCTTTTGAATAAAAAATACACTTCTTCAACGTTCAAAAGTTATTTCTTCAGTTTACAGCGGTGAACAGTTTTGACTCGATCTTCGGAAGAGTCAACAGCTTAGTTGCAGGCACCAAGGGCATCGATGAGTCTGACGGTCACTGTTCATGGGGAGGGAACGATACACTGTAAAGACCCAACTAACTGTAATCATTGGATTCCTCCTACTTACATATGAGCAGCTAGAATCCAGATACTGTTGGTGACTAAATCGCTATACAAGCGTGGCAGAGACCAATAGACCCTTGCCTCACTTAGAATTGGTTCGATGAGAAGCCAATAGCTGACAGCCCATAAGGGGGCAGAGACTGAAATTGACAGGTGGATGAAAACAGGCTTACAAGGATTACTGAATCGTTTCTTTGCTTCATTGGACGGATGGACGCAGAACTTGCAGACCACACACAGCAAGACCAGGAATGGCCTCGAAGAGTGTACCCAGAGAGTCCATCAACTTTCACAGCCAATTTCAAACACGACATAAAAATAATAAAAAACGATTCTTTCCGGTGATACTGCGCCATTACCGAGACAACACCAACCTCATAAACGTTGCACTTCCCAAACCAGACACTCCCAAAACCCATGTTGACTCCGCTCTAATGCTACGTCTTGAGTCTATCCGAGGTCCAAAAGCCAAGAAGAAGGCTATGGAAATATGGAAAGCGCCTACAACGTCCTGCCATTGTCCGAACTGGCGGTATCATACGCAGTGCCTCCTAAATCAAAAGATCGCATGACGGCCAGGATTACAGGGGCGTATCCCATGATGTCGTTGTGTCCTGTCCGAGTCAGAAAAGGCCACGCTAGCTTGCCCAGCACTCGTCACTCACCTCCGTAAGGGAACTTCTCCTGGCGGATGACGACGTTGGGCTCCGCGTTCCACGTCGTGACAAAGGCGTTGTCGCCCTTGTGGATCGTGCGCACCTCCTTCCAAGCCTCGAAGGAGTGGTCGTCGAGCCCGCCCGGGACGGTCGCGTTGGCGGCCGAGCGAAACAGCTTGCTGCTCTCAGTCCAGGGGATGTCGGCGTCGTCCGTGGCCGAGATCAGCGTCAGACGGAGGCGCCTCTTGGTCAGCTTGACCAGGCTCTCGAGGCGGTCGGCCGAGGGCCACTTGTCGTAGATGAAGGTCTCCATGTACTCGAGGAAGCCGGGCCAGACTTTAAGGGGCCCCAGGACGGGGAAGAGGCCACCAATGCGGTAGCCGCTCAGCATCTTGGGCAGGTTGCTGAAGCCGGCGACGAGGATGACGCCGCCGAACTCGATGCCTTGCGACGCGTACAGCTCGGCGACGCCGCTCGCCACGGCTGTGCCGAGGCTCTGTCCCAGGAGGACGATGCGGTCCGAAGACACGCCGGCCGAGTTGATGACCCAGTCGATAAGGGTGGCGGCGTCCTGGATGAGGCCGTCCTCGGAGGGGATACCGGTCGAGTGGCCGAACCCTCGGTAGTCGATGGTCAGAACATGGTACGACGAGGTGTCTGTGATGACGTGGTAGCTGCCTGGCCGGTGGTTCTGGGCAACATCTCCCGCGTTCTGGGAGGTGGGTGAGTGCGTCAGTATTACGGGGCCACTGCAGTCCGCATCAAGGTGAAGCACGTCTTACACCGTGGACTAGTTACGGTTAGCGACAGATGCCTCGCAGCCGAGGGAGGGAGGGGCACAACTGACAGTACAAGACGACACGAGCCTCGGGGTCCTCTTTCAGGGCCCTGAAGGACTCGGTCTGGGTGAAGTCATGACAGAAGCCGGACTTCTGCACCGAGAATCTTTCTTCCTGTTTCAGGTACTCGGGCAAGGGCATGATGTGCCAGGCGTACAGGCTAACGCCGTCAGGGGTGTCGAGCGAGAAAGGCGTGACTTGGCCCTCTGCAGCGAACCAGGTCAGCGATGGCGCGTCTTACATGACGCGGGGTACGGATACGCGCGGACTGACTTGCAAAGCCCCATCTCTCGGGCTCGTTGACGTCGCGCCACCAGAGGGTGTTGATCTTGTGTGCATACAGAAAGCTGGGGCAAGGAGAGGGTGGCCAGGTCAGTGAGTGATGCGACTGGGGGAGTCGTGATGGAATCGCAGCTGAAAAGGGCGCCTCACTGTCGTTGGAAGAAGGGCGTTGCGCCGAGGGCGAGAAAAGTAAAGTAGAGGCCCAGGGGGGCCGCAACGACCCAGACGGCGGTCCGCAGCATCGGCGACAGCGGCACCGTCATGATGGCCCTTGTATGTGTGCGCGTGTGTGCGCGTGTGTGTGTGCGTTATGTATGTGTGTCGGTCTACGATTCCAACGGGAAAAAAGAGGGAAACTTGGCAAGTTATCTACACATGGTTTGGTGGCGGTGTTCGTGGCCGCCGTCGACGATGATGCCTGATTGGGGACCAGTCGTTGGTTTCTTGGCTGGTAGTTCGAATTGGCTGCGAGCCGGCAGGGATGGTGTCATAGGAGGGATATATCGGTGAGTACTTGGTCTCTGGTGTCAAAGTGCGTGGGAAAGCAAGTAGCGTGCGATAGCAGTAGTAGGTCCCTCCCCAGAATGCGGCGACATCGCACATTTCCGGTGTCAGCCGCAAGCCGACGACTAACCATCCCATTGATATCAGACACCGTTTTTTATCTTCGCCTACAAGCGTACTCAAATGCGGATTCAATGGCTAGATAAAAACACAGTTTAAGTCAGTTACTTATGCTGCATATTTCATGGCTTGTACTTCGGCACATTTGTGGCCGGGCTAATTTACTGTTATAGTAGCTACGAGATATTTCTGGTCAGCGGTCAGTGTGTCTGTGTGGTCATTCTCCCGCCCAAGCCTCACAGCCACACACCCTTACCCACCCGCGCGCTCTCCCTGCTGTCATCGTGATGATACATTGTATGGGTACACTAGCTACCTGTCTATTTGCGAGTTTACAACCAATTCTCTTGACAAGACGACAAGCTAAAACTATTTAATGACCAGCTGTGACATTCAGTAGTTGTACTCAGTCGGGTTTGACGACAGGCAATAGATGGCAGATAGCAAGGTGGAAGGAGGGGGGGCAGGCCTAAATAGTTGCCAAAGGGGGAAGAGGAGAGGTGCGATGCCACAGGTACATACCTAGGTACCGTAGTACATGACAAAGCATAAAAGCAACCCGCGGATTCTCCCTCTTGGCGCGATTTGGGTGGCGGGCTGGGCCTGGCTTCTCGTGTCGTCCACTCACAGCGCGGCAAAATCCCATTTTTTCCGTCTCCATCCAGGCCCCGAGCCAATTAGATCCCCTGCATCTCCGTTAAACTCACTTCGCCCGCTGCTGCGACTGGACGGCGGCACACACCACCGTACGGCACCAGTCGACGAGCGCCCCAGCCGACAAGCGAGTAAGACCTGCACCAGAGACGAGGAGGAGCAGGAGGGAGGAGGAGGCTCATTTGTTCGTTTTGGTGGAAGGGAAGCAGCTGCCCATCTGTAAGCACTTTCCTTCACCAGGTACTTTGTACATGGGGACGGTACCTCCTTAGTGTCTCTATACTTAGCTACTAAGTACTGCCAGAAGGGGAGCAAAGCGGCGGCCACAAGCAAAGCGGGTGGAACAGGAGCCTCAGGTACCACGTCGCTTTGTACCGTTTCCTCAAAGTGCCGGATAACCTACCTACTCGCTCTGCTTCCATGCGTCGCGGGACGTCCCATCCTTCTACAAAGCTCCCATGTTATCCCGTCCACCCCGATTCAATTCACACGAACACGTCCCCGAGTCTCCAAATCCTCTTCCTCCACGTCGACAACTCGCATCTGCAACGTCTACCACTGCGTAACCACACGCACCCACGCTCCCTCTCACCCGGCTCTCTCTCTCTCTCTCTCTTGAGCATTCCTGCTTTCTTGACGCGCCGACGACGACAACGACGACGACGCCTTGAACAATCTCCGAAAAGCTCCATCCAATTCGATCAGCACGATCCTAGTCACTTAGCCCGCACCGCACTACTACCGCCGACGAACACGCCTGCACTGCAACCACGACCACTACCACGATTACAACGACGCCGCGCCTAGTCGAGGGCCTGGGCTTCCTCTGCTTATCATGACAACCTCGACACGCTCGGAAACGCACTCGTGATCCCGTGAACTCTGCGACGGACGAGACGGAATACCAGCATGGAAAGGAAAAGGAAACTGCCCGCGAGGGCTTCGGCGCGTGTCGAACACGTCGCAAAGAAGCGCACTGTCACCCCTCCCGAGCCTCGATCCGTCACCCCAGTTCCCGTTCCCGTCGAGGAGCCCCCGCCGCCCCCTTCGCTGCCTAAGTCTATCCAGCCTGGCAAGCCGCTGCCGACCGTCGAGGACCCTCAGCCTGACGACCTCACTGCGAGGGAGTACCAGTCGTTCCAAGAGAGGTAAAGTCGTTCACCTGCCCCGGGTGTCAATCCACCATCGTGCACGCCTCGCCTACCCCCCTCCTGAGACTAACAATTACCACAGTGGCGTTCTGGCCGAGTCGCTGAGTCGGTCGCGACATAAATGGATGGCTGAGGGCCTCTTTGAAAAGTACTGGACCAAGCCCGCGCGGAAGAAAAACGCAACCGAAGACCCTAAGAACCCGTCCAAGGACACCATGAGCAAGATCGGCCAGGTCACAATCACGATTGAGCCCCATGTCTTCGAGGCGACCATGTGGGCGATCAAGGACCTCAAGCCACCCACTCCAACCACCCAGGCTACCTTTCGGCCCATCCTGCAGTATGGCCCTCCCAATGGGGTCATGCCTCCTCCGCCGACGCCCGTGTCAACGAATCCGGGCCCCTCTTCAGTCGTGAATGATTCAAAGTCGACACCCCCGGCACCGAGTCCAGCTCCGCCATCTCCTGCACCTCAGCCGCTGAATACGAGACCGCCCTCGGCGACCACGAACGACACACCAAAGGCGATACTCTCACCTCGAACTCACGATCCCCTGCAACCTGCCAGCGCGACACCACCTCCGCCGAGGCCAGTCGCTCCTTCATTACAGGCAGCCGCAGCCGCAGCCCCGCACGCGCCTGCTCCCGTTGTTGCCCCGGGGACGCCCTCGTATCCCGGCGTCCCGCCTGCTGCGGCACCTTCGGCCCCTAATTCTCGTCCATCAAGCTCAACGCCCCAACCAGGGGCAGGGGCCGTGAAACCCGCGCCCGCTGGAAAGCCCCAGGGCACCGATCCCATCATCATGACTCTGGCAGAGAAGGCCTCTGAGGACCCTCATTTGCGAGACTTGATGAAACGTGTGGCAGCTGGTGAGGCGAAGCCTGACGAGCTGAGCAACTTCCAAAAGATCATCGACCAGATTACGGCAGAGTACAAGAGGAAAGGCGGCCAGCAAGGCCCTTCGGCAGATAGGCTATTGGTCGATGGGCGGACAGTCAAGTACTTCGCTGATGAGGTACGGACCATTCTGGATATTGTGCTCGCCACAAATCCACGGCAAAAGTCGAGCGAGCTGCTGCCCCCGCGTGGGAGCGACCCCCTGGTTGTCGCACTGGTGAGGGCAGCGCTCGATGACGCCAAGGTGCGGGCTATGATCCGGAGGATTGCCGACAACCAGCCGGGGTTCACGGACGCGACCGACCTCAAGGCAGCTCTTGACAAGTTGCACAAGGACCTCAGGGGCACGCAAACCACCCCTCAGCCCCAGACGCCGACGCCGCAAGCTTCTATCAATGGTGTTCCGAACGGCCAAGTTGCCAAGTCAGCGGCCGCGGCACCAGCGGCTTCCCCGGCTCCAAATGCTGCGCCAGTTTCCGGCCAGCAACAGCAGCACCCCCCTCAGCAAGCGTTACGGTCCAAAGGCCCCCCGCCGCCCACCAGGCCTGACATATCAGGCGTCTGTCTCGATTTTACGGGTGGGAACGGCGACCGTTACCTGTTTCCCAAGTACAGCATCCTGGAGTACCTTCCCGGCGGGCAGCAAGTTGTTGCGTCATTTCTCATCGTTCGCAAGGGCAGCCAGCTGGAATATGGCGGCGACGCGAAGCTCGATTACTACCAACCAGTCACCATCCGGATATACGCCCACTCCGGTCGCCACCTCGAGTACCTCCAGAGGGTTGTGGCGCCCCCGGACGAGGTCAGGAGGTACATGGACGACGTGATGGACAACATGACAAGGGCCGAGTATGTTCTCCTCGCCATGCGTCTGCCCCGAGGCGAGCGAGAACCCGACAGCGAACAACATGACAAGGAAACCGTCGGCGCAGGTAACCAAACCTCAAGGCCGGAGTCTTCGGCGCCTGAACACCCGGCCCCCAAACAGCAGTCTGTGCTATGGGGCCCAATCACGTCCAGATTCGTCCGGCGATTCAACAAGCAGTGGTTTGAAGAGTGGAAGAGGAGCGAGAAGGCCAACGACAAGAGGGCCCGAGACATCTTCCAGGAGGCCTGCGAGGCTGTGGGTCGCGACCCCCTGGACAAGGACATAGAATATGAGAAGATGATTGAGCTCCTGGCAGCTAAGGACGCCGAGTCATCATCTTGATTGAAGACAGAGTTCTCTCGACAGCTAGAAGGATTGACTCGGTTCATCTGGCGCCGCACCTGTATTACCTAGATAAACCGCCAAGAAGGGGTCGGAATACCGAAGCGGGCGCGTATGTTGTGTGTTGTTACGAGCATTAGGTCCGATCCGTCATATTCGTGGGCTACACGTGTGTCGTTGTGTTTTACTTGCTCTTATTTTATTTTATTTTTTAGGCCATGGCAGGGCTCAGGGGGGTTTTATTTTGGGAAAAGGGGGATACTGGAGTGGTGTGTCAAGGGGTGCTGATTCTCTTTTTTTTTCGTTTTATATTTTTTACTACATTCAAACCTTGGTGTTCAAGAGTATGTGGGAAGAACCTTGGGCATGAGGTTTCTTGGGTGTGGACGTGGCTCGACTCATTTATATCATCCCCTGCCCCCTCTTCTGAAAGAAAGAAAGAAAGAAAGAAAGATAGTCAAGATACATCTGTGTGTTCATTGGCATACCTCGTGGCTGCTAAGTGGCCGGGATTCCAAACAAGACTGCGTATGGCCCGTGAAACTTACGAATACAACTCTTCTGAACTTCCGTCGCCGTGGTGCGCATGCTTCATGGTGGATTCGATGATCTCATGGTATTTTACGAGAGGGTGGGAGGGGAATATGTCAATAATCATGACATAGTAAGCAAGTGATCCGAGCTACGGTCGAAGGGCCAACCGCCCTCGCCAGTATAAGACGTCTTCGTCTTCGTCAGAGGCGTTGATGGTGTCGATGTCTGGCCGGGGCGGGGTTGTAGACCCGGAAGCTCCCCGCGTATTGGCCTTGGACGGTTTCGTTGTCATTATGGACATGCCCGTGGCGAGAGCGCTGTGTGACGATCCATTGGTGATTGGCTCGAGAACGAAAGTCGTCGAAGATGGAAGTTAACTATCGATGTCTTTAATTCAGGCTCTGCATGTTGTCTCTCAAGAAGTCCCCAAGATATCTTAAAAACCTGTCTACCTGGGGCGTAACTGGTGTCGTTCTCTGTCGTTTTGGATGGGGGATTCACGGACAGCTTGCCAAGGACTGACTGACAGCAACGCACCACCTCGCCGCTCAAACATCGCTGTCTGACGGCTTTCATGTGACGGGCACGGGAAAACGCGGAGTTGTCAACAAGGTCCTGTCGGCGTTCAGCCTCCATCTCCCCACAAGCATCGAGACCGACGGGCGCTTACCTTTCGTAGTCTGGATCATGCCCATTGCCAATAGCTTCATGCGTAGGCGACGCAGGTGACGAGGCTTCTGCGGCGTACAGGAACGACAACCGGACTACCTCAGAACACGGAGGCGTTGAGAGGGAAAAGCCTGCTCACTTTCCACCTTGATGGGTCAATGTCAGCTGGGCCTTCCCTTTAGGAAGTCGAGAGTACGCCCCGTCGAGCGGATCTTAGAGTCGGCGGCGGCAGATTGTGACAGCTTTTCCCGGGGCTTGCGAGACGAGTGATGCCTCCTATAACACCCTGAGTCTGGGAAACGTGGCGGCGGGTTCCCGTACGATGCGTGTCGTCAAGGTGAGAAGTTGGCCCCTCAAGCAGAACGCCATCGTACACACTGGTACCCATTGCTGCCCTTACAGAAACCTTCCCTCAGGGTGAGGATGTCCTTCCCGGCCTCACTGACGGAACGCGCAATGTTCACAGTCGACAGTTGACAGCTGTGAAATATGAAGAAACCCAAAGATCTATATAACCGCCCCCTGAACCCTTAAATCCACCGGTCTCCTCCTTCACCTTCATTCACCCCCGTCAAGCTCGTGACACTCGTTCAAGCCCCCTCCTCCACATTCTTCGCCCCATCATGAGATCCGCAACCCTCGTGCCGGCCCTGCTGGCCATCGCCCAGGCCGCGACAGTCCCCCAAGCCGCCGCTCAGGCCGCCGCCGTGGTCACGGTCTCGGACGAGACTCTCGACCAGGCCATCGCCGAGCCCCTCGTCAACAACGTCGACGGCCCCGTCCAGGGCCGCGACCCGAGCTCCTTTATCTCCTCCGTTATCTGGGAGCGCAAGTGGAACACGCAGTACTCCACCGTCGCCTACAACGACGCCGAGTCCTGGGCCGCCATCGAGCTCGAGGCCGCCGCCGCCATTGAGCTCGAGGCCGCCGCCGCCCTCGAGGGCTCCGACCCCGAGGATGCGGACGCGGACGCCGAGAGGCTCGTCGAGGCCCGGGCCCGGGACCTCGCCGAGATCGCCAAGGGCCCCGGCCGCGTCAACGTCACCCAGCCCATCGCCCCCGACTTCCACCGCGGCATCACCAAGGACCAACTGTGCGCCTACTTCCACGGCATCGCCTGGAAGACGGGCGAGCTGCAGCGCCCCGTGTACCAGTGGCAGTACGAATACGTCCCCTGGCTCGTCCAGAACAAGGGTCCTTACATCGTATGTCTCAAACACGCACGCACACCTGTTTTCGTTCCAGAGCTAACCAGAATTCATTGCAGTACGTCCTCGATGGTCTTCGGTACATCGAATGGACCTTGGCCAAGATCGAACGAGCCCTGCAGTACACCACCAACTTCACCCCTTGGGAGGAGCGCGACATCATCCGCTGCTACTACCAGGTCTGTTTCCTCCCCGTTCACATCCTCATTCGCACCATAACATCTTGACTAACACGTAGCAGTTCTCCGGCTTTGAGAGGCAGGTAACACGCACCCCCAGGGTGGCCCCGGCCCCGGCCCCGGCCAGCCTCGTGGTGCCGAGGGAGGAGGCCGTCCCCACGGCCACGATCCCCGGCATCTATCCCCACCCGACCACCCCGATGAACTTCGAGGCGCCGGAGACGGAGGTAATCCCCCCGGGCCACGGCAAGGGCCCAAGCAAGGGCCCCGCCAAGAGCCACCGCGGTCCCTTCGGCCCCTGGTTCCTCCCGCACCCCTCGCTGAAGAAGCTCCTCCGCATCATCACGGCCAAGGCACCCGTGTCCAGGTACCAGTCGTACGCCAACAGCCGCATCCACAACGTCCTGCAGAACCTAGATCGCTCCACCAGTGTGAGTCTCCCGCCGTCTTCCCCCCACCCCCCCCCCCTCCCCCCCCCCCATTCTCTTGCATGCGAGCCCTACCCACCTGAGACTGCTTTGTGAGATATTGACGATACCTCACTAGGGCGCCGTCGCCGGCCTGCTCCGCAAGCTTCAGACCCCCGAAGCCAAGGGGTCCCTCATCTACGACACCGTGGAGGGCCAGGGCCTCAGGAAGGCGCTGGCCGAGGCCGTCAGAGCCTTCGAGGTATAGACGCCTCCAACTTCAGCCTGCAATCTCCGGTTCGTTGACCCTTGACACAAAAAGCCGTGACAATCGGTGATTACGAAAAACTGGCGACTTTGAATGGTTGATGACTGCGAGGGTGGGTGTTGAGATAGGAAAATGTCGGAATTCAGGTGGACTGGAATCAGGTTTCGATTCGGGCGGGGTGGATGTGACCAATGCTACACCGGAAGGCTGTTTACAAAAGCCGTTGGTGTCGTTGTAAGTGTCTTCAAAAGGGCCTGGGCAATTTTATCATTGCAATAGAACGTACTTTTCAAGCTACGGCCCACGATAAAGATCCTGGAAAAGTAACGCGAGTGCCGAGCTTTGCTTTCTATGCAAAGTTGAGAGAATTAGATCCGATACAACGTAGCAAAGCCTCTTCGATGGGCTCAGTAAACAACAACGAAGCGTGGAATACTTATTGCCTTGACCTAACAATCTATAAGTCACTTGTATACTCAGCCCAAAACGCCATAATAACAAGAGCAGCCACGTTTTGGTATCAATACTTGCGCGGCATCATCTGCTGGGAAAGGCGACGACTACCTCATAGAATCGCATTACGGATTCATACCATGGAGCCACCACTCCGGTGATTGCCCACGAGCCCAGCCATCTCTAATAGTGCGCGGTCGGCCTCGATATCGCCGGTTCCCAAGTTGATCTTCCGCCGGGCCTCCGCCTCCCGGTGCTCCCAGGCCCAACGCTCGGCCTGCGATTTCGCCTCCTCGTCGCCGCCACAGCCCCAGACCTCGAGGCTCTCGATTTCGAAGCGGTCCTGGAAGTCAAACTTTCGCGACACGCTCGTTTCGAACGCTCCCCCGCCAGCGGTCCAATCATGGTTGAAGACGCCGAACTCGAATGAGTCGTCCAGCAGTAACGAAACGGAGCCGAGAGACAACATCGTGTTTCGCCGGTGGGCTTGCGTTTGTCGAGGATGAGGACATCCAACTCCCAGCATGGGCCGGTTGGTGGGCGCCTTGGTAAAGGAAATGAATTCTGAGTTGTAGCGGGAGGCCGGGAAGACATCGTGGACCGGCTCCAGCTGGAAAAGCACCGTGTCTCTCTCGCCAAAGGTTTCCTTGGTGGTATGCTTCCAAGGATGGCTGACGTACACGCCGAAGGTGAGACGCTCTCCCTTGCTGCCGTTTGGAAACCGGCGCGGAGGGATCGATGCCGCAAAAGTCGTTTCTTGGCTGCCTTGTGGGTCGTCGTCGATGCGAGTGCCACGCACAAGAAGTATCGTGGGCGCTCTCCAGTTGAACACTTTGCTCTCGAAGCTTCCCGTAGAGAACCCGTCCTTGTTGCCGGAATAGAGGGGTCTCAGTCGCCTAAACAGGTCTGATCCTGGTAGGAAAAAGGACAGTTGAGAAAGGACGTTCAAGTTGAGAATCTCGCCGGGTTCCGGTAGCAGGGGCTGCAGGATCTCTTCCGGTTGCTTTTCGGATGCTGATTCTTCGCCTCTGGGTTTTGTGAAGTCAAGGTTTTTGGAAAAGAGGAAGTGCTCAAACAGGGGGCTAAACCCGTTGAAGAGGTTAGGGAAACAGACGGGCAACACGCGGTTGTACCGACTGAACTTGATGCCGGGAGCCTTTTCGACATTCAAGAAAGCAGCCAGGATGTTGTCGGCAGTGGCACGGAGACTATCCAGCTCGTCGCCCGTCACCCGGGTGGAATACATGGACAGCCTCTCTTGGGGATTCAGCGGGGCAACCAAGATGAGCAACATAAGCAGTCGGCGAAAATTGTCGGCTGGGATCATGGCGCCTTGCATCCTCGGAGCGTCGCCTTGCCAGACGGCATCGTTGATGTCGAGGAGCTCAAAGGCGGCAATCTCAAGATCGTCGTCGTCGTCGACCTCCTGCTCCTCCGCCGGCTCGTCGACCGCGAAGCCTGCAACATGGCTCCGGGTTTGGGACTCGGCCGTCTGCTCCTCCTTGGAAGCCTCCTCGGCGGCGACCGCGGCTTCGGAGGCGCGACGGTCGTGGACTGCGAGACTCTTGAAGATGAGCTTGGCGCGGTCGGTCGCACCCTTGGCCAGGACCCGCTTGTGTCTCTGTGTCATGATCACGACCACCATAATCATCTGATCAAGACCGAGGACAGCGGGGGCGTCCTGGAGAAAGGGGAAGGCACCGATGTAGGACAGCATCTGGAAGACGACGGGAGAGACATGGAGGACGTCGGGTATCTCGAGAAAGCGGGCGAGGGTGTCTTCCTTTAGGTAGCGGATGTCGCCCTGGTTGTCTGCCAGGCTCTTGAAGACATCTCTGAAAGAGTAGAGTTCAAGCGAAGTGAAGCACTTGCTGGCGAAGCGGCTGGCCTGTCGTGGGGAGGTGGTCAGCAAGAAGAATGCCCTGGAAAGAAAGATGGTTGTCTCATAGCGTTCGCATGATTTGGAGGGACGTAGGACGTACGAGTTCATGGGTGAGCTCCTCGTGCGACATGTGCCGCGTGTTCTCGTCAGACAGTGCTTGTCCCATGGTGAGATCCTCGTGGAGGTTCAAGATGCATCGGCGAAGGGCGTTGAAGATGCACAATGGGCGCTGGAGTGGTCATTACTAGGTATGGCCATGTTTTTTTTGGGAGGAGAAGAGAAGAGGGAGGAGAGGGGGGACTCGACAGGTTTGATGACGGAAGCCTCTTGGGAGCGTTGGCGGGCGGAACGAAGCGATTGCATAATAGTAAGTTTACAGGCCTGAGAGCCCCCCCCAGGAAGAAACAGACCTCAGCGCCCAGAACTTAGCAGGTGTCAGATCAGGTCTCCTCGCTGTGTCTGCCCCCAAAGCCAGGCGCGTCATCTTCCAGGTCCCTTGGGCTTCCTTTAGGAGGGGGGGGACGGAGTATGCCCCGCAATGGTATTGTCACTGGCGTGAGCTCCCCTGTCGGTAGGGGCTCATGCTGCTGACGTAACGCTGTCCTTCTGTCGGATATCTACAATTCTACATCCAAGAGTTCTATTGTCCATGTGATGATGGCGGCCAATCGATGATGGATCTGGGTTATTATAAATCAGTAAACCCTCAGCCCACCCAGGGTCGATTATGACAACGCCTTTTACGATCTTCTTGTCCATCACTACCTACTAAGACTCTGCTTCCCGTTGGAGCTTCACTCTTCAAGAGTTAAACATGGGGCATGCCGGCAGATTCCTCACATTGCACTTCCAAATGTTAGATGATTGCTCAATTCCACCAGATGCGCCGCCTTTTTTGCCCTTGCTTTTATATACGACGGAGCGGAGTCTTCAATGAGACAGTGTGCCCGTCATCGATGCTGATGCCGATTCCCCATACTATACAACGCAGCCGGGCCGTAACTCGGTGCAGGTCTACACACATTCACGCAGCCAACTCAGTCCGCCCCCGGCCCCTGGGCGTTCTATTTCTTGGGCTCTTCCGATGATGAACCGTCGGATGAGGAAGGCTTCCGGCCGTAAATCTCCCCGATCGTGCCGAGCGTGCTGTTGGGATTTTCCTTCTTCTGCGGCTTCTCCGCCGACGTTGCCTCGGACACGGCGTCGCCCTCCTCAGGCTTGGTCCACGCCGAGAGCCCCAACGCGCCGAGCACGCCTCCGGATTTGGCCTTGTCGCCCTCGGCCGGCGCCTCGTCTCCAGCGGCTCCCGAGTTCTTGGCCTCCGCCTTGGCCCTCTTCTTCTGCAGCATGGCCTTGAGCGCCTTCTCCTCGTCGTCACGGGCCTCGAGCTCGCGGATCCACCTCTGCCGCTTCTCCTCGGCCTCGTTGGCCTCCTTGATCTTGCGCAGCTCGGCCGTGCGTTCGCGGTCCTTGTTGTAGTACATGCTGCCGGCCACCATGGCGAAGACGGTGAAGCCCTGCGCCGCTACACGCGCGCGGAACATCTTGTTGGCTTGGACCGAGTCGCCGCGGCGGATGGCGCGCCAGGCGCTGACGAAGGCGAAAACGGTGAGACCGCAGCCTGGCGCATATGGTTAGATTATTGGCCGTCGGGGGAAAGAAGGGGAGCGCCTGTAGAGAGGGCTTCACCCACCAAGAGGGACCAGAGGCTCCTCCTTAAGCTTGCGGAAAACCTTGTGGAGGATGCGCTCATCGTAAAACTCGCTGCAGGCCGTGTAGGCCGGTTAGCAAAATTACCATTACTCACGGGACCAGCTCCCGCACAGTTAGTCCGTACAGCCCGCGTCGGCCAACTAGCTGACTCACTTGTTCTCGTCAAACGACGACGGCATGGACCGGTCGAGCAAAGTGGGTTTTCCGTCAGGGCCGGGCATGTTGGCGATGTGCAGTTGGGCGTCGCTGTTGTGGTTGAAGTTGAATAGAGGTTGAAGTGGGCAATCATGCGATTCCACTAGCCGGCGACTTCGATGATGAAATGGACTCTCGGACCCTTTGGTTTTCGGGGCCCAGAGCTTGACCCTTGAGCAGATTTGCGGCAAATCCCGGCTACAGAGAATAGGTACTGTCGCTGTTGCATCTGCTGGTACTACTGCCTGCACTGCTGGGACCTAAGGCCACCACACCTACGTCTTATCGTTATCGGCCAGCAAAAATCGGTAACGCACGGACTGTGTTTCCCGACAGTAGACCCCGGCCCGCGATGCCAGCGATGTCGCCCTGAACACCCTAGTTCCGGTGGCAGGAAGGCGGAGGAGGGCGCGCCCTGCAGCGGAACATGGGTGTGCTGGAGCCAATCCTCGGTGCCCGAGACCCTGCTGACGGCGCCATGGGTACAGCGCTCACCGCAGACAGACCGTCTGAATTCTACCCCGCGAGCCGACTTGGGCTCCGATGACCTGGCACCCCACTATGAAATAAATTTCCATTCAAAGACGGGCCCCCGGGCCAGTCCCGTCCGTGACTCTTTTACATGTGGACTCGCTGCTCATGTCCCGGTTCGTGACTCGACCTCCTCGACCTCTACTTTCCTCTCCCCTCCTCTCGTTTCCTCACTTCACCTCCTTCTCTCGTTACACACCGCCACCATGCCGGAAAACGGAGAGCCTCCCGTCGTTGCCGTCATGACCAACGGCACTCTCAATGGCGTCAATGGCGACCCTCCGCCGCGCCCGAGGACTCCCCAGCCCCAGGGCATGTCTCTGACCGAGTACAGCGCCAACCCGTCGACGCCCCCAGAGGAGAGGAGGAACCGCATCAAGGGCATCGTGCCTGACGACTTCCTTCTGCCCGACGGTCACCCCGACGTGAGAAGCATTCCTTCCGGTGCAATTGGTCTCTTTGAATTCCCATGACTGACATTTCACATTGTCTAGTACCTCCGACTTATCGCTGCCGCAACCTCCCGAGTCTACGAGGCCTGCAAGATCACGCCGCTCCAGCCCGCCGTCAACCTCAGCAACCGACTCGAGTGCAATGTGCTCCTCAAGCGCGAGGATCAGCAGCCCGTCTTCAGCTTCAAGCTGCGCGGCGCTTACAACAAGATGGCCCATCTCGACCCGGCCAAGAGCTGGAAGGGCGTCGTCTGCTGCTCCGCCGGCAACCACGCCCAGGGCGTCGCCTACTCGGCCCGAAAGCTCAAGATCCCCGCGACCATCATTATGCCCGAGGCCACGCCCAGCATCAAGCATCTCAATGTCGCGCGCCTGGGCGGCCACGTTGTACTGCACGGCGCCGACTTCGACGCCGCCAAGGAGGAGTGCTCTCGGAGGGCGCTGCAGGACGGCCTGATCAACATCCCACCTTTTGACGATCCTTATGTCATCGCCGGCCAGGGCACCATCGGCATGGAGCTGTTTGGCCAGTTCAACATGTCCAAGCTGGACGCCATCTTCTGCTGCGTCGGCGGCGGCGGCCTCATCTCCGGCATCGGCGTGTACGTGAAGCGCATGGCGCCCCACGTCAAGATCATTGGCGTCGAGACGTACGACGCCAATGCGCTAGTGCAGTCTCTCGCCAAGGGGGAGCGCGTCGTCCTGGACAACGTCGGCCTATTCGCCGACGGTGCCGCCGTCAAGACGGTCGGCGAGGAGACGTTCCGCCTCTGCAAGGACGTCGTCGACGAGGTCATCCAGGTCACCACGGACGAGGTCTGCGCCGCCATCAAGGACATGTACGACGACACCCGCGCCGGCCTCGAGCCCGCCGGTGCCCTCTCCATCGCCGGTCTCAAGAAGTATGTCGCGCAGAACCCCAGCGAACGTCGGAGGTCAATGGTCGCCATCACCTCTGGCGCCAACATGAACTTTGACCGCCTGCGCTTCGTCGCTGAGCGTGCGACCCTCGGCGAGGGCAAGGAGGCACTGCTGGCCGTCAGCATCCCCGAGAAGCCCGGCGCGTTCGCCAACCTCATCACCAGCATCATGCCCCACTCCGTCACCGAGTTCTCCTACCGCTACGCCACCGACGAGGTCGCCAACGTCCTCATCGGCATCTCCCTGACGGCCCCGGCGTCCCAGAGGACGCAGGAGCTAACCATGCTTCTGGATCGCATCCGTTCGCACGACATGGCGGTGACGGATCTTTCAGGCGATGAGCTCGCCAAGAGCCACATCCGTTACCTCGTCGGCGGCCGCTCCAACGTGCCCAATGAGCGCCTGTACATGTTCAACTTCCCCGAGCGCCCCGGCGCGCTCGAGAAGTTCCTCATGACCCTCCGGCCAAAGTTCAACATCAGCCTCTTCAACTACCGCAACTACGGCGGCGACACGGGCAAGATCCTGGCGGGTATTCTTTGCCCCGACAACGAGGTCGAGGAGCTGGAGAAGTTCCTCACCGAGATCGGCTACCCGTGGGAGGACTGCAGCCAGTCTGCGGTATTCAAGACTTTCCTCCGTAGTTGATTGATGCATTTCGGTTTACAGTTTGGCGTCGGGAGTTTGGTGACGTATAGGGCGATTCATTCACGTTACTATTCCTCAAGGGGTAAATGAGAGTCGTCCGTCAAGCCGGTTCAGACCTGACGGCATAGGGGGCCAAAAAAGTTTCTCGGCCTGCCAATTTCTCGCGTAGATAGACCATTGCATCCAATTGGACATATTGCATAGAATCTTTTGCACCAAAGCGTGATCAATTCCACCCTCTGCGGTGTGCTCTGTCCGTTCGTCTCAAAAACCTCAATACTTATTTTCGTCCGATACCGCAAGCCACCCGATAAGAAGCTTCGTTCCGATAAGCGCACGGACGACTACGCCACGTGACAGTGCCAAGATGTCGAAAATGCTCCCACCGAAGCCATCCAGGCCCCCTTCAACACCCAGCGGCATCGTGAAGCTCTACGCCTCCCGACATTCCCTGCTAGCCCGCCAGCTCCGGATCGCTTCGCAGCAAATACACGCACACGTTCGCAGGTCTCCTTGACGAATTGAGCTCCCAAGCTCAACCTTTCCCTCCAACACCCGATCGCCGCCGGATCATTCGAGTCAAAGCGCCGTCTCACGACGCCCCCGGAAACGAATCTAGTAAAACAAGGGTAACGAAAAGAAGAGAAAAATAAAAAAGATGGCCTCCCTCGCCGCCTCCCTCCGGTCTTTGACCCTCAACACCGCCCGCGCGACGATCCCCCGTGTCGGCGCGACGACGACGACCACGGCGACGCGCGCCCTGTCGACGGCGATTCTGACGAAGCAGCCGGCGCAGAGGACCGAGTCAGTGCTCGCTGCGTTTGGGCAGAAGGCCGCGGCCGTCGGCAACGCGGTGGTGCAGCAGACGAGGGGTATGAAGGTGCACAGCTCCGTCAAGAAGCGTTGCGAGCACTGCAAGGTGAGCGGTTTCCCCTCTTTCTCGAAGCAGTGATTCTATAAGGCGGCGATGGGATGGATGTGTTTGCAAGTCACGGGGGAATGTGAGGGTTGAGAAGGGGAGGAAGCTGTGTGTGTGATGCTGGAAAGTGAGAGGGAGATGGGGGGGAGGGTGTGAACAGAAGGAGACGAGGCTCAAGGACCGAAATGAGTGATCTAGTGCTAACATGCAGCTCCAGATCGTCCGTCGCAAGGCTGGCAAGAGGCATAACGGATACCTGTACGTCATCTGCAAAGCGAACCCCAGACACAAGCAGCGCCAGGATTAAGAGGTGTTCTGGTCCCGGGGTTGAACAGGGCGAGAGAACCGTCGCGGCTGTGTACGAGAGCGAAGTCTGTACAATTATCAAGAGGACGCACCAGGGGGAAGAAGGGGGCGCGTGTAGGCTGGTATCATATACGGCGTTCCATCGAGCGCTAGACACAACCCGATGGTCTCCAGGAGAACTGTCGGAGCGTGAAGAGGACAATCCCCCACGTTATTAGGCACCTTTTCTTCTTGCGGCTTCAAGCAGGCGACAATAGGGTTGGACCTTTCTGTATTATACAAAACGAGATTTACACACAAACACAAGAAACTCTTCATTCCCACCGACTACATGCCCTCGACGTAGCGCTCCATGCCCTGCCACTCCGTCTTGCCCGTCGAGATGAGGTAGCGGATGTGTCCCTACGATGGGGTCTGTGAGCTCAGGAAGATGGGAGAGAGAAAGAAGAGGGGGAACAAGGGGGACGTACGAGGTCCGTCACGTCTCGGTGGCGCTCGAACTCGTCGCGCGCAAAGCGGCGCGACTCGGTGCGGGTGTTGGGGTCGGCGATGCGCCTCGTGCCGCGGATAATTTCGCGGTAGAGCGAGATGGCGCGGGACCTCTGCAGGAACTGGGATGAGGGTCAGTCCGTTGATCCGATTATTCTGCTTAAAGTAGTACGCGGCATCGTTCATGTGTATGTGTTGTGTATATGGATGTGCCCCTCCGGCACCGAGATTAGATGCAGGCGGGAACGAGGGATCTCGACGGGGGCATGGTTCTTACGTGGTCCAGACTCAGTGCCTTCTTGCCGAGGCGCGACCTGGCCGGGCCATTGGAGTAGCTCCGGACGAAGGACCACAGGGGGGTTTTGAGGGGCATCGGGCCAGCGAGTTTTGAGAGGGAGTCGACTACATCTGACGAGGATGCGAAAGCTGAATGAGCGGGACCCGATGAGAGCTTTCGAATGCGCACCGGCGCCTCGGAGGTGTGGAAACTTTTTGGAGTGGATGAGGTCAGGACGGGGAAACCTCGGGTCGAGGGAGCTCCAAGCCCCGGGCGAAACGATCCCGCTTTGGAGGGGAAGACACCACCTAAAAACATACCTGGTGTAGGTGCTACACAGCCTGGGAACTGCGACAGTGCAGCAATCAACACATGGACCTAGGCATTTGGACAGAGCATTGCTGAAGACGGATTTACTTTACCTCGAGGACACATCTTCTTATGAGATACGTCACAGCGGTTTGAAAACAATAATAATGCGCTCAGCAATGCGCGAGCTCACCATGATGAGACACTGCAACAGTTCTTCTGTCTCACAAGGAGGGAGGGGGCTTCGATAACAACGAACACGAAGAAACAGCGACACTCATGGTGTAACTACTAGTAAGAGTTACCATTCATTCCCGTTAAGATATGGTCCTTAGTTCAACGTAGAAATTCAGGAAAAGCCGCCTGCAAAGTGCCGTGATCGACGAGACGACTGAGCAGGCCTCTCTGCTGATGTTCTATCTACTAACTGCCCTTGGCGCCCCGGAACCGGCTGCGGGGGGCAGCCTGACCGTTGTATACTACCAAGCCACCGCCGGTAGATCGCCGGTAGGACATCTCTATGAGGAGTTCCTTCATGTTGGCGGCTACCCTTCCGGTCTGACGCAGTTCCGGGTGTTTGCCGAGCGCGAGAAGATAGGCTGCAAGACCTGCCACGGCGGGTGAGGCTGGGATATGCCATGTCAGCAATGAAGACAATCAACATCCTGTTTCGCCTAGACTGCAGGCTGGAGATATGTGCTAACCAAAAGACGTGCCGTCCACCCTCTGCGAGCGGAAGAAGAAGGAATTGGACGCGCACCGGACCCCAACACCAGGCGCCATGACGTGAACCAGAGGTCCTCCCTGGGAGAAGCTGGCATTCTTGCCCGTGTTGTCGACGGCTCCGACGTTGATTATTGGGACGCCTTGGCCAGCCATCAAAGCTGGCCAATGATTGATCTCTCTGGCGGGAACCAATCCTCGCTGGAAATAACACAACAGTCAGCCCAGGATATCAATAATTGCCCACCACCGTCACGCACCTCCACTGCGTCACGGAAGTCGTTTCCGGACGACGCAACAATGACCACGTCATTTTGAATCAGCTCATTCGTGAGTTTCTTGAGCTCTTCCGAGGCCGCCTCGTCGTGGCCTGTACTCATGTAAGCGCTCAAAGCTCCGAAAAAGCAAAGCCGTCGATGGGCTATGGGGTGTAGACACATACGACCTCGCGCGAGGCTGATGACAGCTTTGCCCTGCAGCTTCCTGCGTTTAACATCTTCCAAGACCCTTCTCAGAGCGTCGTCGGTCTCCCAAGCAACGGTAGCGGCTTTGACGATGACGAGGTTGACATTCTTCGCGGTCCCGTACTTGGGGCCGTTGACCTTGGATCCAACGCAACTGCCGTGTCCGTGGCGATGGAGATCCTCTCTGACTTGTTTCTGGCTCTGTGAGCCCGCGAATATCCAGCGGGGTGGGACGGCCATGCGGGTGTATTCCTGGTTGTTCACTTTGCGTCAACCGCGGTCGTGGAAACAAAACTGGGGAGGGGCGGTTGTTTGCGCTTACGCTATTCCTGGTGTAGTATCCGTGGTCAACAACGTAGACGGTAACGCCGGTGCCGGCGCTTTCATCGTACGAGTAACTCTTGAGCTCTTTGATGTCCACCCGTGGCGGTTGAGAAATCACCACGAGCGCGGTTGGGGCTTTGTTTTGCCTGACCACGGCGCGCTTTCGAATCCGATTGAGTGATTCGAGTGACTCAGCCCACCACTTCTCGTAGGCATCATCATCATTCTCACCGTCGTCGTCGTCGTCGTCGTCGTCGACTTCTCCGTCTTTGATTAGTGCTGATACGTCTTCGGCTGTGCCATCCTGGTAGGGTCCGAGAGTCAGTCGAGAAGATGTGCAAGGTGTGACGGGAGGAAAGAAGTCAACGCACCGTCGGAGTAGCCCGTCGTAGTAGAGGATAAGCATCGTCACGGACTTCTCCTCGCAGGGCAGTTGCAATTACAGAAAGGCAAACAGAAGTCAAAATGATAAGGAAAGACTGTCGGATGTGGAGTTTCATGTTCAGTTAACGAGAGTCAGGTACGGGACTGTACACGAGTTGCAAAAGAATGTGGCGAGACAAGGCTGCCTCACCAACCCCCTGAGTTATTCGTCTCTCTCGAAGCACTTTATAACAAAGGCTTCCTCGAGACCATCCGTATCCATAACATGTGTCGATCGGAAACCTAATCGTGTACCTGATTGTCAATCCCTAAAGAACCAGCGCCAAGGGGGAAGATTGTAATTTGGACAATTCGACTTGATGCTAAATACGGAGTGCCATGATCATGCTATTCTACTGCGCCCTGTTCAAAACCGAAGCACATTACTCGAACATGCGAGCGAGCGAGAGGACCTCCCGGAACCCTTTGGAATATGCCTGGTAAGGATTCTTATGCTTCAAGGGATGATATGGAAACCCCTGCTCTTAAACCCTCCCAAGGATGTGTCGACGGCAGTGTTTATTACACAATCAGCGTCGCTAGCAGCTTCCTATCTAGCCTACACAAGAAAAGTCACCATGCGGTTTGTATCCGCAACTGACTCTGACCGCAGCTTGGCTGAAGTAGATGTGGCTATGACACTTGGCATGAGATGCGGTCATTTCTCAATGTGGGCCGGCCGGTGGCGGGTTTACCAGCAGGTTGAAATCGTGTGCGGTTGGATCGTGCGCGGTTGTTCAATGCGGGACAACAGCGCGGAGGCCGGAAGAAAGAGGCCGGAAAGGCCAAAATCGCAGTACCTCTCGGTCAGGCAATCCATTACTCATGAACCACTGTTCGCTGAACCTTTACCAGAAAATGCAACTTTGATAGGGTATATACAGTTTTTGGTATCACAGGGCACTCGAGTGAAATGAACGGCTTGATAAAGTGAGGGTATTCGTATTGCAGGTGTGTTGCAGAAAGAAGGTTCTACAGTCCGTTGCGTTAGTAGCATTTGTAATTAAATAATGCGTCTGTGCGTAGTCAGTAAGATTACTAAATTTTACATACTACCCCTAGCTAGGGCTAATTAGGGGGGGGTAACCTTACAAAAAGGCTGCACTTTACATATATTCAAATATCTAAATAGCTTTAATTAACTAGTAATAATAATAAAATACTACTAAAATAATAGCTTAATACTACTGCAGTTGCAACTAGTAATATAGAGGAGCTATCTCTAGTACTACTAGTTAATAGTACTTAAGTATATAAAATTGCGCATACTACAATTATTATTATAATACTATTAAGAAATCTATTTATTAGTAAGTTATTAAGTAGTTAAATAAGAATTATTATTAAGTAGCTATTACTATAAGTAAAGCTAAAATTAATTATATTAATAATAAAAAGGCTAATTATAGTAAGTAAGGTAATAAAGAAAGTTATAGAAAGGGGTGCAAAGTGTTACGGTCGGCTTTCCGTGGTAGTGTCTATTGGCAGAAGCTGAGGCAACGATGCTATCGAACAGTGCTGTAAGTCGTGCTGAAAGGATCAGGTCTTCAGAGGATACGGTGATCAGTCGTATACTCAACAAAGGTCTTGTAACGTATGTCACTAGTGAAGGGTGCCGAGAGTATCCGAGGGGATAATCACAAAGTTGATTGCTGAAGAGCTATGGAAGTCTGTCCTTGAGTTCGTCCAAGTCCATCCTATATACAAGTCCCGTGTGTCTGTTGCTGAGGTTTTGGCTTACACCTGATTACCAGTAATCCAGGTGTTGTATGGAGTGATCACTCGAAGTGGGGCGCGTGAGCGCTCACGTCGTGATCAATCGTGCTCACGCATAATCAGTTGCTCACTTCCTTATCTCCACGTGACCTTGCACCATAGTTCTTCCGTTCCGGAGGAGTCACCCTTGTTTCCCGTGTCTGCTTGCTTATAACTTGTTCGTAACCGCCAGACGCCCTGTGGGGGCGTCCCCTGGTCCTGTTATGTTTGACGGGTCGTAACACAAAGTAGTAAAAGTCTTAAGGCTGCAAAATTAATATAAGTAATAAAAACTATAAAGTTAATATAATTAATAAAGACTGCAAAAATAATACAATTAATAAAGACTACAAAAAGAGTATAAAATAGTAAAAGTCTTAGGGCTACAAAAATAATATAATTAATAAAGGCTGCACTTATAGTTATCTTAAAGTTATTAAAGACTCTAATAATTGCAAAATAACTATATAATTTAATACTCTTAATAATCTATTTAAAACTCCCTTTAAGACTTTATTATAGGCTCTATAGTTGTATACTTTATTACTCTTATAGTAATAATAAAATATAGCTGCACTTTTACTCCTTAAGCTTTATAAGATAAATATATACTTCTTAATTAAGCTCTAGTTTCTTAGTATAGTATTAGTACTAATTATTTACCTTTTTTAAATTGTATAGTAACTAAAGATATTATTAGCTAGTAATATTATAGCTATATAATAGAATAAGTAATTATTAAAAGAAATAAGGGATTATATTTAAAGCTAACTTTAAGGGTAATACTACTTAATAAAGAGATAAATAACGTACATGCATAGTGAGCGGATCAACATAGTGAGCGGATCACCTTTCTCTACCTTCCTACTATTATTGTAAGTTAATTCAGCAGCATCGTACGAAATCAATTAAAACTACTTATCATCCTCTTCTTCAGAGGTCTCCCAAACTACCTGACATGTTCGTACGTTATGTCCAGTCTTTCCGCAATTGCCACATCGCCGACCGCGCAATTCACCCCCCTCTGTACGAGCTCCCTCCTGACGCACATTTTCGCCTCCAGCATCAACAATACCCTTCTCTACCCGGATTGCCTCTGCTTCAGCTGCATTAAGGGACCCTCCAAGACGTAGTTGGGTTTTTTTAGCCCTCCGACGCTTGCTTAGTATCTCATTTGCCGTACGAAGCCCACGGCACTCAGCTTCAACAAGAGCTAGTTTGTGTGCTAACTTGCTAATACCTTTAGCCTGCAAGTCAACTACTTCGTACAAATGGGTTGGTGAGCTATGTTGATGACTAGTAATCCTTTTCTTAAGTGATGCAGAGCTTCGTACGGCGTCATGTGCTGTAGTTGGTGTCTTTGGGTCCCAGGAGCCCTGGCTGCTTGGGCGTGAGTTGGATGGTGTTGGCGTCTTTGGCTTGAAATCCAGCCGGGAAATAACTACTTCTGGGTTAAAAGGGACAAGGCCAGCCTGTCTAAAGCCAGCTCGTACGTTTTCTTCACCCATTGAAGTAAAAAAGGCTGCCTTAAAGGCAGGAAAGAAATCGTCCTTAGTAATGTGCGTAATCTGCATCCGCATCATTTTCTCAATTTCCTTGCCGTACGACGCCTTTAGTGGACTAAAACAGCCAACATCAAGAGGCTGGAGCTCGTGCGATGAATGGGGAGGCATGCAAAGAGCAATAATGCTGTGTTCCTTGCAGTAATCGTCAAACTTGGTGGACTTGTGGCTGTTGTGGCCATCAAGGATTAGGAGCCGGAAAGCACCCTTCGTACGAGACTTTGTGCACTTTTCAAAATGCTGTAGCCAATCTAGGCCAATCTCATTTGTAGTCCATCCATTTTCGCTAGGGTGGACGCGCCATTGGGGTGGGAATTGGCCATTGGTATACCACGAGAGGAGGTGATATTTGCCCTTGACGATGACGTACGGAGGCAGCGCCCAGCCATCTGCACATACGCCCTGAATGACAGAAACCCATTCGCGATTGCCAGGCTGCTTCGTACGAGGCCTTCCCTTACGGTCGGAAGTTGTAACAACCTTTGCGTGCGACAGCATTCCCATCAAGAAGCCTGTCTCATCAAAATTGTAGATATCGTCATCGTGGATTCCGTACTTTGCGATTGTGTTTCGTACGAGGGCAAACCAGGCCTGCACAATTGCAGGATCCTCAGCTAATGCCCTCTGATAGTCGATTCTACGTCGAAAACGCGTCTTTAGTTGTGGTTGACGTCGTACGAAGTTCTCTGCCCATCGGGGTCCAACACGCGTCGCGTCGCGTTCGTCAAGGAGGCAATCAGCCATATCTCGTACGTCGTCAAGTCGCGGTGGAAATCCTCGATCGATTAGGTCAATAACTCGTTCAAGAATCACTGTTTCTTCTAGCTCAGTCATCTTCATTGATTTCGATCGCGTTTCTTGTCGTGGTAGTCGTCCGATGCGTCGGTAGTTAAGGGTTGAGAATGGGATCTTGTAGATAGAGGCTGCTTTTCGTACGGATAGTTTTGGGTCTTTTTGGATAGCTTTAAGTGCAAGAATAATGCGGCTTTCATTTGAGGAGGATTCCATAGTCGTGCGTAGAGGAAAGTTGTTGTAAGGAGGAAAGGTAAGAAAGAAGGGGAAAGTGATCCGCTCACTATGTTGATCCGCTCACTATGCATGTACATTATTTAAACTCTATATAAACTACTCTTTAGTACGAATTACTAATTTAATTACTATAGGGGTTTCTCCCCTATTATTACTATATACAATTTAATACCCTCTTATAGAGGAGAGGGATAATTAGCTTGTAAAGTCTATAAAGCCTATAAAGCTTATAATACTTATAATACTCTTATTCTTATTATCTCTATTATTTCTATTACTACTACTAGCTAATTAGACTAAATATTAAATTAATTAAATATAATATAAATAATAGTACTAATACTAAATAAGAATAAGTAGAGAAAGATAACTTAAGTATTAATATTAATAGAGAAGATAAATAAAAAAGTAGCTACTTAAATAGAATACTCTATTTAGACTATAAGATAGTAGTAATATTAATACTAAGTAATTAAGTAGGTAAAGAAATACTCTATTATAAAGTATAATTAAATAAAATTAGAAATTTAGTAATTATATAAACTATTAGAGCTTTTAGTATATTATAATAATTTTACTTTTAATAAAATATTAAATTTCCTATTTAAATAGTTTAGTATAATTATTTATAAGTTAACTCTTAACTAGTAACTTTAAGTAGCTAAGTAAATATTAAAAAAGATTTATTTAATTACTACTTAATAAAATAAAATTTTTTAATATACTTAATTATATTATATATAGTAGTATAACTTATAGTAGCTTATATTTATTAATAAGTCTAGTATTAATAAGTATATAAGTGCGTAAAGAATAGAATAAGTACTAAAAAGTCTTATAGTTTATTAAATAACTATACTTAAATAAGAGTAATAGTATTAAATTTTACTAACTCTTACTCTTAATAGTATTATTAATATTATAATATACTTAAGGATAATAAATAGTAATAGCTTCTTTATATAAATAATATAGAGTATATTACTAAAGTATAATACCTTTCCTATACTAAGATTAATTATTATAATAAATAATATAAGTTTTTATTATTAATAAAATATTAAAGAAGTCTATAATACTACTAGTATTATTCTTAAGTTTCTCCCTCTATACTTACTAGACTTTAACTTAATTAAGGAGTTTTTTAGTAATTTAAAGAGGCTATTTTAAAAGTAATACTCTATATAGAACTAGAATAAGGCTAATAATTAAAGCTTTAAAGACCTATTAGTAGACTGCATAGTAGAAATTAAATAAGGGATAAAGTAAATAGAAGGCTACTTTTACTACTCCTTTATTAACTTTAAGAGTATAGAAAGGATTTTTAATAACCTTATTATTGCGCAGAATATAGAAGTATATTTTAACTAAAGTAGTATTAAGAGTACTTTAGAGGTAATACAATTACTATTATTAAAATAGGCTATAGTTAAAATAAATAATAAAAATAATATATTAAAAATAGCCTTATAGGCCCTTTATATTAAAGTAAAATCTCTATTGCAGTACATCTACTAATTACTAACCTCTCTATTACTCTTATTATTTACCTACCTCTTTACCCATTTACTACTTAAATATAACTCTATTAATAAAGTACTATCTTTAATTTAAATTAAATTAGCAGCTTTTATACTTAGTAGATTAATAGTATTATTTTTGCAATTATTATTATTATTAATATTAAAGTATTAACTTTAAAAATTATTAGAGAGTAATTAATTTAATTAGAGGCTTAATAATAAAATTAAGCTTAGCCCTAGAGGTAAGAATACAAATAGTGCATTTATAAAAGTAGTTAATTAGTAGGTTATTAATTAAGAGTATATATACTTACTAAATCTCCCTTTTTTAATAAAGTAACTTTAAATAGTCCCTTTATTAACTTTAATTCCTTTACTAACTTTATTCTCTTTAATAATTAGGCTACTAATACGCAATAATTTACTTAGTTACTTAAGTGCATTAGCTGCAATTAATAATTATTACAACTACTTGCAAAAGCTCTATATAATAAGAAAATCCTTAATTAACTACTTTAGTAGTCTAATAAGGCTAATAGGTATACTTAACTCTAAAAAGTATACAATTAGTAATTACTAGATAATTATAAGACTAAATATAATTAATTTGAATTACTTAAGGGCCTTATTTGTACTACCTTTACTTACTTATTAATTACCTTCTTAATTAATAAACTACTTAATAAATTTACTTACTTTAATTTACCTACTTAATAGTAACTTCTCTTTGTATTGCAATAGTAATAATAATAGTATTAAATTAGCTCTTCTTAATAGTATTTATAGTAGTAGCTTAAGTAGTATTAAGTTAATTAGTTAATACTACTAAGGAGGAGGAGACTAAAAGTATTAAGGCTATTTTAATTAACTTAACTCTCTACTACTACTAAAGGATAAGTTAACTACTATATTTCCTATAGTATTATTACCTATTAAATATATTACAGTTAACTTAATTAGCTAGCCTATAGTAGTCTTATTATTTATACTCTACTTTATTATACTCTTTACTCTACTTTTTACTATACTTTTTGCAGTATACTATTAAGCAAAAGCTACTACTATACTTAGTAGAGAGTTATTAATAGAGGTATTTAGCTACTACTTTAGTATTACCTCTTACTATAATTTAAAGTTGTATAGTATAAGCTAAAAGTACTCCCTTTTAATAATAAAGTACTAATTAGTATTAGGGCTTTACTTACTACTATTATAATAGCTTATTTAATTAGTATATTAATAATACTTTATTAGCTACTAAAATAACCTCTCTTTTAACTTTACCTATTTAACAACTTTATTAATTATTTTATTTAATATAGCCTTTTTTACTTTAAAGTATAGAGGGTAATTATAAAGCTTTTATAATAGTATTTTAGCTACTCTAGTTAGCTTATTTATAGCTACTACTATTTTTAACTATACTAGAGTACTTAAAGCTAATACAATTATTCTAACTATATATATAATTTTAATAGTAAAAAATATATTTAAAAAGTATTAATTAATTAATTTAAATTACTTAGTAATAGTAGCCTATAGTAAGATTAACTA
Organism: Colletotrichum higginsianum IMI 349063; assembly: GCF_001672515.1. Taxonomy (NCBI): domain Eukaryota; kingdom Fungi; phylum Ascomycota; class Sordariomycetes; order Glomerellales; family Glomerellaceae; genus Colletotrichum; species Colletotrichum higginsianum. The sequence continues at coordinate 2,978,513 of NC_030957.1, read as the reverse complement.
TTTACTATCTATAGTACTAAAGTTATTGCAAAAGTATATAATTAATATTTTTACAGTTGTTTTCCTTTTACTAAACTTAATTAATAATGTACATGCATAGTGAGCGGATCAACATAGTGAGCGGATCACTTTCCCCTTCTTTCTTACCTTTCCTCCTTACAACAACTTTCCTCTACGCACGACTATGGAATCCTCCTCAAATGAAAGCCGCATTATTCTTGCACTTAAAGCTATCCAAAAAGACCCAAAACTATCCGTACGAAAAGCAGCCTCTATCTACAAGATCCCATTCTCAACCCTTAACTACCGACGCATCGGACGACTACCACGACAAGAAACGCGATCGAAATCAATGAAGATGACTGAGCTAGAAGAAACAGTGATTCTTGAACGAGTTATTGACCTAATCGATCGAGGATTTCCACCGCGACTTGACGACGTACGAGATATGGCTGATTGCCTCCTTGACGAACGCGACGCGACGCGTGTTGGACCCCGATGGGCAGAGAACTTCGTACGACGTCAACCACAACTAAAGACGCGTTTTCGACGTAGAATCGACTATCAGAGGGCATTAGCTGAGGATCCTGCAATTGTGCAGGCCTGGTTTGCCCTCGTACGAAACACAATCGCAAAGTACGGAATCCACGATGACGATATCTACAATTTTGATGAGACAGGCTTCTTGATGGGAATGCTGTCGCACGCAAAGGTTGTTACAACTTCCGACCGTAAGGGAAGGCCTCGTACGAAGCAGCCTGGCAATCGCGAATGGGTTTCTGTCATTCAGGGCGTATGTGCAGATGGCTGGGCGCTGCCTCCGTACGTCATCGTCAAGGGCAAATATCACCTCCTCTCGTGGTATACCAATGGCCAATTCCCACCCCAATGGCGCGTCCACCCTAGCGAAAATGGATGGACTACAAATGAGATTGGCCTAGATTGGCTACAGCATTTTGAAAAGTGCACAAAGTCTCGTACGAAGGGTGCTTTCCGGCTCCTAATCCTTGATGGCCACAACAGCCACAAGTCCACCAAGTTTGACGATTACTGCAAGGAACACAGCATTATTGCTCTTTGCATGCCTCCCCATTCATCGCACGAGCTCCAGCCTCTTGATGTTGGCTGTTTTAGTCCACTAAAGGCGTCGTACGGCAAGGAAATTGAGAAAATGATGCGGATGCAGATTACGCACATTACTAAGGACGATTTCTTTCCTGCCTTTAAGGCAGCCTTTTTTACTTCAATGGGTGAAGAAAACGTACGAGCTGGCTTTAGACAGGCTGGCCTTGTCCCTTTTAACCCAGAAGTAGTTATTTCCCGGCTGGATTTCAAGCCAAAGACGCCAACACCATCCAACTCACGCCCAAGCAGCCAGGGCTCCTGGGACCCAAAGACACCAACTACAGCACATGACGCCGTACGAAGCTCTGCATCACTTAAGAAAAGGATTACTAGTCATCAACATAGCTCACCAACCCATTTGTACGAAGTAGTTGACTTGCAGGCTAAAGGTATTAGCAAGTTAGCACACAAACTAGCTCTTGTTGAAGCTGAGTGCCGTGGGCTTCGTACGGCAAATGAGATACTAAGCAAGCGTCGGAGGGCTAAAAAAACCCAACTACGTCTTGGAGGGTCCCTTAATGCAGCTGAAGCAGAGGCAATCCGGGTAGAGAAGGGTATTGTTGATGCTGGAGGCGAAAATGTGCGTCAGGAGGGAGCTCGTACAGAGGGGGGTGAATTGCGCGGTCGGCGATGTGGCAATTGCGGAAAGACTGGACATAACGTACGAACATGTCAGGTAGTTTGGGAGACCTCTGAAGAAGAGGATGATAAGTAGTTTTAATTGATTTCGTACGATGCTGCTGAATTAACTTACAATAATAGTAGGAAGGTAGAGAAAGGTGATCCGCTCACTATGTTGATCCGCTCACTATGCATGTACGTTAGTTTTACTTTAAGTAGTAGGTAATAGTAATAGTAATAGTAATATAAGGGTATTTTAATATTAATAGTTCTATAATTTGTAATTCTACTAGTGAAAAAGTAGCGAATTTGTAATAGTATGCATTTTGCCCTTATGTATGGATGCATTATTTAATTACAAATGCTACTAACGCAATAGACTGTAAGTGAAGGTAGAGGGTAGCAATTAATAAAGGCGGCGATATGGCTGGCTAAATGGACCCACTCTGATGGAGATGGATCCGTGTGACCAAATTGGCCCAGCCAGACCATCGTCTCCATTTTCCCATCAACAATCCGGTCGGCATTCCAACAGCAGTATCAGAGGTAAATATGTTAACGCGAAGAAGGATCCAGGAGGGTTGATGTACGGATAGCCCCACTCATGAGCGCTTTGCCTTTTCTCTCACCGACTAGGTCGGGGTCAGCGTACTATGGTGAAGGGACAAGCTTGAACTCTCGAGGTAGTGGGGAGCATCGGTCCACAACCTCAGTGACTCTTGCTGGCCAGGTTTGTGCTGGACAGTGCACAAGAACTTTAAAGGACTCGTCGCTGAGGTATTTAAGGAAGCACAGCCACATCTACTCTACATGGGTTTTACTTTTTGCTTGACACTAAAGTAGTTCACCCATAATTCAATCCTCACGGCAAGTCATGCGCATCCGTAACCCCTTTCGACTCCATTATCCCCCTCATGATGCAGAGCGTTACTTTAGTTGCGGGCAAAAGGTTGATACCTATGTTAGGTAGCTTCTGGCTTGCAATTAAGCTGATCTAAGCACTGGTACTCCTTACACTCAGGCAAGTGCTTAGCCAATCGCGTTATAAATCTACACCAGCTATGATCATAAGCTGAGAACTACCTGATATAGGCACTAAACTTACCCATCATACCATAGCACTGAAATGCAGCATCTCCCCGTGTATTCAATATCAGGGATTTGCTGGTCGTCACTGACCTAACTAATAATTCGGCCCTCATTGGTTCTTCTAAATGGAGCAGAGGGTGCCTTTCTCGTGGTAGCATTGGCAGCCCAAAGTAGTGGGCGTTGCATTTTGGAACGGACGGAGGGAAACATGGTTATACTGAGAGAGAACCGACTTGAATGGTGAGAACGCCGTCAGATGTGTCCTTGAAGTTTCCATGACAATTCTATACCACGGCGTATCATTATGGAAGCGAGCGTCCGTCCCACAAGGCTTAAACGGATATGCATGGGGGTGAATTGGCTCTTTAAAGGTAGCCTATCTACAATCAGCCAGGCGGCGGTATACGCTGGGTACACGCTAAATGATAGATTAGGCACGAGCTATGGATACATCTGCTGGTTCTGCTTAGAACAAACCGTCGGGACACTTGCCTCAAGAAATAGCCTTTATTAGTGGAAGGTTTATGAATACTAGTTTGGCTTGGGGCCTGTTTCACTGATTGTTTTCCTCTTACGGCAATATAGTGACGCCTGTCAACGGCGGCAAACTATAAATAATGAGCATTGTCTGTTCTGTCTTCCTGCATTCCTACGTGTCACGACATTCCGCCTTCAGCTATCGGTTTCGCTGTCGTCAACCTACAAGATGCCGTATTCGCTACCTGATGCAGCGACTCCATTTCACCTCAACTTCCCAGATGAGGAATACTCGCAGCTCCAGAAGCTTCTTCGCCTATCTCGCATAGGCCCATTGACCTGGGAGAACCAACACACAGCTGGGCGTTATGGCGTTTCGCACCAATGGCTTACCTCAATCAAAGACTATTGGTTGACGAAGTTCGATTGGCGTGCACAAGAACGATACATTAATTCATTCCCCAACTACATGATTAGGGTTGAGGATCACAAAGGCGCGGTTGATCTCCACTTTGTTGCGCTACTCTCCGCGAAGAAGAACGCAATCCCGCTGGTCCTCTTGCATGGCTGGCCAGGGAGCTTTCTCGAATTCTTACCAACGCTTGAGTTTTTTCGAGAAAAGTACGACGCAGATGCTCTTCCATTTCACATCATTGTGCCTTCTTTGCCAGGCTACACCCTCAGCTCCGGCCCGCCTCAAGATAACGCCTGGGTAGCTGAAGATGCTGCGCGAATCATCAACACCGGATTGAGTATGCTGAACTTTGACCAGTATGTTGTGCAAGGTGGAGACGTTGGGTGCCTCATTGCTGGTATTCTTGCATCGCAGTATTCCTCTGTGATCGGAATTCACTGTTAGTACTTGCTTATTCCCTGTCACCTAGAAATACTCACGTCCTTTAGTGAATCTTCTTCCTTCCCTTGATCAAGTTGAACCAACCGATCCTGATCTGACCGTTTGGGAGAAGGAAGCCGTTGAGTCTAGCAGAAAACGTTTTGCAACACCCACAATGGGTGCTGCCATCATGAACAGCACACGTCCAGCCACACTAGGAGCGGTCTTGTCATCAAGCCCTTTGGCATATTTGGCTTGGTGAGCAGTTCCTATGATGATCTTCTTTGCTTTTTTTACGGGTTCGACTAACAATGCAAAGGATCGGAGAGAAACATCTCGAGTGGCCTGAGCATCATCTGGACGCAGACCACATCTTGACAACTGTTACACTCTATTGGCTTACCGACACCCTTCCGCGTTGTGTTTACACGTATCGTGACACATTTCTGTGCGGATATGTTCATGACATTCCGTTTTACGACAAACCTTTTGGGTATTCCTGGTTCAAGTACGAGCCGACTCCTGGCCCCAGGAAGGTGGTCGAGAAGAAGGGCCAGCTTGTCTTTTACCGGCAACATGAAAGCGTATGCTACACTTTCTTTTCTTCCAAATGTTTGGCTTTTACTGATGGTTTAGACAGGGAGGACATTTCGCAGCGATGGAGCGGCCCAAAGAGTTTGCGGTAGATATGGAGGATTTCATGCAAATTGTATTGAAAAAGGTCGGGTTGTAAAGCTGAAGACGATGGCGGTCCTGACGCTAAAGTACGTGTTGGGCAAGGTCTTGAATACCTACTTCAAGATCCCTTCATTATCTCTACTCTTTAATCATACGTTCAGATACTGCTCCGCCGGGTCCGGATAACCATATGCCTGAATGACCCCCCCTCCCACGCAATTCCGTGCATGTACTTTACTTATCTCACCCACAGCCAGAAGGCTGTAAGTTCCGCTTTTCTCCGCACGTGCACTGGACCATGCCACTAAGACCACTACGAGCTTCAGGCTCTGACCTCTGAAGGCCCTGAAGACTAATGTAGCTCTTGAAAACTAGAAGCAAGTAACAAAAGCAGACCTGCCCTTCATGGCTACTACCGTTAAATGTAGCCTTCCAGCAGCCAGGGGTATAGAAACCGGTGGCTTTTCGAAATCCGGAACCGTGACGTACATATACTTGTTGAGGGATGCCGCAATACGAGCAAAAAACATTAAAAACATACAACACCAGGTATTCGCTGGTCGTCACCGACCCAACTACTAATCCGGCCCTCACTGGCTTATCTATGGGAGAGCGGACGGGATCCCGAGTTCTCCAGTGGGTATGGTCGTATGTGATTGTTTTAGCACGAAATGCCAACTATAGTGAAGGTTACAGACGCGCCGGACGCTCCAGATCTTCTCCCCTCATCTCAAGTTTAGTGCAGACACTGAGCAACAGGACCTAGACACCTCGAGACACAGTTACAGTCCAGACATCACTACAATCATCACGTGCCATACCGATATAGACAAGAACACTCCCTCGAAACCTTTCTGCTCCGGTAGATTTTGATTGAGAATGGCCCCGGCTCCTCGGAAACGCCGCAGGGCACCCACGAACCCTATCGAGACTGCGAACCGCAAGTCGGATGAAGAGTTCATCAAAGACCACCTGCAATCAAGGTTCGTCTCCCCATCACTCAAGGCAAGGCGCAAGGCCGAGCGGCGGATGTAGCATCTCCGAACCCGACACGCTCACCACCCCCGTCACCCGTCGTGGAGCAGCCCGGACTGGACATCATGGACGCATCCCAAGACCGACAAGCCCTACGCCCTCTCGCTGAAGTCGTCGTCGGCGCTCGCCCAACACGAGCTGCAGGCCTGCTTCGACCTCGTCGACCGCACCAGCGGGGCCGATTACCGGGCTTCCAAGGATGGGTGGAGGCCCGCGAGCAAGATGAAGGAGATGAGGAGCCCCGACCTGAGGTACATCCTCGTCAAGGAAGCTGCAGCAGCAGCGGCGGTGGCGGCGGATGCTGATGGCGATGACGGAGGCAAGATATGCGGCTTCACAAGCCTAATGCCGACGTTCGAGGAGGGCGAGGCCGTGGTGTACTGCTACGAGATTCACCTTTTGGAGGAGTTGAGGGGGTGAGTATCGACGTGGCCCTTGCCTTCCAGTTGACCACCTAGGCAGTGAGTGAGTGATTTGCTGACGGTCTCGCAGCACCGGCATGGGCCGCCTGCTCATGGACCACCTCGTTCGGGTGGCCGAGAGCATCCCCATCATCGAAAAGGTGATGCTGACGTGCTTCCTCGCGAACGCCGGCGCGCGCGCCTTCTACGAGAGGCTCGGGTTCGAGAGGGACGCCATCTCCCCCGTCGAGAGGCGGTTGCGGTTTGGAAAGGTGTTTGTGCCGGATTATCTCATCATGAGCAGGAGGGTGCGCGGCGAGAGCGAGAGAACAAAGCCGCAGAACGGGGACAGCGAGAAGACGGGGTCATGACAGTGATCTTATACCACAGCGGCGGGTGAGTAGTACGTACGTTGCCTAGCTGCATAGCGGCAAGTGAGAGCTTAGATACCACGTGAGAACACCCAAACTATTACAGTCAATTCTCACGGCAAAAGAGCTGAGACCTGACGCGCATAGCCAAGCGGGATTCATGCTCTTACTGACCCCGCTGGTCGGGCTTGTCTCGCTTCACACGGCACTTGAGTGATTGCGAGACGAGAGGCATGCATAGGCACGCACCAAGCTGAGTGTGTTTGCCTCATCAACTTTCGTGCCTCATCGAGATCCCCTGCTGTGTGGGGTCACTTGAGGTGCGTCTACCTGGCCCTCACGACAATCGCTGGAGATCCCGGCTCCTGACCGTCCAGCAACCGTCCGTTGGATCTGCAGCGATGCCGACGACCAGCCACAGCCAGCAGATGCAGATCCTCTCTGGTTCCCCGATCCGGTACCATCTACCACTTCTCATAGACCGTGTCTCGGGAGTTTAGGCAAACCCAAATCGTTCGACATCACGGACTTGGTGTTCGTTGATGGATCGATGTTCTGGCTTCCTGCTCATGCTCAACACATGCTAGCGAGCCTCTCACAGGCTGGCCACCGATCCCCTATTGGAGACACACCACCATCGAACCCCTTGCATAAGGGGAAACGCCAAACGAGGACCTCCAATCTGCCTCGCGGGGCTATCCTACTTTCGTGGCACCGCTAAATTCAGCCCTAGGACGCCATCGCGTGCTCTAGCGTCGTCGCCACTGGCGTAGGCTCAAGAGCCGGGCTGCCGCCTCTATCGGCCGGGGTCTCAATCATTTTGTCGACAGGGTAGCCGCAGGATGGGTGCCGCTCGTGGTTTCACAGGCCTTTTTCCTCGTCCCATTCTTCTCGCACTCATGTCTGCCTTGTCGAGAGAACTGTCACCTGGGGCGGTCCGAGTTACACGAACGGCTAGATGAGAGATGAGGAGGAATAGGGGCTAGGCATCTACAGTCTGGAGAGTGGAAGGAAGGAGGAAATTCAACATGGACGGGTCCATTCCACCAAGTCTTGGTCTTGAGTACATCAACCCAATGGCGTCGTCTAGGGGCCTAGCGCTGGACCAAGGTCAAGGTCAATTCTTCCGAAGATTGTCAGTCAACCAAGAGACATGAACTGGTCCGCGGGGGCTCTCCCATGCGTTAACCCTCATCCGGCACGCTCTTCCAGAGCGCCATCAACCGATTCTGCATTCGTTCGGCCCAGGCCATTTGGCGTCTGATTCACACCCTCGGGCTTTTCAAACGTGTGATTCGCTGTCTCACATCTCACATGCTGGTATATTAGAACACGGTATCCTGCCGAATCCGATTCTCTTCTTCGATGTCCTCCCCTGTCGAATCCTCCCCCGCCGTTGCTGGTCCATCTGGAGCCTTTGGAGTGCCTGCGTTGTCGAACGATTTTCAGTAGCCACGACTCACTACCGAGACATCACCATAAGCCATCACGATGGAGTACCAACAGCAGCCTCAGATGCAGCCGCAGCCGCAGCAGCAGGAGCACTTTGACCAGCACCAGCACCAGCAGCCGATCCAACAGGAATACGTCCAGGGCGCCAACGTCCAGACCCAGGAATGGCAGTCCAACCTCATGAACTGCGGGCCCTGCGATACGTGCATCGTGGGAACCTGTCTCCCGTGCATGCGTACGTCCACATTCACTCCCCCTTTCCCCCACCCCCCTATCCCCTGATTCACAACCCATCGACCTCCGGCGCCAGCATCACTAACATTTCCAAACACCCTTTCCAGTCCTCGGCAAGACGTCGGAGCGCCTGCGCGACCCCACAATGCAGACCTACGAGGCCATCAACACGGACTGCCTGCTCATGTGCGGCATCACCTGGTTCACCGGCTGCGGCTGGGTCTACGCCATGATGAAGCGCGGCGAGATCCGCGAGCGCTTCGGCATCAAGGGATCCGGCTTCTCGGACTGCTGCGTCACATACTGGTGCTCCTGCTGCGCCCTCATCCAGCAGGACAAGGAGGTCCAAGCCCGCATGTCGACGGGGCCCATCGTCCAGGGCTACCAGCCACAGAAGGAGGGCATGCACATGCCGCAGCACAACTGAGACCTCGGAGGGGAACTCTGCCGCGAGGGGAGCTTGTCTTTGTTTAGGGGACAGAAATACGGAACGAGGTTTTTTGGAGCTGTAATGGCATTTCTTTTGTCTTTTCATCTAGATGGATTTGTGTATGAACGGTGTTATACCCGTGGTGGGAATGGGGGCTTGAGGGCCGCCGAGTCGATCAACGACGAGGCAGAAGCGGCCGGCAAGCATGGCCTCGAACAGGCGAACAGTATTTTTCTTTCGTCGCTCATACCGGCCGAGATTATACATATCAATTGTTTGTCAGCTGATTCCCGGATTTCAAACCTTGCCGCTTGTGTCACTGACAGAACAGTCACCAGAGGGAAGTTCTTCACCTCAAGGCAGTCTTGGTTTGTTGGTGAATCACTCACCCCCAACACCGACTCTGAGATACAAAATGAAACCTTTTCTGACACATACCCGTACGATCTGCTTTAATTCCATTTATTCGAAAGGCAAAAACAAAAGAAATGAGAAAAAATATCAAATCTTGCTCTATCTTGACACTATACGTGCACAATGACGTTTTCGAGCCGGAGTTTCTTCCGGAATATCCAGCCTACTCCTCCTATTCTCACTCTTCCTACCCCTCCTCCTCTTCCCTCTCCTCCTTCTTCAACGACGACAGCCAGGGGAATCAACACCTGTGGTTACAGACCGTACCCGGTGACGACCCTCAGGTACATATCCCCCCGATCCGTCACGCGTTGGAAGCCGACTTTCTGCTGACGACCTTTCAGATTTCCTACAGACAGGCTTGTACCCCTGATATGCGCGGACCCCAAATGGGAATGCAGCACTTCGGGATTATACAAGGGCTGTCCCACCCCGATGCCCACGAGGTGCATCAAAACCTCCACGTCGACAGGGACGTGCGACCCTGGCGTGATGTGCTGGTAAGTCCCTCCATCTCCATTATCATCTGATCTACCGGGGTCCCCTCGACACTGACGGACGTGTAAAACAATAGCGGCGGAACCGGTCCTGCTACAGCGTGCTTCACGTTCTATTCAGCCCTCGACACCAGCACTTTTACCCTCTTCTACTGCAGCAGCGTCGGCGGGACCGGCAATCTGATGGCCGATTCGACAACGGCGGCTGGGTCCGGGCCTGTGGCGAGGCCATCCACGGACACCACAGTAATGGCTTCGTCTCCGGGCGCAAGCACAACCCCGGCTGAAACGATTCTCTTAACAGGGACGGATAGGGCCGCGACGAGTGTCGCTGTTGTCACCAAGACAAAACTTATCGTACCGGGACCAACGTCCGATGCCGCCGAAAGAAGCGAGGCGTCCCCTGTCGGAGCGGTCGTCGGGAGCGTCGTCGGGGCGGTCGCCCTTCTGGGTATGATACTGGGCGCCGCGCTGTTCATCTGGATCCGGTCGAGGAGAAAGAGGAAGAAGCGGGAGGAGGCGTCGCCGGGCCAGACGGACACCATTGGATTGGTGACGGGGCCGGATGGCATTATCGTGGTTCCGTATGGCTCGGGCACGGCGCCCGCGCCCGCGCCGCCCAAGTATGCTGGACGAGTGTCCAGGTGGTCGGCGGATACTGTGGTGTCGACAGATAAGTGGAAGATGCCCAAGAGGCCTGCGAGAAGCCCGGAGAGGAAGATGAATGTGACCGAAGGCGGCTGGTTGTAGGGCGACGGCAGATGACTTACACCGGGCCGCTGTCTGTGGTTCACGGATGGCCGAGATTCGATTCGAGTAAGAGATGGGCGAATGGTGCAACAGAGGCCATGGCCGAGCGTCCTTTTACCTTTTTCGTTTGCTCTAAGTTCTCTGATCAGATCGGCGCGAAAGATGCATCCTGAATGATGCTGTTAGACTGCTCCTTTGTTAGCTGAGGACTACGTGTTCCTCAGCTTCTTGGAACTGACCGGCCTTGTATCTGAAGGAGTGGCTTAGAGCGGGTGAACTCCGACGGATCGGTAGTGGGAAGAGAGGTTAATGTCTTTAAGGAATCGAGAAAGTTGAAATATCAACAGCATTTGCTGCTAAGTACCTGCCTCGCCCTCTACACTGATTGCGGCTCCGTCTAGGACTACTCGTTCGATCACCCGACGGCCGATGCTGTCTCAGACCACCCATACTGGGTTTTGAGACGAACATTCCAGCCGCCGCGGTTCCGGTGGTCGACGGAACCGAAGAGTCTCTACATGGATACTAGGATGAATGTTTGAGCCGCAGCGGTACGGCGGTCTGGGTAGTGATGTGTCAACGGGGAGCGGGACGGGGAGGGAGGGAGGGAAGTTCCCTGTAGGCGGACAACGTGGACGCGGGCGTGGATTTAGGCGTGGGCCAAAAGAGGGGCTGCTCATGTCAGGATGTGTGTGTGTTCCGACCACGTCAAAAGGGCAAATTTGATGAGGGGAATCTTGTCTCTTAGGCCGTCTTGTCGCTGAGACGGTTCATCGTGCAAATCAGCAGCTGCTGTTCTCGAAGACCATATGTGCGACTGGGAGTCTCGTGATGCATGCATGGCACGATGGCGACCAGCTCAGTGAGTCGACGCTGTAGCTAGCGTATTCCATACTTTTGAATACAACCACGCCGAGGTCGGTCTGTGCCAAGGATGAGAGAGGGCAGTAGAGTACAGCGATCAATAGCCGGGAAAAGAGCGCATGTTGGGTCAGCAAGTGAGACATGTGCAGCGTGGGAGGCATCAGGTGAGCATGCCAGCACGCACCCGCACCCGCACGACTAGGGCGAGTATGCGTGATCTGACTGGCATCATACATGCCTGTGTATGTATAGGGACAATGTGCGCCACGAATAAGTGGTCGAGTGAGTGAGTGAGTACTAATTAATTGTGCGAATGGGTGAATGAGGGAATTGGACGAGTGAGTGAGTGAGTAAGTGAGCGGGTGAGACTTTGAGTGAGTGCGACGCTGGATCCGCGGCGAGCCGATGCCGGTGGATGCCGGTGGGGCACGGCCGATGACCTAACCCAAAGAAGCGGGTCTAGGGTGCCTAATCAGATGATCTGATAAGATGAAATTCTCCCACTCGGTACCGATTCCCTCGACTCGCGTTGACTTTCCGAGACTTAACCATACTTTTCCCCTCTCCAAACGCAACGTCTCTTCAGGCGACAACACCACACCGGGAGCAGCAGCCTGCGCATTCACCGCGGTCCGCCATCTTTCGCCCTTCATCGATGCGAACCTACCCATCGCGACCGTGAGAATGCGCGCTCGTTCATCGCCGCCTCCGCCCCCGGCGGTGCGCCGGGCCCTGATGCCGACGCTCCTCGCCGCTCTGTGCCTCTTCGTCGGCTCGGCCTCAGGCGCGCTCACGGGAACCGGCGGCATCTGTTTCGACTCATGTACATACACCCTCCGCGCCCCGCGCTTCAACGACACGCAGTCGTACAACGGCACCATGCCGGCGAAGTCGAAGCTCATCGCCTCGTGCGAGAGCCGCCTGCACATTGAGTCGCTGTACCTTTGTGCCGACCTGCACTGCGACCTGACTCACCGCGTCGCCGGCCTGAGTGACCTCAACCACACCTGCCAGACGTACATGAACACGTCGCTGCCGCCGTTCGAGATTGTCGCCCACTACTCGGATGTGGAGATTGCCGGCCTGAGGAGGTTGACCCAGGAGGAGGGCGTCGACAAGACCGTGTTGAACGAGGTCGTCTTGCCTGCGGATGCTTTTTATCAGATTTGGTTTGATACGCTCGTACGGCCGACCTTTCTCGTCATCTGCATGGCTCATGACTGACGCATATGCAGGAGTCTGTCGAGTACACCTACGGATACCATTACAGATATGGGTTCGTCACCGGCTGCTGCCACTCCTTCTTAACTCCTCCGCTCTAACTAATCCCTTTCAGCTTCTACGTGATTGTCTTTTGGTTCATCGTAATCGCCATCGGGCTAGCATCCCGTCTCGTGGCGGCCATCGGGACCCTCCAAAAGCAGGAGTACGCTCCCCGGACGACGCGCGGCATCTACCGCTCGTGTGCCGTGTGGCTCAAGCGCTACATCACCGTCCCCGCTACTTTCGGCTACCGCTGTTCGCAGAATCTCGGCTGGTGCACGATCCCGCCTCGGATCCAGAGTCTCACCATCTTTGCCTTCATTGCCGTGAACGCCTTCTTCTGTATTCACGGCTACATTGTGTTTCCCGGCCACATGTAGTAAGTGAACTTCCTTTCTCACGTGATGATGTACCTTGGCTCATGTCCGTCCCCCCACGTAGCTGGCCCCTCGTCTATCATCAGTGGTGGCGTTACGTCGCCGACAGAACCGGCATCATCTCTTTCGCCAACTTCCCCATCATCTGGCTGTTCGGCATGCGGAACAACTTGCTCATGTGGCTGACTGGCTGGGATTTTGGAACGTACAACAACTTCCACCGCTGGGTTGCCCGTGTGGCGACGCTCCAAGCCGTGATCCACTCCGTCGGCTATGTCGTTCTCGTCTTTGACGGTACGCTTCCCCTTTATGTTGTGGGTAAGAGGTATTTACTGACTCATTCGTAGACGGCGGCTGGTTCTACTTCATGTCATACTGGAAAATGATGTTCTGGTGGGCGGGCTGGGCTGTAAGTGCTTGAATGACAATTCCCTCCACACGTGATGTTGGCTGACGAAGTCATAGGCAACGCTCGGCATGGTCGGTCTTCTCGTGGCGTCGGTGTTCTGGATGCGGCGGAAGCAGTACGAGCTGTTTCTCATCCTTCACATCCTCCTCTCTATTCTGACCCTGATAACCATGCTTGGGTACGTTGCCCCGAATACCCTCGCGTCCTGCTCCATGCTGACATTCTGCAGTCACGTCTCCATCATCCCCAACACGTATGATATCTTGTTCTGGGTGCCCTTTTACATCTGGATTGCCGACCGGGTGCTGCGCATGTCGAGGACGCTCTCCTTCAACCTCCGCTTCTGGAACACATTCGCCCTTGCGAGCTACGACGCAAGCTCCAACATCGTCCGCCTCAGCGTCCCTTACTCCACCAGCTTCTACGAGCCGAAGCCTGGCACGTACTATTACCTCCACGTCCTCAGCGACAAGTGCTTCTGGGAGAGCCACCCGTTCACCATGGCCTGCACGACGACGAACATGCACGTCCGGAGGAAGTCGTCCTGTGAGGAGACGCCGCTGCTCGTCGCCGGAGAGCAGGACCAAGAACCCATGTCGGAGGTCACCTACGAGCCGAAGCGAGGCGAGCCCACAATGACGTTTCTCATCCGACCCTACGACAGCTTCACGGCTCGCCTCCGCGAGGACACTGCGGCTGCGTGGCCCCATCCCGCGCGTCTCCGTGTCCTCGTCGAAGGGCCGTATGGGCACACGCAGCCCTTCAATCAGTTCGACGACCTGCTGTTCATCGTCGGAGGCAGTGGTGTCGTCGTGCCGCTCGCGCACCTCGCCGAGCTTGCCAAGGCCGAGTCGAGGGCGCGGTCGGTCAAGATCGTCTGGGCCGTCCGCGAGCTGAGCTTCGCCGTGGACGTGCTGCGACAAGACTTCGAGGACGCCTTCGAGGGCGGGAAGCTGTCAGTCGATGTCTACGTGACGCAGAACAGCCTCGCATCTAACAGCGCGCGGCCGGACGACTGGCCAGAGCAGATCCGCCTGCTGTACGGGCGACCGGACGTGCGCGAGGAGGTGCAGGACGCCGCAACGGGTGCAGGCAAGGCCAGCCTCGCCGTCGTCGCGTGCGGGCCGGCTGTCATGGCTGACGACGCGAGAAAGTCTGTCGTCGAGATGCTCGACCGCGGGTGGTCGGATATTGAGTACTTCCAGGAGAGCTTTAACTGGTAAGCGATCAATGATGATAACGACGACGATATAGAATCGGGTTTTCTTTCCTCGTTCCCCCCCCTTTTGGAGATACGAATAGAGAGATACACCGGGCGTTTAGATGGTGTTTTGAGCGTTTGGGATATTTTGATTGAAATTCTACATTTTTCACAGGTTCTACTAGTCGCCGTTGGTATGGTCCGTCTTCTGCTTCTTGTGCTTGACGTCCATTACGTCCTCCTCTACCTTTTCACTTTGGTCGTTCAGCCCGCTCCACTTGGGCTTTCCGTCCGGAAGGTCGACGACTCGTTGGCCGTAGAAAATATGCATCCTGGGCATTGGTTAGCGTTGCCCCAGTCCCTTGATGGTGCTCGTTCACCCCTCCCCACGAGAGGCAAGGTGAGAACACGGGGCAGCAAGCAAGAGACTCACTGCACTTCAAAGTTGTTCCTCTTCGCCTCGCCGTCGAAATGGAGCAGGCCCGGGAACAGGAGGACCATGTTCCTGCCCTCGTCCATGATGCGGCTGCCGCAAAAGCCGCAGCTGACCTTGCAGGGCAGGTCGTGGCCCTGGAGGTTCTTGCCGGACGAGTAGAAGACGAGGCCGTCGACGCCCTTGTCGAAGGCGAGGTCCTCCTTGTGGAAGATGGCCGCCCATTGGAAGGGGGCGCCTTGTGCCAGTCAGCATCGTGGTTGTCATTGGTACAAGATCTTGAGGGTTAGGCGGGGAAAGAAAGAACACGAGGGGGGGGGGAACAAACCATGCATCTTCTGACAGTCTTTGCAGTGGCAGTACTTGGAGGACAAGGGCTTGTCTTTCCGGAGCCAGTACGAGACCTGGCCGCACTGGCACGCGCCGCGGATCTTCTTCTCGAAGCCGTCACCGTGGGGGTGGGCTTTCCCGGGGGGCACGTAGGGGGCCTGCGTCTTCCAGTCCTCGTCCTTGCTGTTCGAAGTCGTCTGGGTCGAGTTGGTCTCCGCTTGTTTCGTCATGTTGGCGGTAGTGTGGATGTAACGGTGGTGGTGGTAGTGGTGGTGGTGGTGATGTCGACACGGAGAGGTAGTTGTCGACGAGTTGGAGAGTTGTGAGGTGGATGTTAAGGTGTCTCTTGATAGCGAAGACGTTGCTGGAGTAATCTTTTGTGTGAATGTGCGGCTTGCGAAGGAGCGGGATGCGAATCGCGAGGGTTTTGTTGGCGTTGCTCGCGTGTGGGCTATCCCAAGTGACGGTAGCCGCAGGGTCCAGTGACGCGCTGAGAATGACATCACGGGCGGGTAGTTGATGATGCCTCTATGTTGGTGGAATAAGCAAAGGCCCGCACGGTCATCGCCTTTTTGGTGAGATGCCGGAGGAAATGGGACAGAAAAGCCACAACACTGACGATCAATTGGGGGGGAGCACACGTGCTTTGATGTGTCACGGTCGAGGCAGAGGTCCGGGGGGGTTTCTGTTATTTACATGCACCCACCGCCTGTATGCGTGCTGGTGTACATTTCCAACAACATTTCGACCTCTTCCATGTTGTTCCCATCCTGTTGACATCATGATTGAGTTCTGGTACAAATGTCAGACGGCCCGTCCGTATCGTATCCAGGGGTACACAAACGGAGAGCGGATGGGCGGGAGGCGCTCAGACTGGCGTTCGACATGTCATGGCCGCATCATCCATCGGTCGGGAATCGGTCGAACCCCACACCACAGACTCCATCGGATCGGGAAAAGAGGGCCCCCCTGACGATCGATCTTCGCCCGTGTAGGTGTCATCCGGAGTGAAGCACCACGTGGAAAGTCGAAAGGTTTCATGAGCCTCGGAGACTCTGCAGCATTCAGCGTGTGTCTTGGGATTTGTTACCGAGTTACTGTGAACCTCGAGTGGAAAAACTTTGCTTGTTCAGCGGACAATTACATGCATCTCCTCTTCCGAAAACTAAATCTCCCAGCCAAGCAGATGGCTTCAGGGTGTTTGAAATTCAGGACATAGATCAGCTTTTGGACGATCCCGATTCATCCCACGAACGCTGCCACTTGTCGAGATCGTTCCTGATCTTGTTCTTCTTGGACCTCTTGGACGTCTTTCCGCCTGTGACGGCCTGGCGATGAAGGTTTTCCGTAATGGTCGGGGGGCTCGAGAGATATTCTTCCAGCATGGCCGATGGCTGGCCAGCGATGGACCTTGAATTCGCATTAGCTTGATTGGTCAATAATTCTGGAAACGCCATGCTCACCTCTCGCCGTTGCTGCTGGCAACTAGCACGTTGGATGCAGAAGACATTCCGAGGATGTAAATAGGTTTCTTCGTCTTGGACTCGGGTTATAGGTCCGATAGCTGTTAAGATTGAACTGGCTTGAGCATTGATTTGAGACTGGGTGTTTTCCGTCTCAAACCTGGCCCGACTTCAGCATTTATCCATCCATCATCCATGAGGCATTCCATATTGACACAAGAGTGTATGTGCCCTCGAGTGAGCACCGAAGCCGTTTACTCTTTTGTAACTAACATCTTCTCCTAGGCACGATCCGCCTTCGAGCACAGCTACTCTTCCACATCTCCTTTCACGGGATTCAATGGCAAAGCGCATCCACTGTCGACGAGGAAGAAACCGCAGCTGTGCCTTCTGGTGTGATTGGTCGCTTTTCCGATGCAGAGCAGCCGAGTTGGCGCCCAACTGGGATGAGCCCGAACCAATGAGATCAGAAGGCACAAATGTGCCCTTGGGCCAGCCCGAGCCTGATCAGAATGCAGATCTTCCTAATTATCTCTCTCTTCTAGCAGCTTCAACCTGACACCTTGCGATACTAGTGATCCTAGTCTTATTCAACAACAACTCGAAGCTTACACTCGCGGACCAAGGTTTCAAATCGAGGAGAATGACCATGGACGACATATCAAACCCCTCTGGATCTCCAATGCGCGACACTAGACGAGCCAACGTTGTCGGCCTGGAGTTTTGGCCGGCCGACGTCGATGACACCGTGCCCACCGGCCAGTCACGATCGTGGAATGGGCCAATCGAACCTTCGAGTTTCACTTCGCCAGCCTGCCCAGTATCGCCTGTCTCCGCCACAAGCGGTGCCGCCGGGCACGGAGTGCATTCTGTCGACATGACCAAAGGGTCTCTACCTCGTAAGTCTTGGGATCCTGGACTTGGCTGCTCTCGATGCTGACGCTAACTTTGTATGCTCAGTAACTTTGGAAGAAGTTAAAAGCTACACCTCCATCATTGATAGAATCCTTGCAACCTCAGATCTTTACACCGTCACCCGGAGGCAGATACGGGTACAACTTGAGAAGGCCCTTGGTGGCATAACCTTAATCAACAAATCGGTACATCTCCCCAGCCTCTGTTGTTGCCCTGCACTTGTTGTTGGTGCTTAGCCTCAAGTCATGGGGGCTGGAGGTGAACCAGGCTTCAATTGATGAACGGCGTAGTCTTTGCTGTCACGCTTTGGCCATGAACATCATGCAAAAATCATGCAAAAATACTTCTCCTGCAAGTGTGTGCTAACAGATCTTGGTATAGAATGCCATCAAAGCATTGATTGAAGAACGATTCGATAACATCACTGGATCGGAGGCCGCCGTGTCACGTACTCTTGACTCTTGCTCTTCGAGTTCGGCACTCAGAGAAGAAGTGAATGATCAACTTGGGTACATTAGACAACCAAACTCTCGGGCGGAGAGGCCCTTCAAGTGTTATCAGTGCTCCCAATCTTTCAGCCGCAACCGCGATCTGAAGAGGCACATGCGAATTCATCAAAGTTTAAAACCTTTCCCTTGCAATTCATGCCACAAGAGCTTCTCCCGAAAAGCAGCACTGGAAGTAAGAGCCTCGGCTATGAGGCCCCATAATGGCAAAAATGGTGCCGTATTCTTCAGTTGACTGATAACTGATCGCATTATAGAGACATCATCAAATCAAAGATTGTAGCAGCAAGGAACGTCGCGAGTTGGCCGGTGAACACTTGGAACAGTATCATGTATTGGATTATACGGTTGGTTTCAAGTCGGGTAAGAATAACTGTTTGCTTCAGATGAGTCTCCAAAGAGACTGCTGAAATTTCTTGACGCCTACTTCTCTATACTGACTCCATCAGTCTCGTTTGAAGATCTTGACGCATCCCATTTCCTCGATGACCCTGTCAATTACAAACAGCATCCTCACAAAGAACCGCTTGTGGAAATCCTTGAATCACTGCCGAGTGTGTTCCAAGCCAAGGAAGGCGAGGTCTTTACCGACTCCGGTTATGAATCTAGATACAACATTGAACAAGCGACGAGCCCTCGAGTTGAAAGCAACGACATCATGAGAAACGATGAGAGAGCTAGTGATGACGCGGCAACGACCTATTCGGGAATTGCTACCGTGGCTGACGACCAAAGCAAGCAGTATATTCATGAGCTATCCAAAGAAATTATCAGCAGAACTGGGCAGTTTCTCAACAAAGATACTTGGCCAGAAGTTTCAGAGGCTCTTCCTGAACTTCTCAAAGCTTTTGCGATCGACATCGGTCTTCAATACGAGGCTCCGACGAGTCGACTTGCCATGCACTTTGTTCACAAGAGACATACGTAAGTCATGACGAGAACAGAAGCGAACCGCAAATAGAAGCTCACTCTCTAACTTCTTCACTCTAGTAATATCATCAAGCACCTTGGTATGATGTTAATGGATAATGACAACGACAAGAAACACAGACACGATGGCATGTCTCTTGCAGACAAAATGGGCTTGTGGGAAAGAAACGCAGAAACATTCGCCAATCACAACCCGCTGGATATGTTCGAGGGAGTGCAAGACGAAGACAAAGAGATACTTGATTCGGTTGAGATTCAAAAGTACCGGTCTTTAGTCCTCGAGGGCTCTCCATTCAACCAGCTGATCTCCAACCTCCGCAAGGTGTCAAACCTTACGGCAGCCCGTGTTATACCGGAAGGCTACAACACTATTGATACCATTCGACAATTCATCAGAAAAAGACTCCCAACCGGAAAAATAAGCAAGAACCAAGCTCCCCGCATCTTCGAAGCTCAATTTCAGGTAGTCGGATGGCCGTTCTCTAGGCACCATGACAAAGACGGCTACCCTTTGGGTTTGAAGATCGGCTGGTACCGAGCCATAGACGAATCCAGTGTTATTACATGCTCTTCTGACGAGGCGCAGGCAAGTTCCATTCGGGATTATGTGAGCCAAACGTGGCTTTCAAGCGGCGAGGAGCTCCTAAGTATTCTTGGTTTCGCGCTTGTTGCCAATGAGAACGCCGCTTTTCACTGTAAGACCTGTTGCCAGCCAAGTCCTACCTATGATGCCAAACAACCAATTTGATCTAGGTTTGAGAAAAGCTAACTCTGAAACCCGTTATAGGTCTACTTGAAGATCGACGTCGGATTAAAGCCTGGATTAAAGGAGTCGATCTCTTCGTGAACGTCATCGGGCCGGCCTCCACCGTCACTGAAACTGGGGAACAACTTGCTTGGTTGAGTTGCGCAACATTGCCGCCACGAGTCAACTCAACTCTGTCCTACACGCCTTCTATCTTTGAATGCGTCGAACAGATGGAATCTGGGTCGCTCAATACCAATATCGAGAAATCGGTTTTCGGTTTGGTTTGTTTCACGATCCAAGCTCAAGAAGCTCAAGTCCAGAAGACTACGGCACATGGAGACTGGCAGAGAGAACTTTTCAAAAATGGATGTGTCACTGTTCTGGGCTACCCGATCCTTCGAAGACCCAACGAATCTCACAGCTCCAGTCTCGAAGTTTCTTTCGATGCCATAAGAGACTGGGTGGGCTGGACCGATCTTGTTCTCATCGACAAGTGCCGACAAAGGTTCCTCATAGGGTCTCGAAACTCTCTGGAACTGGTTCAACAAGCCGAAAACGTCTGGTTTTGGCGCGATTCCCGTCCCACTGAGATTCTTGAAAACCACGACTCGATGCTTCGGAACAATGTGTGGCTTAACGCGTTATCATCTGGACGCCATATCCTTGAATCTCGGGCAATGGACAACGTCACGAGCATGGGCGCGTTCGATCTCCGGGACCACTTGGAGCTTCTCATATCGACCACCAAGAAACTGGAAGTCAACGAAACTCAGTCTCCAGGTGCAACATCATGCAACTACGCGGAGCAACTTCCTCAACAGAGCTCCTATAGCTCCCCGTTGGAGTCCGATCTGCTCTCGATCCCGGACTCTGCGGACGGCCCTGAATCTCTGAATGATTCGGACCCGATGAAGCCGGTTTTGGATGCAGTGGCTCTACAACTGGTCTCACAATACAAATCAGCGGTTTACGGGGACATTCCTCTCGGAGAAAGGCTTTGTTCGACAACGGAGTCTGGCCCGAAGAGACCCGAGACTGTCAACAGATCTTCAAGGAAGCGCCGAAGAAGTGACGAAGAAGATGAGGATGCTGGGTCTGATAGAGACTATGGCCCTGTGACTTCTCCCAAGCGATCGAAAAAGGGACCCAAGAGACTGTTGCTGGCGTGCCCATTCTGGAAGCTCGACTCGATCAAGCATCGCCGCTGTTTCAGCCATGACGCATTCGCCAGGATCCGAGATGTCAAACAGCATCTCAAAAGAAAACACACCCCCGAATTCTACTGCCCACGCTGCAAAACGACCTTTGGAACGGCGTTGGCGCTCACCGAGCACGTGTCGCAGAAGAACTGGGTGTGCAGTGTCTCGGAGACGTTGGATGGTATCTCAACGCAGCAGAGCAGCCAGCTTTCTCGGAAGTCGAAGGCAGGTATCTCGGAAGAAAAACAGTGGTTTGCCGTATGGGACATTGTTTTTGTTGGTAGGCCACGTCCGGGTTCTGCCTACATCGACGCAGACTTCTCAGAGGAAGTCAACTCGCTGCGGGAGTACTGCAAGAGCAATGCAGGGCCGGCGATTGCAGAGGCGAAGCGGACAGCTCAGATCTCAGACGAGTTTGCCACCGAGGATATAGATGCCTACATGGAGCGCACCTTCCTTCGGGCGTTCGATATACTCCATGACGATTGGCATATGAACCGGTCAGCGGCGCTAGGACATGCAACGGTCTCTTCTAGCAGCTCCCGCAGTAACCTCCAACCGACTACCGGAGCCTCGACCGGTTCGTTGGCGGACAGTGGAGTGGCTCTTGGAACTCAAGAGTCAACCACGGTTTCTGAGTTCGGGACACTGCCGTATCCTATGCCAGTTGTCGGCTACCCGATGCCATCCGTTCCAGAGCACCAACACCGAACAGCAGAGACAATTTGCCCGGAACTATATGATTTTAACTTCGACATTCTACCAGATGCTTCTGCGGAAGAAATAGCGAGAATGTTCTAGGGGGATGATATCGCTCAAATAAGCACGACCGATATCACACGAGAGCGCATGGAACAAGAGACGTTAGGAAAGACACTCGAATAACCCCTGGTCGGCTGCATTTGAGAACTGGATTGAATTTCAGATATTTAGAATTCAAGACGCGAGCATATACTTGCCTTTTTCTATTAGTTCAACGGCCAGGTCTTTCTCGCCTTAACCTCCAGCCTTCCGCTTCATACTCCACAGTCTCTGCCCAGGCATCCTCACAGCCCGATCCAGGGCGACAAGAAGACCTCTGTGGCCTCTTCTCAGCATTGCTTGGGAGCCTAGGATTAAGGTTACGAGCGTCACTGATCGGCGGTGACGCAGGGGCGCCGCGATTCAGGCCGTCAATCTCAGTTAGATTACCCGCACTTCGCCCTCACAGGCTATAGTTGCGCTGCGCTACTCTGCTCAAAGAATGACTAAAGAAAACTGTCCATGTATGTTCTGCTGCTTATACGTTGTACCGCTTTGTACTGCCATTAGTCTGCGCAATGGTTTGTCGGCTGCTGGCACCAGCGTCGGCTGCATCCGTGTTCTGGCCTACCAGGGTGAGGTGCTCCCAATCCCGTTTTTCCCAAGTTAGCGTAGCCGGTGCTGCCGTCCTCGCTTCCTAGTGCCGAAAGGCAAACCCATCACTTGCTAAAGTTTAACAAGTGGTGTCTCGAAATGCTACAGCAGACAGTAACAGCTAGTGGGGTTTCATGGGAAAACGGGTAGCTCTAGGGGCGAGTCAGGCAGCTTGTCGATTGGGACCCATGAAGGCCAAGCGCTGCTAAGTGGTGTCGATCTGCTATAAATACAGACAATAGCTTACATTTTTGTAACCTTTGTTACTTTAAGTTTGATTCGCGAACCTTGAAGTAGAGCAATAGGCAAATGAGCGTCAACAGCAGTAATTACAGAGAATGGACGCGAATGTACCTCTCCCAAGACCGAAACACTACAGTTTGTCCTAAAACCGCTGGTTCTGCAGTTTCTCATTAGATTGAATTTTCTAGGCATATGGTTTTAGTTAAAAAGTCCCACCCTTAGCGAAAACGAGGGCAATGCTGAAGAACAACTGTGCTATCTTCACTAATAGTATAAAATGAAAGACACGGCGGCGCTGTTTTTCCTTTTACGTTCCAACGCCCATCCCTTCCAAGAAACACGCACTATATACTAAATACCCAATTAAGATGCGTTCCATTATCACCTTTCTTGCCCTCGTTAGTGCCGCTCTGGCAGTTGCTCTACCGGAGCCTCAGAGGTGCAACCCGAGCTTCAACTGCTGCACGTACTCAGAGACACCTTGCAACACCCGAGGCGATTCTTGTACAACGCTTTGCAATGTGAGTCGAGAGAGTTTTCATTTCACAAATGATTTGAATTTTTGTGACATAGGGCTGACGTTTGTGGCTTTACAGGACAGAAGAGATAACGGCCACTGCAATGACTTGGGCGCTGGTTTCCTTAGCTGTGACACCGCTTGGAAATGAATCAAGAACATAAGTCAGTAGGATCATTAGGCCTCGGGCAGGTACAGTACTGCAGATCACGAACCTTGCATTTACTTTAGCTCCTACTGTACAATATAGGGGGCTCTTTTGAACGCTTCCGTACTATTCTTATGGATTAATGGTTTCTTGTGTGCTGGATGAATATGCCATCAAACGACACGATACTCAAAGGTTGAGAAATTTTGATGTGGGAGGCATGGAAAAGCTGGACCTTTGAAAGGGGCAGTTTGCTGCGTGGAACAAATACACCAAATGAGACATTCGGTTGTATTTGACCGGCTACATTTGGGAAGTTGCTCGCATGCCTGACTTTCCAACTTAAGAGAAGAACAAATAAGGTCTACCACCTTTTCAGCGGCCAGTTCTAACTTGTCTCAACCTCCAGTCCTCTTCTTCATCCTCCAACAGCCTCTGCCCAGGCAGCCTTACAGCCCGGTCTAGCGCGACAGGAAGACCTCTGTGGCGTCCTCTCAACATGACCAGGCACAGCACCAACTTGCTCCCCGCATGCCAGCCGCCGGCGAAGCTCATGGCGTCCTTGGGCAGCCCGACTGAGATGCCGACGCATCCGTAGCCGGAGACGACCTCGAAAACGACGTTGAAGACGGAAAAGTGTACCGGGTCCGCGAGGAAGTGCGAGGTCTCGATGGTGACGATGACGAGTACGGCAAGCGTGAGGAGCCACAGGTCATGGGCGAGCTGCCCGCGGATCTGTTGGCTGACGAAGCTCGTGCGTGACTCGAACCTGTCGGCGCTGCTCTTGGGTTTAGCCGCGCCGACGCCTGCGAAGCTGAGGTTGTCTCTTAACAACTGAGCGAGAAACCCGGTACTCTTTGAGTGCTTCCTTTCGTCGGAGGGATAGGCGTTGGAAGGGTGAGCCTCGTCGTCGGCGTAGATGCCTAGAGAACGTTCTTCGTAGACGTTGGAGTGGCGCATGGTTATCACGACGGGGTAGACGGAAATGTACATCATGATGACATACAAGACCTGCAACCCGGGGTATGCGGAGGCGATCGGGATGACATAGAAGCCACCAGATCGAACAGCTAGGATTGGTTAGTCAGACGGTGAACACGGACATGGGATATGGTATTCATGGTGTTTACGTACCCAAGGCTTGAAACAGACCGTCAAGCACTCTTGCTCCAACCGGGATTGCCTCGATAACCGGGTTGCCGATGTTGAGAACTTCAAAGGCCATCCAGTCGATGCCATTCGTCATGACCACCATGAAGCACAGCCACCATGTTGGCCTCGATGGGAACAGATTGGTGTACACCCGTCGGGGGTACTTGAGGATAAACTCCAACGTGCACTTCAGTTCCACGTATGCCTCTTCCGCGGTAGCAAGCCGCAACACCTTCAAGGCAGACCAGAAAATGAGTCTGAGAAACAGAGGGTACGCCGTGTTGCCCGCCAGGATCAGCAGGCCCATGGTGATGAGCACAAAGTACGCCTGCTGGAAGGGCACCATGTTGGCATCGAGAAGCGACATGCCTGAGTTGTTGAACGCCGATACGGCGAAGAAGATGCCGGCCCACCAGGGGTTCGCGCCGTTGGACGTCGCGACGGAGGGCATGTTGTTCGCGATCCATGCTCCGAGGGCGAGGCTGCCGAGGACCTGCCAGAGGACCGAATACAATGGCACGACGACAGACAGCAGTCGGAGGGCGCGGTATTCGTAGCCGCCAAGACGGGAACGTTCGGATGCTGTGAGGGAGTGGAACTGGGAGTTGCGCCCTTCCTTGGCAGAGCTGAAGAACGACAGCCAAGGACGAGCAGATTGGATGCTCGAAGACGATGAGGACGTTGAACGTCGGGTGGGGTTCTCTGATGTGTCGACGGTGATGTGATTGCCCATGGTTCGAGCCTGGGTCGAACACCCTGTGCCCCTCACCCCGGTCACCCTCACCTCCGCTTTGCCTCTTAATGCAGCGCCGCCGTCGTGGAAGATGGGCAACTGATCGTGCTGATCTCTTCTCTCTTTCTCGCCCTTGACAGCCTCCCGGAGACTCTTTTCGAAAACGTGTTTCCTCGCCAGGACCGTCCAGATGGAGACCCAGATGGAGCTCCCGACGATGATGAGCAGCCACAGCATGACCTGTTGCCAAACGGTCATCTCGCTGAGGTTGACGGTGTTAAGACCCGCCTCTGTCATGGCGGAGATGACGAGGAAGAGCGAGTCGACATAGCCGATGCTGCCGTGCGGGTTCGATGAGGCGTAAAAGACGGCCGAGGCGAGGAGGGTGGTGCCGATGAAGTAGGCGTAGTGAAGAGTAATGAAGTTGAGCGGCGGGAGGAACGAGCGGAGGCCACTGTTTGTCGAAGGACGAGACGATGATACGTCGTGGCCACCGTCATCCTCTTCGGGTTGATGGCTGTCATCTTGATGCCGACCGCGGTGGTGAAGAGTCTCCCGTGCTTGGGACGACATCGTTGCCGACACGCTTCGGGCTACACGGCCCTGGACGCAAATGCTTGTTTTGCCCAGCCGGAAATGAGATTAAACTTTTTGGAATACGCAACAACGCCAAGCAAACGAATAGGATCGTAACCGTTGCATGAAGAGCCGTTGCTGATCGTCTCTCGGAGTCCTCGTCCTCGCCTGAGCAACGTGTATCCACCACGCCTACAAATCGGCAAGACACCTTGTTTGTCAGGACTTGAGGTTGTCCCATTGAACCTTTTTCTTCCTCCCGTTTTTTATTAGCCTTTGTCAAGCAAAGAAAATTGTCGCCGAGAGGCGTCAGGGGGTGGATTCGGGCCACTTAACCCAAAGCGAGTCATTCGTCCAAACAGGCGACAAGCCTTTCGCACTAGGAGAGGCGCCGTCTCCCAAGATGAGGGTTCTTTCATCTCGCTTGGCACGTGGGCCCGCCGAAGCTTGTTTCTACCGAGGGTCTTGACCGAGAGGCTTCACCGAAGTCTCGGACGTGTTGAACC
The DNA here is from genome assembly GCF_001672515.1 of Colletotrichum higginsianum IMI 349063. NCBI lineage: Eukaryota > Fungi > Ascomycota > Sordariomycetes > Glomerellales > Glomerellaceae > Colletotrichum > Colletotrichum higginsianum. The sequence continues at coordinate 2,952,196 of NC_030957.1, read as the reverse complement.
TCGATCTGAGGATTCGTGGCTTTCCTAGGTATGTCTGCGTCTATGTTAGGGTGCACGATGGGTGGGCTTTTGATAATGTGCATAGATGGGAACAAAAGCTCAGCTAGTTGTTTTTAGTTCCCCAGGTCCCTCGGTAACGGATTTGGCCGTTTGACTAGGACCAGCGTCATGGATCCATTGAGTACTGGGACTCGAAGTTATGTCAGAAAGACAGTCCCGGGACATGATGCAAGACTACATATATCATTTGTTGAGCCTCATCTACCACATACGACCATACCCACTGGAGAACTCGGGATCCCGTCCGCTCTCCCATAGATAAGCCAGTGAGGGCCGGATCAGTAGTTGGGTCGGTGACGACCAGCGAATACCTGGTGTTGTATGTTTTTGATGTTCATCATTAGACTTCTTTCTTTTTTGACTCGGGCGCACGCAGCAACAAGCAATCCTCAGTCACATTGCGAAGCTACACGGGAGGAAGTATGCTTATGTGAACCATTTAATTCAAACATCCGACTCACTAACACCTAGCTCACTACTATGTCCAGAGACACCAAACCCAGCTAAGTGAACTCAAGGGCCTAGTTTCCCCCCTTTTCGCCGTGCCCATGTTCCATGCTCCTCGGTATGTATGTAGACCGGTATGAATATTACAGAGACATAAGAAAAACCAACCCTTTGACAGCAACTCCCTCTCGTCTTTGAGCCAAGAGCTTAGAAGCCGAGGAGGCCGTTGAAGGTGTCGGCGACGGCGGCGCTGCGGTCGCCCGAGGCCTGGATCTGGGCCTGGGCGTCCTTGCACTGCTTCTTGGCGGCGTCGTTGGCCTCGCAGACGTTGGTGAGCTGGTCGCAGACGCGGTTGATGATGATGTTGGGGTTCAGGGCGTCCTGCTGGCCCTGGGCGACGAGGGGGTCGCTCGGGAGGAAGGTTCCTTCGGTCGCCTTGCGGCCGGCGCGGCCGAGCTGGAAGTCGATGGTGGGCTTGCACTTGCCAAAGTCGGCGGCGCCGCCGGCGTTGGCATTACCGGCGTTGTTGTTACCAGCGTTGTTGTTGCCGGTGTTGGCGTTGCCGGTGTTGGCGTTGCCGGTGTTGGCGTTACCGGTGTTGGCGTTGGCGTTACCAGCGTTGTTGTTGCTGTTGTTGTTGTTCTGGGTGTCAGCGTTGCCTGTGTTTCCACCGGCAGCACCACCGCAGCCGTCATCCGCAGCATTGTCATCGGCGTTGGCGTTGTTGTTGTTGTTGCTGTTCTGGTTCTTGTTTCCAGCATTGGCGTCACTGGAGTTGCTGTTGTTGTTGTTGTTGTTGTTGTTGTTGTTGTTGTTGTTGTTGTTGTTGTTGTTGCCGCCAGCATTACCGCCAGCATTACCGCCAGCTTTGCCTCCCGCAGCACCCCCGGCGGCACCGCCAGCAGCCTGGCCGTTGACCGTAAAGTTGGAGAAGCCCTGGGCCATCATCACCTGGGCCACGGACATGCCGGTGGCGTCAAACGGTTTCGTCAACGAGGCGGCCGAGTTGGCGTTCTCCTTATCGGAGCCGGTGACGGCCGGGTCGACGAGCGGGACGATGCCGCGGAGGGCCTCGGTGGCGGGCAGCGAGGGGTCGCCGCAGATGTTGGGCTTGTCGGTGGCGAAGGGGTTGAAGTTCTGCTCGGCGGCGACGACTCCCTTGGCGGCCTTGAGGACGTCGTCGCCGGTGCCGAGGGCGGCAATCTTGTCGGCGAGCTCGAGCTTCGCGCAGGGGTTGGCGGCGGCGAGGAGGGATCCGGGGATGCCTCCGGCGAGAGTGGCGGCTTCACCCGGGGCACCGGCCTGGAGGCTCGAGACAGCCGCAACGGGCGTCTGCTCTTGGCCGAAGCGGGCCTCGGCAAAGACCAGGAGAGCGGAGATGAGGAGGATCTTGGAGTAAGACATGTTTGGAGACGGCTTGAGTTGGTCGGTTGAGTGATGCGGTCTGGGAAAATAGACACCGGGTGTGGAAAAAGAATCGAAGAGGGTTTAGAAGTTAATGTGACAGAAAAAAAAGATTGTAAATGACCGGCTAGCGGTTTGTAGTTGGATCAAGACAAGAAAGAGTGTCGAGAACGTTAAAAAAAAAAAAGTTCACAGAACTGTAAAGATTGAAGGGGAGAGAAGGATGTTTGCTGGTTGCTGGATGAGGAAGGGGAGGGGAAACAGATGGGATGACAGGTTGGGTGACCTTCATTATATACACGCAAGACCAAGATATCTGACAGACGACATGTTTCCATGAACCCAAGGCTCTGGTGTATCGGCAAGAAGAAGGGGGACGGACAAGACGAGACAGCCCGCGACTTTGACACTCCCGTGACAGGTAGTCCCCCGTCTCTTCTCGTCATCCTCCTCGCCCATCTCATCCGATTTGGCCGGTACCGAGGCGCAAGGAGTTTTTGCCCACTCGCTCAGCCATCGTCGGCCAGGTAAACAGCTCGCTCATGGGACGACACCCGAAGTCGTCCGTCAGTCCCCTTGGGCCACCAAAAGGCCCCGACCACCGCCCCCTTGAACGACGATCATACTGCATCATTAGGATAAGATAGAGCATGGTGCCATGCCTCCCCCAATTGTGTCGTCCCAACTGGCCTCACACGCAGAGTTTGTCTCATGTCGCCAAGTTGAGGATTAGCGTCAAGGAGCATGGGGTTGCCGGATGGGCGTTATCATCCAGTCTCTCGCCTCTTGGTCGGATACCCAGCCGAGGGGGCATGGAGGTGCCTTGCAACCCAGCTCATGCTTGCTTCATGATGCGCCCAGATGCCACCAAGAGGCCGAGCGTGGCCGGGTTCAGTCGAGTCGACCGCAGTTCAGTCCAGACTATTCTCCAGTCGGGTAGTCGAGGTGTAGTCCCAATGACGGAAGAACAGAGGTGAGATGGACGAGTGGAAACCGCCAGCATGGGTCATCTGGAGGCGAAGGGATTCGAGAAGGGGTCCCCTCTGCACGACAGCGACGTGCCAGATGACCGTTCAGGGGTTAGCGCGTGCCCCCCCCTTCAACGCCCCCGCAGGCCGAGTGTAACAACATCCTTGCAGCCGTCCGTTCTCCCCATTTGTCCTCTCTCTCTGGGTGTCTCTCTCGATGGGGCGGTATGGCCAATGTCCTAGGCCAATGTCTTAGGAGACGGCAGAAGAAGGCAGTTGTCTCCAGCGCGGTAAAACTGCCCCGGCACACTTTCAAACGCGGCATCGCGAGATTTATCCACCATCATCGCGGGGCCTCCACCATTGCAGGGCATGAAGTAACGGCTTGGCTTGTGGCCTAGTGACTGATATGGTCCCCCGGCTTCGGCCGAGGGGGTGAGAAAATGTTGCGACGTGATGCTTGGACGGTTTGGAGATTGCGTCTGCCGCCGAGGAGGAGACGGCACGATACTGGAGTGGTTTCGAAGGCTCTGTAGACGCCGACGGGCATCGGACTTTTGGTTAAGAGCCTTTTGATGCACTGCCAGCGTCCAAACCGCAAACGAACAACTCGAAAGCATGAGCAGCGAGCGACGTTAGCAGAATGACGAGTCTCGCACGAGTCGAAGCATTATTAAGCTCATGAAGAACCACGGGTACAAATTAATAGGGTGAGAATAAGATCCCTAGCGCCCGTGTCGCGGACGTCAGGGTGGGTGGCCAGTTAATCAAACTGCAATCTATCGTCGTTGCTTGTATTGTGGGCGGCAGTTGATCGTTCCCAACTTTTCTCCCCCCCCCGTTGACAGGTCCAATTAATTAACTCGAGTCCGCGGCTCTGGTTCTCCTCTCTGCCTGCCTTTCCCCCCGGACAACCCTCATCTGTTCTTGTTACCCGTGAAATGATATTCGACGAGGATGAAAGTCTTTGGTAAGTCGAGTGTAACGAGAAACAACTCGTCGATTACTCAGCAGCGTCGAACATGTTTTGCTCATCCAGAGAAGATGGTGGCTCGCTCTCTCCCTGCTGCTGATCCTGATTGACTTTCGACGCTTCAATGGCAGCTGTCAATCCCCCTCTTGGCTCCCGCCTCAACACCAGTTGCTCTCCTCGCTCAGCTCCGAGCCCCCTCGGTCCCCTCTCCTTGCCGTTCTGCTAGGCTTCACCGCTTCAGCTGCTTACCTGGGGACGCTCAGTCCAAGAGGATCAGCAGGCCAGCCGGCCTGGTGTGGGTGGCATTGCAAGCCAGTGCGACGCCAGCCTGGGAAGCCCATGGTCCGGACCCAAGAATGCAACCCCCAGCTGCGGACACCGTCGTCCGGCAAAAAGACGTGCCGCATCCTCGCTCAATTACCGCTTGCTTGCCCTTTGGGTGAAGAGTTACCAAGAATGACGAGTTCACGGGACAGCCACTCGAGGTCCAGCCACGAGCCGGGGTCTCGCAGGGATCTGTGCCAGCCTGGAGCCCAAAGCCCGGTTCCCCCAAAGATCAGATCGCATCGATCAAACAGCCTCACCAGGGGTCCTGAGACGGTTGCAAAACCCAACTGGTCTCGACGTCGACCCAAACGCCACAGCAGACTCTCCTTTCTGGGCTGGGCTCTGCGAGGTCTCCATTTACACCAGAGCATTCTGTGCCGTGCTTCTCAGACAACAGGAGGAGAAGCTGGGCAACAAAGCCGGGGTCGCCTTCTTCCAACCCTCGCATCCCGGTTAACACGCGTCTCGCTCAGCTCCGAACCGCTTCACTTGCGGCCTCTCAACCCTCTTCGTCGCCCTCTTCTCTGGCACCCAGGTCCGTCATCTCGAAACAGGGCGAGAGAATTTTTTTCTTCTTTCTTCCCTTTCAGCCTCGAGTGCCAAGAGATCGTGTTTTATCTGTGCTTCTTAACGATCTTCTTTTTATGTTGTGCTGGTTTTTCCAAACTCTCTGGCTGGGGCACCGGGGCAACAGCTCCTGTCATCTTGGAATAGAGGCATGCCGTCTTGGCAGGAGACGCGATATTTTGCGAGCCGTGGATCGAAAACAGCCCAGTTTTTCCGTGCGTGCTACTTTACCCCGTGTCGATCTCTGATGGTGATGCCCCGTGACGGTTTGGCTTCTAGGCTTTGCTATTATGAGCATGCTAGCCCCAGTGTCCGGGTCTCCGAGAACCTGGGAGTAAGAGCCGGTTTGCCTCGGAGCCCTCCGAAAATGGTCTCGGCCTGCGATCTCGGCAGACGTGAGTACAATCAGCACTTTCAAAAGGAGAGCCGCTCTCCCCCAATTTTCCAATCGAGTCAGGCACTCCGCCCTACCTCGTTGCCTAATGCCAAATTCCCGCCGCATGAAATGATCTCCCCAAGCCTCCCCAGCCTCAGGACCTCGCCGAACTTCCGACCGCTGACTCGGCTCCGTTCCCATCCATCTGAAGTAGTCCAGATGACAAGAGGTTCATCCTCCACGGTGCTCCCGTCTCACTGCCCCCTCTACTGAAGATCATATCTGCCGGCACTGCACAGGCCAAGGCCACGTTCCGCCTCGTGGTCGCGTCCGTCTGAAAAGGCTAGATTACTGGGGACGGGATTGTACGCCAAGGCGAGTGGGCGGACCGCGCATTGCCTGGCTCTCCGCTCGAATCTCGGTCTGGTCTTCATCCGATCTCTTGGGAAACGGGTGGCTCTGTGCTTGCCAGAATCACCCTGCCCCGTGGTTTGTTCCAGTCAAACGTGCCAATCATGCCCTGCCATGTTTTGGTTTTCTTCTCTTTCCGCGGCCGTGATCCTCTTGCACATTACACTTTTGTCAGAGTTTATGCCGCGGTGATGATCACCAAGTGAGCAAGTTAATGGAACAATCGTGTCATGCGCCAGGCTAACACGACAGGGACTTGTTCTCCTGGAGCGGCAACAGAATAGAGACTTTTACACATAAATATGAGGATGTCGAGACAGAATACTGGAAGGCGATTTGAAGTACAACGCGGTAGTTCCCACCGATATCTGAAATAATCTTCACAAGTCGCAGCTACTCAAGCGATGTTAGGAAAGACGAAGTCCTGGCATTAACACAAAGCGGTATTCTACTTCGTTGACAACCATGACGACCGCGTATAATCATGACACAAGCGCCTGTTGAACCCGTTTTATTTGCCAACATACACTCTAGAGTTCTTACAGTTTTCGTACTGGACAGTATACCAGCTGGCTGGTTATCGACATCGAATGCTAACACTTGTATGGAACTGGTCCAGCGTCAAAACCGCTTTCTACATGAAGCAGAAGCAGCCTGAGAATGTTCAACGTCTCCAGAGACAAATCTAACATGTGTTTCCTTTAGGTAGAATTATTCTGTGATCAACTTCAGACATTCTTAGGACATCTTCTAAGCCAGATACTGGAACGACTTAAGAATGAAATTCTATAAATACGCCTCTGGAATTTAAGAAGTCAGGGTATTGGTAACGTCATGGTATGCTCTTTCTCTTTCTACGATTCTACCCCGTCACTACTCACTTGTGCAACATCTTGTGTCATTTTTATCTTGTCTGTAGCGGAAGTTTGATCAATAAAGGGGCAGCGTGTCTACACCTCATCTCAGGATAGATTCCGCTTCTAGAATCTAGCCTACGCACTGGCGGTGGGTAGGTATGTCTTCGTACGGTTCTCGAGTGCCGTCTGATCTTTCAAGTCGTATCGTTCAGCGGCGTGTTATGAGTATGCAAAGGGGTCTCATGAAATTCAATACTCTACAAGTTCAAGAAACACGGGTCCCGAATGTGCGACAAAGTATCAACAAATCAGCGACCTTGTCATAGTAGCTCACGACGCCACCACGTGGGATAATAGCACAAGCTGATAGCAATATAGTTAGATCTGGCGCCATTTTTCAACAACCGTCTCCTTTTAGACATCAGAAGGGCGCTGGAACTCAATAGAGGCATTCTTGCAAGTCTCGCTACTGCATTTTTTGCACAACCACTTCGTGTTGCAGCCAGTATCGACATTGCCAGTTTTGACATAGATGCTGCTTATCTCTCTGTTGATAAATCCAGCTATTAGCTCGACGGTCTGAGGTTTCTGTCGCTCGGATACGTGGCCGAGGATTTCACAATAAATCTGCGGAAGTAGACGCCAGTGTGACCAACACATAACATTGGAGAGGCAATATGTCTTACAGATAGAGTATCCGCTTGACAAAAATGTCTCTTGGGGGGTTTCTGTTCACTTCAATACCTTCACACTCGATTCCAGTACGGCCTTTGTGAATTCCCTTCTTAGAGGACATAAAACTGCAGACTTCATAATCCAGCGTACCTAGTCACTAAGTGTATCTATATGCAACAGAAGATATAGATGCTTGCTATATCATTACAGACGTTGATATGTCACTTATGTTCTAACCGCGGTGAAGCATAACGAGAAGAGCGTTATCAGGAAATGTAAGTCCGTGTGATTTAAAGGAGAACAGGAAGAGAGCGGACTAGTTCTTTCATTGACAATCTACGTCCAGATTATGAACCAAGTCCCTTCTGTCGACTGCTTTTAATTTTGTAGAACCTGTCTGCTGTTGTTGTTGCTGTCTCATCTCCAAGTCGGCAGTCTCAGGAGTTACTTACGGCGTTTGATGAAGGAAAGAATCACGTTTATCCTGCTGGACTATCACAAGATTGAACATCCTGTAAATATGCAATGGTGGGAGGGAGGACTGTTGTTTCTGTCCCTTGGGTGTTACTATATTCTCAGAACCACTATGACCAACGGAACAGAAGCAACAAGACCGTGGGTATTAACGGTGAGACTCGACGCAGGTATGCCATTTAAACTGGAGGTTACATGTCGCTGGGTTGAGGGGTATATCTTATAGAAATATAAAAAACTTGAGCCTGTGTCTCTAAATGATATCGTCTCTCCGAATGTTTGATTATAATGTAAGATTGCGCGAAGATTTGAGGTCAAACATAGACCGATCAGGGGTTGTATAGGCTCAACGCTCGGAAACTCTCTTCAACTTTACAGTAATCCAGCCAGTAAGGTATCACCCCTTATCCAGGAGTTGAACGATTCGGAGCCTGGAATGGATGACTCCTGGCATACGGACGGCCTCACCAGACCTCCTGAGGGCTGAGGAACAGGACTCGAGGGAATCACCAGCCCCTCGTAACTCCTCCAGAGGAGTCCTGAGGTCTATATAATAGCCTCCTTCTCCCAGGTAATAGGGGTAGGAAGGCCAGAGATGAATATAGTCACTATTTCAGACCTACCTCACAGTCAACCTCTTCACTCTGCATAGCGCCCCTGAAGTCCGAATGATACTCGTGTAGCACTTCTGGAACCTCGATACCCGAGGTGGCATTGATATAGCTAGGTGCCTGCTGGCGTCCTCTACCTGATCTGGGTCGATCGTTAGGGCCATAGGGATATTGTGTAAAAGAGTAGCATGAGCTTGAACGCAATCCAAATCATTAAGTCTGGCTCGACGTAGGATCCAATATTTACGGACTCGATGTGTTGTGTTAAGGAGTGAGAAACCCACACATGGCTTCTTTTCGAATTGCCTAAGATAGATAGAATGAAACGGTAAGTTCCTGTAAGAAGATGCGGTCCGCAAGCGACGGAGGTTTCCAAGTTAAGCCAAGTATGATAGAGAGAACAGTTACAAAATGTTCACATCTTTTGGCTTAGCCTTGTCTAGAAAGCAGCGGAAAGAAGATGGAGGAAAAGGGCAAATGCGTTGCTTGCAGATATATACCTGCGCGGGTCTTGGACACAAGAGCACGGAATCATTATTCCAAAAGCTCGAAAACCTACTTTCGCAGGCCTGATCTCGCAGATCTAATCTCGCATACATCCTCCATGGAGAGAATCCCCATGTCTGAGTCGGACAATCAGACTCAAGCTTTTACCTTGATGGATTGGTTTATGCTATCTTGTCCAGACTTGGGGGGGCCCGCGGGCAAAAAGGCAACGATGGTTGTTCATATTTGCATTCATAATGCAGGTAGTCGTCTGCACCGAGGAGGCAAAGTGCAGAATTTGTAGCCATTTTCGTAGCTGTTCTATGTTGAGGAATCTGGCGTCTCTTGACCATGTTGTTGAACTCGTTCACCCGGCAACAGACGAGAACATGGATCGTGATCGCGTGCCAACATCCGACGACAACTCCAAGTCGCGCGTGCGTAGAAACAACCGTCAACCAGGTAGTTGCTTAGCTTAGTTACGCTGAAAAATAGAGAAACGATGGCAACACGTATAGACAGTCAACAACGGCAGTTAGGCGCAAGATAGAATCATGGGGGTTTCCTCCCGCCGCTCAGTCGCCCGCCTCCCTCCACCCACCCGAACTTGTGGAGCGGAAAAGATGTCAATTGTGCGGCAACAATCACCGATCACCGGCTGCTGGCCACAGCCCCCAGCCGAGTGAGTGGGCGGCCTAGGCTGATTGGTTGCATCGCCTAGCTGATCATGAGGGGGCCGGCCCCGCGGAATGCGAATAGAGTCGAGGACGCCCTGCTCCCTCGTGTCGTCGTACGGATATAGATACTGCCATTCATGCTACTCATCGGGGCGGGCGGCTATGGGACAGCCACGAACACGGGCCCGCACAGAAGCGCGTCCGATCTGCGGGTACACCGCAGCTGGACGGGAGGAGGGAGGAGGAGGTTCTGGAATGCGAGGCAAGACATTGTCTGGTGGCACTTTGAACACGGATGACGAACTTGACTCGGCTTGCATGTTTGACAGGGCCTCGGTTCCGACTTTCCAAACTCCTCCCTCTTCTGGGTGTTTCCACTAGAGGGAGGAGGAGGAGGAGGGACTATCCGCTGGGGCAATACGAAAGAAAACCTTGAGATGTCAAGTTCCGACCATCCGTTTCTTTCGTCCTCGGTGCGTTCACTTTGCCTCCCTCTCCCTGGATGGGGGCCCGCCCTATTGCGTGGGCGACTTGCCGCGCTGAACCAAGCACAGCCCGGGTCGGGTTGGCAAAAGCTGATAACTGACTTACTGACTGGCCACACACACACACAACCTTGGAAAACTCGCCCCCTTCTTCTTCTTCTTCGTCTTGGTGTCGCCGCTCAACCCCTACGAATAGAGAGCCAGCCTTTTCTACGCGTAACACAGCCGAGCAAGGTCTGGGCCATTCTGACGTCGTTTGCTGGTGGGGGGCACATGGTTTCCATCCGAAGAAGGCCTTCCCTTATGTCCCCTCCTCTCTGCCCTTCCGCACAGATTTCCTCCAAGAACTTCCAAGGCGGCTAGCCCTGCAAAGCACAGCCCTGTCAACAAACTACGCCCGGGTGGTCCCTGTCACTGTGCGTTCCTGTACCTGCGTCTTGCCGGGTTGTGTGCCAGGTATTTTCCTGTCAACGCCCCCCCCTCCTCTTCGAATGGAAAGGATGGGTCCGCTCGCCGCGCAGGATTTTTGGTTATTGTGCAGTGGAGCAGTAACCAGGAAAAAAAATCGGCATATTTCGACGCCGAGCAACGCGGGTCTCCCTATCTATTGGACAGAGCCCGCGATCCACCGGTCACCCTCCACCCCACCCAAGGAGCCTCGGCGGTTATTGCTTACTCTGTCTCGCTTGGAGCTGAAAGGTGGGTTCATGACCGCGGGTCCCGGGGGGGAGGTCTCTTTTGCCATTGGGGGTTTGGATGGGAAAGTTGAGTGTGTGTGCGTGCGCGGACTTCTCTTCTGGTGCGGGGATGGTTGGGTGGGAGCTTGCTTAGACGAAGCCAAGCGAGATGACGACAGGAAAAAAACATCCAAGCATCACATAAATCAAGGACTCGAGGAAGGTCCTTCCGTTTCGTTATCGGGCTTCTTTCCGGGCTCATCTGGTAGAAGCTGTTCCGTTGAAGTGCTGTTGTGCGATACACGGAACTCCCGTTCAATGAATATGTATGCGTATGTACAGAAAGAAGAAAAAAAAAGAAGAAGAATACGGTGATGTAAATATATGTCATCATGATCCCAGATTGCCCACTGGCCCCCGCCGACCCAAGTTCATTAGTCTAGTGTGTTTAGATATCAATGCTCGCTTTGGAATGGGAGAAAAAAAGAAGAAGAAATGGTCCAATATCCAATGTACACATTACCATTGCCTTGGCCTTTATTTTTTTCTCATTTTTTGTTTTTGAACTGTCTGTAATGTAGTTACTCCTACGATGACGTAGAAGACGCCTTGATCTCCATAGACAGCTGCGTCACATGGAAGGTGACGACGTCGGTGGCCGAGAGAGCTTCGGAGCCGAGACCCATGTAGCCCATGTAGGTCGCCGTCGTCGGGAAGTTGGCGCGGTTCATGGTGGTGAGCTTCGAGATGAGGGGGGCCAGGTCGCCGACGAAGTGCGGGACCGGCGCCGTCGACATCCAGGTGAGGACGTACTGCTGCTGGCTGTTCTGGCCAAAGAAGAGTTCGCTGCGAAGAAAAGCCATGTCAGCCAGGGGGGGTCTGGGGTATGGTTTATGTTTTTTTTTTTTTTAAACAAGTCCATGGTGGAGGAGGGAATCAATCAACTCCCTCTGATCGGGGGAATGGCATGAACAGGGACAACACTTACAAGGTCGTTCCGTTGATGGTCTCGGTGGTGATGACGCCGGCGCCGGCTTGGTATCCGATGGGCTGCGTCGCGGCGCCAAAGGTGCCGAGCCAGACCATGATCTCGTACTTGGCCTTGGTGCTGTCCTTTGACTTTTCCTTGTCGTCGTCGAGGAACATGTCGATGGCGCAGTTGGTGTTGGTGTCGTTCTCTTCCAGCTCGGCGGCGACGGTCGAGGAGGCGGTGGTGCCGCCGGTGGTGTAGTTGCCCACCGAGTAGAACCACTCGACGTCGACGTCGACGTTGGTCAGCGAGGCGAGGGAGACGGGGAGGATGCTGCCGTCGACCTTGATGTTGGGGAACGCGTGGACGGGCTGCGTCTCCGGGCCGCGGGGGTAGCGCCATGTGACGTAGAACTCGGGCGCGCTGAAGTCGGTCGCGTAGGTCTGGTTGTTGAACGTGGTGACCTGTGACCGAGGACGAGGTTACGGGTTAGCCATCATGTGTCTCTGGGTATCCATCGGGCGTGGTCTTGGGGGCGAGGGGAAGCTCGAGGCTGAAAGCCGGGCTACATGTGGCCATGTATCATGTATGTATAGGGAGGTTGAGGAGGGAGACACAGCTCCCGACGTGGCGGCCACACAAATGGAACCCCGCGATGCGAAGTATAGACTGGTGATGGAAGGGGGTTGTATCGAGAGTTGACGTACATTCATGCAAAGCGCGCCATCTGTGCCTTCGGTCCAACCCCACTGGTTCGGGTTCACTAGATTCAACAAGTCGTCAGCATGCTTGGTAGGTAGGTGTATTCTGGGAAAGCAAAGGCAAAGGCCAAGAATTGAATTCAATATTCCGCGCCGGCAGAGGCACAGAAACATTGACGGCGGCCCAAGAAGGTTGCGGCGCCCAGACGGGCCTTTCGTCATGCAAAGGGAGCAAGAAACTCAAAACGATTGAAAAAACATTGGAGGGGATTGCTTTGGGGGCTCCCGGCTTCCCAATGCCAAAAGCTTGACAGCACACGAATAGAAACAAAAAAACCACGGAAGCCCGTGGTTTCCCGTGTCAGAGACGACGCACGCATCGACAAGTTCAGATGACAGGCGTGCGCGAGCACCCCCCCCCCTCCCGCCGCCCAGCGGTAGAAGGCTTTGCCCGCCCTGCATCGTGTGGTCTTCCCGGTCCGTGCCGCCCATTCGCGCAAATCGAGAGGCGGAGGAGAAAGCAAGACGGAGATATCGACGAGAAGGAAGTGAAAGAGAGGAAGGGAGGCGAAGGCGGCTTACGTGTGTACTCCTGACCCTTGGACAGAGGGTGAAGACCCATTGCCTTGTCGCACGAAACCATGGGCGTGATGCCGTTGTTCTTGGGGATCGTCCCGGGGTTGTCGGGCTCTGTGAAGAGCGGCTTCTCGCCATTTGCGCTTCTGCCGGCGTCAAGTCCCATCAGGACGCCGAGAGTGACGCCGATGGGGACGGCCAGCAACACGAAGTTGACGACCCATCGGAAGCCGAGGAAAGGCATTGTGAGAGAAAAAAAACCGACCAGAACGAGAAGGGGGAGAGATGATAAAAAAACGAGTGTGTATATGTGAAGTCTTTATTTGCGCTCTGCCTGTCGTCTGGTCTGTTGACACCCGAGATAAGACGATGATGGGATGCCGGGACGGGGAGGAAGGGGGGGGGGATGTGGACAAGCAAGCTTCAATCTACAGGCGAAAATCCGACGACAATTCGCAGCAAGCACATGCAAAAGGGAAGCGAGAGTGGTGTCGTCGTCGGCGGCGACAGTCGGAAAGTCTTGTTTAGGGTACAATAAGAGTAAAGGGAATTCGATTAGGCGGCGGGTGGGTTGGTGGGTGGGAGGCTCAGGTAAGGAAGGGAAAGGCTCCAAATCAAGGCCAGGCAAGGTTAAAGGGTATGTTAGGGGAGACGCGGACGCGGACCGCGGGCCTCGACTCGTGCAGGTAAGGTTAGGTATCCAGGGGAGAGAGAGACTTGGAGAGAGACTTGGAGAGAGAGAGAGTGAGAGTCGAAAAGAAAAAGGAGGGGGGGGGGGGGGGGCGTGTGTAAACTCTCCGAGGCAGGCCTGGTCGCTCTGAGACTCAAGAAAGAGGTTCGTCCGGTCAATACCAAGCCATACGAAGGAAGAAGAGCCTGTACTCTGTAATTCGACAGACAGGCAGGCAAAGCTTAGTGACTTGAGAGAGAGAGAGAGAGTCAGGGTTGAAGATGCAGAACTGCGGCACGTCGGGCAAACGAGTTGAATGAAAGGTCCAGAACGAGAAGAACAAGTACGAGAAAAAGAAGAAGAACCTCTCCCCCCTATTCCCAACAGGCGGCGCAGCGCACGCCACCCCGAGGAGGCTGGACTTGGTGCAGCGAGTGTAAATTACCTCGCGGTTCCTTGGTCCCAGTTCGTGCTTCTTCGTCCTCTCCTCTCCCCCCCCCTCTCCTCTTCTACTACTGTACCTCTTACATCACCATCCCGTCCGTAGTCTTCCCGCCGTCCTTTTTCCATCCAATCTCTCCCACCCCAAATGTCAAACAACCCGGTCGGAAGTCGATGGCCTATTCGAATCGTAAAATAAAGACCGCCCCCCTCTCCGAAACGAAAAGGATCATAGTCTTGGGGAGGGGCGGGCACTCGCCGGTTCACGCCTGGGCCGTTACACACATGTTGGGGGAATCGGCGAACGCTCCGGCTCAAACAACCACGTCGATCCATCCCACACGCCCCCAAGACAACACAAGACAGACTCCAAAAGAGAGCCCAAGGCTCGAGCCAACCAGGCATCCACCTCGGATCAGAAAAATCGACGATTGCAGGTTCTGCTTCTAAATCGGAACCGGCCCCTGGCTTAGCGCAGTCAATGTGCCGGCGTCACCCCTTCCAGTACTCTATGCTCCGTACAAATACCTGTACAGAGTACAGCGCCACTCGAGTGCGGATACTGCCCGTCCATGCAATGGTGTACCGTCCAATGACATCCGCATTTACAGAACACGAGAAAAATGAAAATAAAAAAACAGGGATTAATGAAGATAACGGCCCTGCAAGTGGATAGGGCACCATGGCAGAGTGCATAAGAGACCGGGCTGCCCATGAACGGGCTCGGCCGACGTTTCTGGGATGACCCCGTGCGGGCGTGGGCGAGTTCTATGGGAAGTCCTGGGATGTCCCTCATTGGAGAGAAATGTCATCCGAACTGTGGACTCGGGGGCCCCCCATTGTACGATGTAAAAGGAAAAAAAGAAAAGAAAAGAAAAGAAAACTGGAGACTCAGCAGAAGCACTTCAACGGCGTGCGAAGGGGGGGGGGAGGGGGTGGTGCGCCGAGAGGGAGGCACAGCAGCAGTCATTGAGCTGCCTCTGCCTCTCACTCTAACTCTCACTCTCGCTTTCAGTGACACTCTCACTCTCAGTGTCAATCCCACTCACTCAGACCCTCCTGGATCCGTTGCAGAGTGAGTGAGAGAGGGTGTGTGTAGGGAGGAAAGGGAACAAGACCGAGAAACTCACCCAGGTCGCCGCCCGGCCCCCTCATGACATTTGACGGCTTCGATTGCTTCTTTCCCTTACTTTCCTTTTCGTCTCCCCCCTTCGATACCAACGCCCACTATACATACACTCACTACACTATCTGTACTATCATGTCCCCTTGATGTTTAGCGGAGGCTCTCGCTCGGCCCTCCCCCCACCTGGGTCCTTGGTTGCGAGTCCCATCTCAACTTGTCGCCGAAACGTCCAATCTTTTGAGTGGTGAATCGCGAAGCGGGCAGGCTGGCGGAGGGAGGACGTGCTGAAAATAAAACAAAGTGAAGGGACCGGGGGGGGAAGAAAAAAAAAAAACAACAACAACAAACCAACGGCGCGGCGGCGGGATGAACCAACCAGGCACGAACCGGTCCTCGAACTCTTCGGGGCTTCGAGTGAGCGGGCTTGATGGCTTTTTGCTGGGCAAGACAGGCTAACCTGCTCCCCGGTGTCCGGCCGCATGTTTTCCACACACCCCTCCCTCCGTCATGGTAAACACACACCCTCCCCCCCTTCTCCCCCCTTTCCTTCTGGTGGTGTGGTTTGTTGAAGCAAGCGCTTGGCTGTCTCTCTCTCAATGTCGATATCGAGTTCAACTTGGCCAGTCAGTCAGTCAGTCATTCAAGCTCCCTCCGGTTTCTGGCTTTCACACATAAAGGCCTTCACAACCAGAAGAAAAGCAAGACAAGCGCCAACTCCGACCCGAAAGTCATTGGAGGCAACATTAGCATGTTCTAGGGAACAAAATGCCACTCGTATCTCGGGACCCCAGAGGGGGGGCAGAGATGGCACAGACCGCATTCAAAGGGGCGAGTCCATCAACAGTTCCACACCACAGGTACAGATGCACCCAGACTGGACAAGCCCGATGATGTGGGCTCCATCCAAACCTGGACCTCCCAATTTTAATCACGTCAGGCTCATGTCGGATCGTAATCATGGCAGTGAGGCTTAGCGGAGTCCGAGTGGGTTCCCGTCAAGTCATGTTCTTGATGTGCGCTTCCGCTGTCTGTGTCTGTTGGCCTGTCCGGCGTCCGCAGGTCCTGTCCCCCTCCTCCTCCAAGCAAGCTCCTGGACCTAGACACCTCGTCGGCGTGTCTTGTTGCTCCTTTCCCCCCCAGATTGACTACTTACTTGCCTTGCCGCCCTTCTTGGCCGAGAAGTCAGGCCCTCCTATCGACGTAGAGAAAAGCAGCTGGCTCGGCTCTCTTCTTGTACACCCCCTTCCCTCTCTCTATCCCCCAGACCCGACTGGCATCCTGCTCCTCCTCCTGTCTGTCAAGCCAGTCCAACCAAGCCGGCCCCTCTCGCCCCCCCCTCCCCTCTTGCAAAGCGTCCGTGTTGGTGCGCCTGTGCAAGCTTTCTCTTGCTGCCGCTGTGCTGCTCAATGACATCTTGGGTCGAAGCTCTTGTATGTACCGCATAGCACAATCTACATGTACTAAGCGGGTCGACTGTTATTCCCCTTTTTTTTCTTCCTTAACTTTACACACCTAATACTTTCTTCCCTTTACATCACCCACCACACCCAACCCACATTCGTTTTTACAACTACCCTTCAGTCTTTGAACTGAACTTGGCGGGAGAGAGAGAGAGAGAGAACAAGAAGGAAGAGAGAGAAGGGAGACCGAGACGCGCGGGCACCACCATCGTTTCTGTTTTACCTGTGACCAGCCTCTGGCGCGCATTCGAGCGTCCTCGGCAGACACGCACACACACACACAAAACACACACACTGAGTCCACCCTAGACACGCTATTCACTCGTTCATTCCAACCGTCGGTTGGGCAACACGGCAGCCATGATGAGGGGACACGGCGGCCAGCAGGGCCAGGGTCAACCTGAGGGGGAAATGGTGGAAATCGACGTTCTTCAAGGCCATCACCACCCTCACCAGCACCAATATCAGCCGCCGTACCAGAACGGCCAGCAGCAGAACCAGTACCAAGAACAATACCAGGAGTACTCGCAGAACCCGTACGACAACAGTCACAACGGCCACAACCCGTACGAGACCGATCCCAGCTACGCCGGCCAGGAGGCCTACGGACGCGCCCTGACGAACAACGCGAACTCGCCGTACCAGCAGCAGCAGGACCAGTTTCATCAGCAGCAGCAACAGCAGCAGTACCAGCAGCCGCACGCCGTTTCCGCCGGGGACGACTACGGCCCTCCCGGCTGGGCGAATCGTCACTCGATAGGCATGGCCGGCGCACCTTCGATCGGCCCGTCCATCTCTGGCATGGACACGCCCGTCGACTCGAGAGCAGCGACGCCGACGCTCAAGAGCGGCATGCAGACGCCGTTCGACGGCGACCATCTGCCTCCGCCGAGGCATCCGTGGTCGACGGATTCCACGCCCAACAGCCCAATGGTACGTACGCAACGACGTGTGTTAGAAAACACTCAACTCCCGTCTCTCCTCCTCCTCGCGTCATCTCCCTCATAACGACAACAGCCTTCCGCCGAATAAGCCCCACTGACAATGAAAAACAGAACCAGAGCCATCAGAGCTTGCAGAACCTCCTGCCCGGCCAGGCCTCTCCCGTGCTCGCCAAGGAATGGGTCGAGGGCAGCGACCAGATCGCGCGGCTTCACAAGCGTGACGACTCGGACATCTGGAAGGGCTGGAAGAGGCACGTCTTCCGGCTGGTGCCGCTGCTGACGATCCTCGCGACGGGCATGTACCTCGTCTACCTGGGCCTCCGCATCTACTGCGTCATCTCGGCGCAGAACCTGGCCAAGGAGATCTACGCGCAGGCCTGGGTCTTCATCGCCGTCGAGGTCGCCGTCGCCATCCCGTCCATCATGCACAACATCTGGACCATGTGGTCGATGAAGAAGCGCCAGCGCCCCAAGTTGAGGCTCATGGGCGACGAGGTGCCCACCGTCGACGTGCTGCTGACGTGCTGCGGCGAGGAAGACGACCTGGTGCTCGACACGGCCCGCGCCGCCTGCGACGTCGACTACCCGCGGGACCGCTTCCGCGTCATCATCTGCGACGACGGCAAGTCCTCCGGACTCGAGGCCGGCATCGCCGCCCTGGCCATGACCTACCCCAACGTCTTCTACCTGGCCCGGCCCAAGTATCCCGGCGTGCCTCACCACTTCAAGGCCGGTAACCTCAACTACGCCCTCGACTACGTCCACACGATGCCCGGCGGTGCTGGCCAGTTTATGGCTGCTCTCGACGCTGATATGGTATGTTTTAATCCCCCCTCCATCACACTCACTTACACATGTCGCCATCCCATTCAATGCCACTCTCACTCTCTCCCCCCCCCCCTTTCATCTTCAAAGAAGGACATGAATAAACTTCCGCCCCCTTTTCAGCCTCTTTTATAACACACCATTTACTTTCCCGCCTCATGTAAATCAACATCAATCTAACTCTCACCCCGCAGATCCCCGAGCGCGACTGGCTCCGTGCCATCCTGCCTCACATGCTCATCGACCCCAAGGTGGCCCTCGCGTGCCCCCCGCAGCTGTTCTACAACACGCCGCCGTCCGACCCCTTGGCGCAGTCGCTCGACTTCTTCGTCCACGTCATCGAGCCCATCAAGGACGCGCTCGGCGTCGCCTGGTGCACCGGTTCCGGCTACTGCGTCCGCCGCGAGGCCCTCGACGAGATCGGCAACTTCCCGCTCGGCTCCCTCGCCGAGGACGTGGCCACGTCGACGCTGATGCTCGGCAAGGGCTGGAAGACGGCCTACATCCACGAGCCCCTCCAGTTCGGCACCGTCCCCGAGGACTACGGCGGCCACCTCAAGCAGCGCACCCGCTGGGCCATCGGCACCGTCGACACATCGTTCAAGCTCAACTTCTGCCTGTACGGCGAGAAGGTCAAGCAGATGACGACGGCCCAGCGCTTCTCGGGCTTCCTGTACGCGACGCTGTCCCTGTACACGATCCTCCTGACTCTGTCCATGTTCGCCATCCCCATCATCCTCGTCATGGGCAAGCCGCTGGTGGCCTACGCCAACTACGAGCAGCTCCGCTGGCTGATCCGCGCGTGCTTCGCCGCCACCATCACCAACCGCCTCTGCGAGTTCGCCCTCTTCATCCCGGCGGGCTACCACACCGGGCAGCGCGGGTCGCGCTACCAGCTCTGGATGTCGCCCTACATCGCCCTCTGCATCATCCGGTCCTTCATCCTGCCGACCTGGCTCGGCGGCCAGACGCAGGCCTTCAAGCCCACCGGCTCGCTCGGGTCCGCCCTCAACGAGCGCGACCCCAAGACGCGCAAGGGCATGCTCCGCCGCCTCTGGGGCGTGCTCATCAACTACATGGCCATCTTCCACCTCGCCTTCGTCTACCTGACCCTCGTCGGCGTCGTGCTGACGTCGTACCGCTGCTTCTACGTCAACGACGACCTGCGCGACACCCTCATGTGCCTCATCACCCACGCCTTCTGGCCGCCCCTGACCTTCATCTTCATCTGCAGCTCGCTCTGGACCCCCATCGCCTACGCCATCGACCCGCCCAACATGCCCGAGCGCGAGCAGCTGCTCGACCGCGACCCCAAGACCTTTGTCGCTCACCCGTCCAAGCAGAGCAAGAAGATCGCCTTTGGCGGCCAGGCCGCCTGGTTCGAGACCGAGCTGACCGTCACCACGGGCTACACCATCCTCGTCTTTGTGCTCTCATTCATCTATTAAAGATTGTTTTGCTTCATTACTATTGTTTTTTTCCATCTCGAATCATGGAATGGAGATCTGGGGGATTTCGTTATCCGTTCCGTTCCTCCTCCCATCACTCCGGCATATCAAGGCGCAGACACAGGCTCAGGGGGGCTCTCCCCTCGCAGTAGCGATTTTGAAATACACGCGCAGCCGACACTCGCAGACACACTCATACACACAAACATACACATAACTACACACACACACACACATCACAGACGTACAAAAAGATGACTGTTACGATAATGTAATGCCTGTAACTACTGCACATAGATCAGTATAGAATTACGCACAACGTACTACAGGCGGAGGGAGGCGGCGCAAGAAACCACACACAGATTTCAATCCCTGCTGGGAAACGGGCCATAAGGAAACGGGGTTTCACACAGCATCATTCATATTCTTCATCTCGCTATATCGAATACATTGAAAAAAAAATTCATAAACCTTGATGTTCCTCCTATGTGCAGATAAGGTGTAGTGAAAAGCCTCATTCGGACTGGAATTGGCACCTCGATTCTCCACATAAGCAGCTCACACCAGTTTCAGTCAGGGGCGCACTCCCGTTTTCTCTAGGGAAATCTCCCTGGAATTGGTTGGTGAGCGAGCCCTGGTTGTCCATCAAGCTCAGTTGCAATCTTCATTCTCTCTCCCTATCTCTCTCTCTCCCCTTTCTTCTCCCACCGGTTAATGGGCAGCCCTTGGCGTCAAACGTGTGCCTTGGCCTGTCCCTTTTGTGGCGCCGCGGGAGGCTGGGACCCAAGACAGGAATCGTCACTAGAGCCAAAGTCCCTCGTTCGTCATAGGCGCAAGCCCCGTCGTGCCATGTCTGGGGCGTGGATGCGCGCCCCCTTGGCATGTTCGGCTGTTTCTGAAGGCGCGCGGACACGAACGCCGATCCGGGTGTTGGATCACAGTTTCTTGTCCAGTCAAGCCAGGCCAGCACATGGATACGGATACCCATCTCTCTTCTCGTCATTGTCTTTCTTTTCACTTCCCCCCCCGCCGGGCGGCTTGTGGCTCGGTGATATTGGTCCTGTTGCGTTCTGCAGAGGCTGTCAACCTGCTGACGCTGAGCATGCAGACTGATAAGAAGACAGACATGGCCACGGGGCTTGGCGGGCACCCGCTGCGGCGGTGCTGCTGTGTGATGGTTGCACCGTATCCGTCCGTATCTCTCTTTGCGGCAAGTATCTGTTAATCATTCTACCAAAGTGCCAACGGCGCGCGCTCTCTCTCTCTCTTTCTTCACGGTTTGGATTCCAACTTCTCCTCGCCTCTTCCGCAGTCAGTTCACGCTCCCTCCATCCTCGAGTCCCTCTCCTCCCTCTGCCCTTCGCCCTCCCGGCTTTGCCGCGAGGTGGGCGCCCGGTGGAGTTCTCCTCCATCGGTGTAACCCCCTTCTTCTTCCCCCCCCGGGCGCCCGGCCCCGTCCGCAGCCCAGCTTAAAGCACTGCAATGATGACCGTGACGAATAATGACCAAAGGGAAAAGCAAAATGCGTGCGTGGCAGGGCAGAAAGCGACATTCCCTCGGCTCCCTAAGATGATGTTCCCTCGGCTTGCTCTCCCCGCCCCCTCGTCAAGACTCTCTCTCAACAAGACGAGTGTGCGCTAAACGTGTCAAACACACCCTCGTCATATCTGCCTGGACCCCCCAGCAGCATCCATCCCCCTCGCCGGCCGTGGGCCCCGAATCCGACCTCCGAAAGCCTGTCAGCACACCGCCAAGGCGGAGTACCAAGTCTTCTACAGACGAACCACACGCCAAGGATATTGACTTTTTTATTTTTATTTCCTTTTTGTCCACTTTCTCGCTAGCACCGCCGCCGAATAATTCGCTCACTTTGATTTTTTTTTGTCTTCTGCCTGCCAAACGAACGGCGTTAAGTGCGCTATTCGCCCGGTCGACCGCCCACCCCTGAGTCAAGACGACATTTTCAGGGGGAAAGCCTAGCGGTCTGTCCGTTCGCTGGTTTGTGCCGGCTACGACTGCTGTGCCATTATGGCGTCGGCCGGGTTAGCCCACACTAGCTACGACTACGGAGTACCATATCTGAGTTATTGCTCCTACGACGGTGTGTATGCATGTCTAGAAGCCACTGCCGGCCGACCTACGGTTATCGTACCGCCGTCGTCTATCCTATTGTCTCGGTGAGTTGTCGATAGGCTCCGGGGCGGCTTCTCGGACGATTGGAAGTCGGTCGAGTTTGTGTCTATTTTTAGCATAGCAGTGATCAAACTACACATTCTTGTTGCGCCACGCAAGCAAAGTCGCGTTCCCCCGGATCAACGTCAACAACACAGCCAGATCTCTGGCCGATCACATGTTCGTCCACTCCCTCCGTCCGTCTTCCCGACCGGGCTCGTCTCCCGAGATTGCTTCTTATCTCGCGGTCGCCTCATCCAGATTGCCCATCTTTTATAAGTAGGTCACAATGTTCCGAAGCAAAAGCACATGGCCTCACCTATCCGGGCGTGGACACGACATGTTGATCTCAGCCGCTGCAATCAAACTCTCATCCCCGCAGCATACCCCCCCTGTCTGTCCGCGGTAGGGAACAGCGAACATCACAACGTCGGCTGGTCCCCATCGTGTGCCGATCCGCCGGGACTCCTCGGGCCCCGGCCGCCGGGGCAACGGTTGTCTCTCCGGAGCAACCGGCAGCCATGATCCAATGGTGTGAAGCCAACAGCGGCCCACGTTGCAACCGTGTGTGGGTTGCGGGGAGAGACGTCGCCGTTTCCCCGCCTTGGGAGAGTTTGTTGAGAGGGTCAAACGGGCGGCCGACTGGCAAGCTTCTTATCCGACTGCCCAGAACTTTCCTTAAGCAGACGGTTATTATTCCCCTGGCGTAACACAGAAGTGTGAGTATATGAGAACAGCTGCCAGTTTCCAGCTGAAGATACATGTTTCGAGAATCGACGAGACTGAGAGAGGCTGAGTTGGCAAGCTGAAAAGTACAGGAATTCGCATAGCCTAGGGTTAACTAGTACAACCAAGAGGGTAAAACAGGTAAATAACGGCAAGAAACCAAAGTTACAATGACTTTACAGTACTGCCTGTGTGAGCAGTTGAAAGCGTCGCCACAGCGAAATCATAAACTGATCTACTGTTTATGAACAGTTTATGTACTGTCTGTTGGTATCTGTAGACGTTATATCCAGCTTATTTAAATAGCTTTTCTTGGTTACGCAAACATAGTTGACTGGTCGTCGTTTCCGTAGGCTATATTAGGGATGGAATGAAGCAAAACTATCAATCTTCTATTGAGGAGCACACCTAGTCTTTGTTTCCTATAAACAAAAGAATCACCAACACAAGCTCAACCCCTATAAAAACGAGTGGTAACAGGAAAGTGTAGTTAGTACAGCTCGACCCTAATTCCCCAGCTTCTACACGATACTGACAGGATTGAAGCGGACTCCAGTGGAATCTCACGACGAGAACAGGAAGGCCGATATGGTGAAACAGAAAGCAAGTAAAACATGCAAAGTACCAGATCGCTTGACCTTTAAACCCCGAAAACTCTCTCGCACCCTTGGCGACAAGCCAAAAATGGGGGAAAGCATACGACAAGAGAGCCCAGAGGTATACGAACCCCCACTTCTGTCCTGTGGACATATGGTGCCATACGTTCTGCGTACCGTAGAAAACAGCTACAGGCAGTATTACTGCATATAGCAGAGCATGCAGCACTGCTCCCCAGGCTCGCGCTGTCTTGCTGGCTGTAGGTCCAGTGGTGGTGATGCTTGAGAATGGCGAGACGCGGCCCCCACGAGCACGAAGGATTATGGCGGCTTCATCCAGCTTGCGTTCGTACAGTGCGCACAGCAAAGAATGGCGAATCTTGCTGTATTCGCCATAGATTTCCCTGTGAGTTTGGAGATTAGGGTCGTGAAGCTCTGGTTGCCCGTCCACGTTGTGCAGCTTTATCAAAGCCTCTTGTTCCAACATGTTCAGTTCGTAATGACGCAATAACGTCTCATGGCCGCCAAACCACCATTTGGAATGCTCCAAGGCTCCTTGCAGAGGGGTGTGAAGGCAATCTTTCCATGTCCCGTTGACTCGCCAGCCTCTGTTGAGGAGTTCGAGGAGCGCCTCTGTGTTGGAGCAATTGATCGCCAACCTTAGGTAAGTTCCAGAAACAGAGTGACCGTTTGCAACTTGCACTTCGATGACGTCCCACAAAGCCTTTCTCTCCACGCTATTCCGTAAGATGTTGCCTACGAGCAACGATTCGTACTCCTCTGCATGTAAGGGGCACCTCTGCCATTCAGGTACGCTTTCTTCCGCAGTATCGAGTATGCTCTTGTCTTTCTGTCGCCGGAACTGCCGCTTTGGCTGAAGCCATCTCCACCCTGGGCTCACCGGATATCTTAGTCCGGCTGACCTCCGGGAGCACAGGTGCTTCAATACAAACCGACATTGCTCATATGAGCCGGATCTCAAGATTACTTTAAGAACTGTTCCCTTGCGACGGTCTAGTTCTAGCCGTTCAAAGCCTTCCCAGTATGTTAACGAGCGGAAACCCGTTAACACGGGGTCGGATGGCATCATCAATTTGCTCATCAAAAGGTCTGGATTCTTGCTCAGAAGGATGCTGGCCGCGTTCAAGTTTAGAGTTTGTACGGCATTGAGGAGACATCCAGGAGCATTGAAGAGCTCTTGGTTCTCGACTTTGTCGACAATCTTTGACCTAGGTTTCGATTAGACCCATATGTCGATCACTTGATATCTGTCCCAAGACGTAAGAAATACGAGAGGTGTGCTCACAAAAAGTATGAATCCTGGTGTCGTGCGTGGATGGCACAGCTGAGTAATTCTTCTACGATAGAGCAGCTGTGAGTGTGACCTTCGGGACGCGCTGTATACATATCCCGGCCTTGGAGCAGCCGATAGTTTTTCAGCCACCAGCGAGGATAGTCGCGGCATGGCTCTTCTTTTTGGCACGGAAACTGGAATTTGTCTCGGAGCAGCGGAACATGGTCGCAGAGTAATCGGTCAAAGATGTGTCGCAGTCCAGAAGTTATGGACTCCATGAGGAGGTCAGGGCTTCCGGAAAAGGCGGGTCTGGTGGGCCCGAATTGAGGGCGTCTGAAAATAGATCCGACCCCGACATGAGGCCTCTTGATCGGTGACAAAAGCCAAAATGGAAGGTCTTGTTGTTTCGCCGTAGCTCTATACAGCATGGAATTGACGGCATCCAAGCTGTCTCCAGCAATGGCAGCCGTCAGAGTGTCCATCTCAAGTGATGAGCGCGAAACAAACCTAGGGTCCTCGACGGTGGTGACAAAGTCGATTGTCCGTTCAAGGACGTCGCTATAACTGCCTCCGTAAATCATAGCGCGAAAGAAATCCTCTGGAATATCCATTGTTGATACTGCGACGCTTTTGAAAGGGACTTGAGAAAGTCGCAATAGATTCTGGCCCGTCCAGACTTGTACGTTGGCGAGGTCGATCGTCTGAAACTCCCCGTGTGTTTTCAGGTGATTTCGCAGGATTTCCAAAGCGTCAATTCGGAACAATGATAGACAAACGGCCAAAATACGCCTGAATCGGGAACCAGCCTCGCAAATTTGACAGACGGAGCCCGACGGATCGCCATGGGCAGCCTCCAGGAGGCTTTCGAGGAGGGCGGTCCTATTGTGCAGGATTGAGTTGAGCATAGGGCAACATCGTAGCCCGAGGGAGAAAACAAGCGTCTCTTCATCCTTGCTTACAGGAAGAGCTTCGTGAAGGATATCAGCGCCACTTTTGATAAGGAGCACGACGAACTCATTAACGTGCTTGTCGTCAAACATGGTGAGGAGATGCAGCGCGGTCTGGCCAGACTTGTTGTAAACGGATGCCCTCGGGTTTTCTCGGCCGAGCAAGTATCTGAAGACCTCGAGTTGGCCGTGATGAGCGGCAAGTAAGAGCGGTGTGTTGCCTGACTCGTCGACGCTGCTGATCGAATTTGGGTCATTGGCGATGATAACTTTGAGCTGGTCAACTGAATCGGTTTTGATGGCCTCCTGTAAAGCGCTAGTCATCGATGTTGGAACCGATTGCGTTAGGTCTTCATTGATTCCGCTGTCTTGGAGGTATCTCTGAAGCGATGCCATAGACTTGTGTTTCGGGTCGATAGTTCGGTCGTCTGTTGGGCGTAACCACTCAGCAGTCCCAGGGACCTTGGATTCAAGTCCATGGTCGATGCTGACACTACGACTTGCTCTGTCGTTTGGAACATTAACGTCTGAAGCAATGCTCTCCAGGGTTGCCGCGGTTTTGTTGGTGACTGCTAGTCTCTCGGACTGCGAAGAGCTGGCCTTGTTCCGCTGCCAAGAGGCCGATGTGTCGCGGTCTCTGATTCCTTTGGCCACGACGATGGCGTCCTGGAGCGGTTTGAAGAACTCTTGCGCAGCGGCAACTCCATTCTCGCGAGCCATGGTCAGCCAATGAGAGGCTGCTTCAAAATCTCTCGGGATACCGAACCCAGAGAAATGGCAAATGGCAAGTTCCCATTGCGCAGCCGAGTTTCGTGGGTCATTTGGCTTGGTGGCCAACTCGAGAAGCGTGGTCACGATGCGCGCCTTCAAGTGATGACTGCAGTTGATGAGGGTATGATAACCAACAGAAACCTGCGAAACTGACTTAGGTACGGTTCAACGGGCCGAAGATTGACTGAATCGGACATTGAATACCTTGGAGATGACATCGAGTGCTGGTACGCGAACCGTGGGGCAATGAACAACCGGCACGCGGCTACTCGTAACCTGGTTCTCGACCAAGTACAAGTCGATGATGTCCATTGAGCCCCTTAAACTTCGAGCGTCGGGGTTCAACTGGACCGTCTTGCTGAGGAGGCGCGCGATGGTGCCTACCTCGAGGTCCGAGTCGTCGTTGCATCGATCTTCCTTCTCGACAATGCCCACCAACTCGAGAAGTATGCTGCCATCCTGTTTATGGCTCTCGATTTCTTCCACTTCCGTGTAGAATGGGCGGCCCAGCATGATCGACAGTGTGACCAACCCAAAGGAATAGTAGTCCGTGGCCTTCATCTGCTGGAAAGTCATACTGGTCATCTTGGTAACCTCAGGAGCGGACCACTGTGGCGTGAATGCTGGCAGCGTCTCTGCAGTGTCGGATTCTATGACAGAGTGGCCGAAGTCTGTAAGTTTCAACATGAAGGAGTCCCGCGCATCGTGCCGAGGGAAGACGAGAATATTCTCGGGCTTGACGTCTCCATGCACCACGCCGCAGTCGTGAAGCACGGATAACCCTTCCGCGATGTCGCGGCAAAAGTCCAACTTAGCCTTGAAGCTCATCTTGACAAACTTCCAGTTTTTCCAAAAGTTGTCGAGAGCGCCTTGCGGAGCGAATTCTTCGAGGAGGATGGGACGCGGGATAGTGGCATCCTCGTCTTCAAAGTCCCAGCCTACTCCGCGGAGGCGGGTGATGTTTGGATGTGACTTTAGCGGCGCGTGGGATCTAATGCGCAATTCTGTGATGAAGCTGTTGAGGCCATCGGCCCTCTCTTCCAGGATGCTGTGCCTTGGCCGCTTGATGACGATGCCCTCCGAGTACGACCCGATTGTGCCGCGACTGAAATTAGAGGGCGCGGCTAGGGCTAGCTGGGCATGAGTGACGAGGCTCGTGTGTCCTTTCCCCTGGTAAGTCTCGAGAACGGAAGGGTACTGTTGGATTGGTACCAGGTCATCTCCCTGGGCTTGGTATATCTCGCAAGTGAGTGAGACGAATGTAAGGAAATCGGCTTTGGGTCCCGCGTGGCTCGTCGATCGACCTGCACGAGCCCTGACTCTGGTAAAGTTAGCTCGAGATTGTGAGACAGAGAGCCGGAGATCATTCAAGTTGACGCTTCCCTGGGGAGCAAGCCGCGTCCTGGTTGTTGTGTGGCCGAACTCCATTGTGGCGACGATATGAGTGGCATTAGCAAGAAGCAGTGTTACGCTCCAGCTGCCCGAGGATGCTGGTGGTGATAGTGGAATGGAGGTGGCATGAGTTTATGATAATTGAATCATCAGGCTGCGGTAAAGCCACCGATGTCAAATCGAGGCGGCCCAAGGCGACCCAAGGCGGGGTCGCTCTCGTGATAGGCATTGCGCATATGAAAGGTCGAGCCTGACCAATTGACTGTTGTTGACAGCCAATACTCCATGCATGTCAGATATCTCTGACTTGGGTTGCCTCCGCTCCGCCACCATCACGACAGCCTGATCTGCTGCCGTGAAACCTCCCATATGAAGTGTTACTCTTGTGGAATTTCCACTGCCTGCGATCACCATAGCGCTCTTCCTTCCTAGCTGACGCAAAAAGCCTGAGCCTTTTCAAAAAACCATTTCACTCTGTCTTGATCCGATATGTCGGCTGGGGGTCTGGAAATCTTTGGGGCGGTTGGGGTATCGTTGCAACTCGTCAAGGCGGCCGGGACCTGCTTGTCGATTGTGAACGAGATTCGACAAATCTCAAACCTTGCTCACGAGCAAAACAACGCTCACTTCGAGTTACAAGTTCAAGCCTTGAAGTTTGAAAGGTGGTGTGCCACGTTGAGCATCCAGGACATCTTACGGAGGACCGAGCAGGGTCCGAGTAATTCCGGGCTTTGCAAGCCAACCGATCAGATTCAACTGAAGGGCGCCGTCGAGTCACAACTTCGCTTGGAGAATCCGATCCTCGTTGATCTGACCACGAGGGCTCTGACAGACATGAAAAACGACTTTGCAGAGGCAACCAAGATCATCATGCAGTATGCAGGAATGTCACCGCCGCCTGAGAAGATACCTAGCAACACCTCGCTGCAAGTCCCAAAGGGCGGAAAACAATCGAGATGGGACAAAATGCTGCGCAAGGAACCAAAGAAACAACCGTCTGCCTCTCTTCAGGCTCATTCGAATGTGATTTCGCGCGGAGGCTCCAGCATGGCCCTCAGAACCAAGTGGGTAACGTCGGACAAAGGCCGGGTTGAGGCCCTGTTGAAGCGAATTGGGCATACAAACGAGTTGCTGGTCGTGCTCCTCGACACTGCGCATCAGGCACAGGTTGACCGGCAGACGGACATGACCATCCTCGACCTCATGGACCATGATACCTTGGAAGGGACGACATCGCGCCCAGAACTGAAGACGATGGCCAAGATCAAGCAATGGCAGATGCAAGAGCGGAGAGACAGCCAAACCGACGACGCAGTATCGGCGTACTCCTTCTCAACTATCTCGGGCGCGAACCAAACCTCGAGAAGGATTCATTCCTATCAAGTTCGCGACTTCAAGAGAGGAAGCCTCCCGCACGGCGACTATAGAACGTTGACGGCTCTGGAAGACAAGCCGGTCATGGTTGAGTGGAAGTACTACAACCGCGACCAGCCTTTCCGTCTCGAGCAGACCCTGCGGCTAGGTGGCCTCGTGGGATTACTTAACAAAGACGAACTTTTCAAGAAGTTCATGACGCTGCCCTGCAAGGGTCTCGTCGACGATGCCGACAACTCGAGGATCGGGGTCGTTTTTGCGGTCGAGGGATCTGCCGGTAACCGCTTGAAATCCCTACAGGCCTTGATTCGCGAGACCCAAGTTCCAGTTCCGATCGGGCAGAGGTTTCAACTCGCCAAAGGCCTCGTCACGGCCGTCCACCATCTCCATTCTGTTGATTGGCTGCATAAGTCGATCCGAAGCGATAACATCATATGCTCCTGGGCGCCCGAATCCGAGATAAAGATCCCGTCTCCGTCTTCCAGAGGTAAACCGGCAGTTGTCCAGGAAAACGGCGGCGATGGCTCAGGTTCTGGTTTCGGAGCAGCGAAAGCCTCGGCAGCTCGACCGCGCCCGCGACCACTGCCCCCTCAGTATCTCGTCGGTTGGGACTTGTCTCGCCCCGACCACCCCCTGGAGTTATCCGAGACACTGTCGATTTCCACGGCCGGGTTCCAGAGCCGACGCGACGAGATTCTTCTCTACAACCATCCGAGCCTGCATGCGCAGTCGGCATCGGGCAAGAGGCCGCGGTACTGCGCCAGATTCGACATTTACAGTCTAGGGCTAGTCCTCCTCGAAATAGGTTTGTGGCGCACTTTGAGCGAGCTGCGTCGTCATTGTAACAGCGACGCTGAATTCAGGGACAAGCTCCCCACCGAGTTCTGCGACAAACTGCTCCCGAGAGTTGGGGAGGTGTATTGGCGTGCCGTACGGAGGTGTATAAACGGCGATTTCGACGACGGGTCCGATGGGGCCTCGGAGACGGAAGGATTCCAGTTACAAATAGCGTTCGAGAGGCTGGTAGTGTCTGAGATTGAGAGATGCTATGCATAATTGTTGAATGGGGCAGCCAAGCGACATATGTAAGTATTATAGCATACACAGTTGACTGCCAAAGTCGTAATACTCTTTTGAGGTTACTGTTCTTGACAGAGAAATTTGAACTCTGGTTAGTTTACCTTGTTTTAGTTTAAATACAGTAAAGTTTACGATAGGCAGAGGAGTTGACAAATTACGAATATGAAAGGCGGGAACTGAGTGTGAAATCGCTTCACTGCTGCAGCCTGTCATAGTTGAGGTTTCGAGTGAAGTCCAGACTTGAAACCATCGATATAACAGTGTATAGAAGGATCCTCTCGGCCAGTGGAAAAAGGCACAGATACAAATGTATTGTGCTTTGGTGGATTTTCTCATCTGCTATCTCTGCCGCTATGCTTGAGTGATTTGTTGACCAGGGACTTCGCAACGGCGCGCCAACAACCACCAACCCGAAATGGGTCGCACCGCCGTCGCAGAGGCATCTTGGACTTGGAAGCCCGGGATGCCAGCCAAAAACTCGGCGTTGATCTTCCCGCCGCCTTCCTCCGGCCCTCTGGTGTCGTCAAACACCACGACCGGACATCTTGTTATGGACGCCGGAATATGGTCAGCACTGATGACGGGGAACTCGACTCCGTCCAGCGTCAGCTGCCGCTTCCACACGCTTTTGTTGCTGAAAGTCCTCTGGCGGTCTCCGCAAGGATCCCACCACGAGAAGGCAGTCAGCCACCCGGACAACGTGACCAGCTCACCAGAGCCGTTCCTCCCGGACTCGTGGACCGCGCGCATCCAGAAGTCCTTCACGTCTTGGTCTTGCGGCCGGTCGAAGCTGGCCACCATGTACTCGAGCACCTTGGACAAGCAGGCGGCCCATTCGACGGTCTCATCACTGAGCGACGACAAGAGCCCCAGACCGTCTAGCATCTTGACCCAATCCTCCCGGACGCCCAGCAGCGTGACTGAGGGGAAGCCGCAGCCGACCTGGAACTCAAAGCTGAAATAGTTCTGCATGGTTCCCAAAAAGGCGATGGCGGCGGTGGCCCGGTCGTCCTCCATCGTCGTGCTGAATTCGAGAAGCAGCCTCGTCGCGATCTCGGGGTCTCGGAGGCTGCCCTTGACGAGCTGGACCAGCTGGTCCACGACGACGCCGATGTCGACCGTGGCTAAGCCTGCGGGCCGGGCGTCCACCACGAGATGCCTGCGGCCTTGGTGCTCCACAAACCTATCTCGAAGCCCCTCGGCGCGCCCTTTGCCGTTGACGAAGAAGCCGAGCTGCACGAGGATGGCAAGCCACACGTCATCCGGCCGCAGGGTCAGATGTAAGTCTTGCTGAAAGGCGCGGATGATCGTGTTCGAAAAACCGTTCTCTCGCGGGACGATACCTGGGCTTGTGCTCGGGGACTCGAAAGAGGTGCGCAGGACGTCATTGTGGGAAAACTCAGAGTATGAGACGCATTTGAGCAGGTCGGCTGCCGAGGTCGCCACGCTGTCTGCGTTCACGCCGACAAGGTGCGGTTGTGGTTCGACGACGGTAGGCATCGCGTGAGTCTTTGGGAGTGTAAGGAGGGGGAATGAAAGAGGTACACGTAGCCAAGAGGAGTTGGATTAGAGCGTTAGTAGTGACGTACACGATAAGCGAGCAGATAGATCACTTGTTTATCTATTCCTTGATTTGGAACACTCGTCGTTCGTTGATGAAGGTGGCGTACCTCAACCTCATGAAGCGAAGCGGCCACAGCGAAGGACTTTGAGGATCAAATCAGTGGTTGAGTTGGTGACGAATAGCGAATATCTCGTGCTGTGTGTTTTCCGAGTTGTCAATTTTGTGCAGCTAAATGGATGAGTCCTTGGTTACAGGATCCGGTATTGCTGTATAAGACGATGGCTGATGGGTGGTTGACTTCGGCATCTCGGCATGGAGATGGCTGGTCCGACTTCGATTGACTTTACGTGCATTTGTGACATCAGAGAGTTACTTGGGGTCGTAGTTTGTTGCGCCCGACTGAGAAGAAACTGGGAATGACTCCGTGATCCTTCAGTGTAAATCTGCAATCAACCACAAAAACTGACAAGGATTAGGTAAGGCTCCCATGACGAGCCACCGCTTCGACTTTTACCTAGTAAGGTTACCGTCATCTGTATTGATATGATCGGGGACGAGACCGTCTGCGGGGGGTTTCCAAATTAAGCCGATAGGAACCCGGAATCTTATTTTCCACGCTTCGTCACTCATTGATACCGGGTTTCCTTTTCATCCTCTCTCGATCTAAGAGAGAGTTTCTCAGCTTAAGCAGAGAACTTCTCTTTTATAACCTGTCACCTACTGGTGAACATGTTCTCTTGCTAGACGATGGAAATGGCGTACACACCGCTTCCATCCGGTCTCGGTCTTGAAGGTCACGACGTCAAAAGCTCGCCCGTCCTCATCTCGTGCTGATATCCAGGACATGCCTGCAAAATCCAGGGGAACTGCAGGTAGCTTGTTAGCGAGGATCTGCGGGTTTGATGGGTTGGTCGTGCACGTTCAACGGACGGCCCCTTGATGCACGAAGCTAGGTTTCGCTCCTCTCCGTCATCTCGCAGTCCATGATCGATTGTCTTTCGTACTTTGTTTCTTGCAGGAGGAAACGCCAGAAGACCGCACAGACTACACCTGTAGACTGCCGGCTAGAAGTATCCTTCACACCCTCTCGACGATTCCCCAACCTGGCGGCTGTCACAGTGGCCAGTGACCAGCGGGCTTTACATGCCGTTTCATCCCATTTTCAACGTTTACCGGACCTCCGTGATTGCCTTAAAAGGCGTCGGTTACTGTCAAGGTCATGGACTCTCGCCGTCCACAGCTCTGTTGGTTTAAATATCCCTCGAACCCGACTGGATCCTCGCGACCATTCATCGGGCTAGGGGGGGGCAAGTTTGAACCGACGTCGCAAGATCTGAAGCACTCGACTTCGAGCAAGCTTTACCCAACGTGTCACTTCCACCCGGGCCTAAATGGCCCGGATAGAACCAACTCTTCGGGCGATGAACCTGCATGGGACATCCCAACTCTAGAAAGTCCATATTATTGTCGTATATTAGCTCTATTCCGTGCAGCCCCAGCCAGATATCCAGCTTTTTACCTGTCTCGTGTCACACGTCTCCTTTTGGCGGTCGTGTCTTTCTGTTTGCTTTCCCTCACTCCTCATCTTGCTTTCACTCGCTCTGGTCAGCGAAGCTAGTCGAGATGAGGGCCTTTCTTGTTCTAAGCTCCTTGGTGCTCAACGTCGCGCTTGCGGCGCCGTCAAATGAGATCAGGAAGAGGGACGTAGTAACGATCCAGAACGCCATCGTCACAGTATCAACAGCAGCTTCAAATCTAGACATTGCTATCAGGGTAAATCCTTTTTCAAGCTCTGACATCCTAACAAATCTCACTGACGTCCCGTCTCAGACACTCAGCACCGATCCAAGAAGCGCCGAGCCGCTTGTGCCGGCCGTGATGGACATCGAGTTCGCCCTCACCCAAGCGCGTACCGACATCCTCCCGACGCAGTCGATCTCGATTGCCGAAGCCGTCAACCTGCAGACCGCTGCCGACACGCTGACCAAGAGCCTCAAGATCATGGTCATGTCCTCGATGCTCCAGCGCCAAGCCCTGGACCAGCTCGGCATGACGCCGATGCTCCTGATGTCCTTTATGAACCAGAACATGCTCTCCGCCGCGCTCAGCCAGGCAATCGTGTCCAAGGTCCCAGCCGAGGGAATCTCGAACGCAGCGTTCGCTCTCGGTGGGGCCAGAGGCGCAGTCAACATGGGGATCCTCTCGCTGAGCAATGCCCCGTTGGTGATGCCGGCCAACATGACTCCGCCGCCGCCGCCGGCGGCCCCTCAACAGCCGGCTCCTCCTCCTGCGCCAGAGAACCCTCAGCAACCTCCTCCTCAGCAACCGCCTCCTCAACAGCCGGCTCCTCCAGCGGCTGGCGCAACAGCCACAGGACAGGGACAGGGACAGGGACAAGCGGCGCCGCAGGAGAATCCTGCTTCTTCAGCAATCACAGCAGATACG
Source organism: Colletotrichum higginsianum IMI 349063 (assembly GCF_001672515.1). Classification (NCBI taxonomy): domain Eukaryota; kingdom Fungi; phylum Ascomycota; class Sordariomycetes; order Glomerellales; family Glomerellaceae; genus Colletotrichum; species Colletotrichum higginsianum. The sequence goes on along the minus strand of NC_030957.1, from coordinate 2,918,199 downwards.
AACACGACGGCAAGCTAAACTTCGGTGCGGCGGACTCAAGCTGCAGAGGATGCCGTGAGCAGGGAAACAAGTGGTGTGAGCGTGGATGAAGAATACTCTAGGGATTACGACGCTTTTCGCCATCTATCATTGCACATCTCTAATCTTCTTCGAATGGCCCATGTATGTTTTTGGGCAGACCTGATGGGGCTGGATATGCCATTGCTTGTGCTAAATAGTTCAAATAATGTGATCAACGAGGCAGGCAAATAAAGGAACATAAAAATTCACGATGAAAGAAATATCAGCATTGCCAACTACTACTGCAGGTTCTCTGCTCTGGGGGGTGAGGGGGGGTTCTCCCAGGGCGGGTGTTTCGAGAAGAACCAAGAGTTCATGCCATGCTCCAACACATGAGAAGCATGTTGGGGACATGAACCGGGTCGCCTCCTGTCGGGCAGTCTTATATCAATAACACCAGTTTCAATGAACGGAATCAACGTGAGGATTTGAAAGCTCTGGTAATCTGGCCCGTCCGTTTTTCCAGTTGTGTTGGTTGTCAAAGACAAACGGTTGGCTTAAGAATGATCCTTAAAAGAACCCCTACAACGCCTTTGTGAGTTGTTGACGAGGCCTAACCAAGGATATCTGCCGAGAAGCCTTAACCAACGGAACCGACCAGTTATGTTGTTGGCCTGCAGAATATTGGTTGCAGCGCTTGAAACCTTGGATGATTATTTACTGGATGCAGGGCGTTGACTCTGCTTTCCTTACGGCCTCGGCTGGTTCAACGGGTATGCTACTCTGTATTGCCTCTCCTTGTGATGTTTGTGGTGAGCAAGCGCATGAATCAAGGGGCGTTTGTTATTATTGGTGTGTTGAGTTTGTGTTGACGTCGGGCAACCGAGGCCTTGAGCTGCCCAGAAGCCTATCAACGCCTCATCCCATACTTCCTGTATCACCTTGCCTGAGTTTGAGAGATGACTAGGCCAGGACACCGGCAACTCGTGGCCCAGTAGTATATGTAGTGCTGTTCACGTCTTCTAGACGATCCGGACCTCCAGCCCAGGTTGACCCGTCACAATCCAACTCCCGGGAATAGCCCCAACACCCACCCGTTCGTATGCGGCATCAACTTCGCCATGCGGTTTTGGAGCAACAACGAGCACGTACGACTCGGCCACCACCTCCGACTTGCGCCTCCCGACCACGACGCACTTGAGCGCTACATCCCGCGGCCGCTCGCCTCCGTCGTAGATGATACGCCCGTCGTCGCGAACAAGTTCAACAAAGTCTCTCGCCACGCCCACGAGCTCGGCCTGGCCGCCGTCGGAGCTGGTGGAAAGCCAGGACTTGTCCGATCCGTTACGCGGGGGGTAGTACCAAGGCGACTTGATGTCGTTCGTCTCCCAGAGCACGGCATCAAACGGCAGGTCCATGAAGGTGATGGAGCCTTTGTACGCCATCCAAGACCACGAGGGCACGCGGAACGAGCGGAGCCGCTGCTGCTGCTGTCGGTGCGTAGGCGCGAAGTCGATTCTCTCCAAGGCCGTCTGCAGGTCGTCCGGGTCTCGCCGCCACAGCAGGCCCCGGCCAAAGTAGCGCTCGAAGACACCGTATCCCCCCTTCGTGTTGAAGGCACGGATGAGACGCTGCTCCAGCCCGGCAATGGCGATGGGTCTGTCGCGGATGTCGGAGAACTGCAGCCGCGAGTAGCGCGTGTACAGGGACTCGTACAGCCGGATCTGGCCGCCTTTGGAGGAGCCGGTGGCCACGTTGGGGAATCTGGCGTCGCCTAGGAACGCCGCCTGGCTGCTAGGAAAGGGGTCAGTTGTGTGTGAGCCTTTGGTCCGTCCAAGAGGACATTTGGGGTTCGGCTTGCTCACTTCCTCATCCTTGTCAGTGTCTCGCAACGGATGCCCTCGCCGCACTCCCAGTATACCTGCCGGCTGGTGAAGTATATGGTCCGCCGGGCCAGGGCTCGCTCTTGCAAGACCCAGCCCCTTTTGCTCAACGCGCCCTCCACCACGTCGCGCTGGAAGTCGTCGATGGCTTCGCAGATATAGAATGGACTTTCTGAGGGTCTCGCGACCACAACTACCGTCCGGTCCGGCCTCTGCTTCAAAAAGCCATCCGACGTTCCGGTGGCGCTATTTGCGGCGATGACGCAAAGGGCGGAACTAAAGACCGTCTCCATGTGCTGGGCCTCGTCCTCGAAATCGCCGTCCTCGCCCTGCACGATACACAAGGAGTCTATCCAAAGGTAGCGAACGTTGAGATCCCGCGTGACCCTGATGGCGTCCTTGAAAGTGGCCGGGAGGCTGTCATCAGAGATCCGGTTCATGTGGTCGTGGATGTTGTCCCGGGTGGTGCAAAAGTGTTGGTGGAGAGCTCTGTCGCCCCATGGGTGTGACAGCGCGATGTATTCGAATCCGGCGGGCTTACTAGGATCTTCGCCTTGCTGGGAAGATCTTGTCTCGAGCAACCGTACCGTCTCCTGGCCCTTTGGGCCGACGTCGATGAGTCTGGTTGGCGTCCTCGCAGGATACGACCCAGGATTGTTGTCGGAGCAGCACATAGCGTGGTTCTTATCGCAGTCTTGGAGCCACTGGCGGAGGATCTCAACATGTGTAGGGCAGCCGATGTCGGGCAGCTTGGGGAATCCGATTTGGATGTCTTTGGGCGGATTAGAAAGACCACCCGAGTCTGGAACGGGTTGGCAAGTCAGTACATGTATGTAGTTTTGCGTGATGGGTTGCAAGCTATCCTGGACCAGGAAGTTGAATACCGTTCAAGTTGGTCCTGTAAATGGACAGGGCCGGTGCTTCTGAGCCCCGTATTGCGAGGACGGAGCCGACACGACGAAACTCGACGGAGTCCGCTGTGCCAAAACGCCGCCAGGAATCGTGAAGAAGACGGCAAAGCTCGCAGATGTTCCAATTGGCCTCCAAAGCGGACAAAGTGTCGCGGATGGCAAAGCCAACGACCCAGAAGTCCAGTCGCTGACAACGATTGCACAGAATGGAGGCACGCTCCGGGGTGACACTGGAGGATCCCGGATGGGTACCCTCGAGCTGTAGGTGGCGATTAAAGACTTGGCCAGCGAAGCCGTTGTCTTCAACGAATTCCCACGCGTCATTCAACTGTTATCTCTCTTAGTCCAGCTGCACACATGATAACAACTTGATAGATGAAGCCCACCTCCTAGCAAATGCAGAGAGACCCGTGAGCGTCAGCAAAGAGTCAAACCTCGGGTTCAGCTTATTCTTTCATGTGCTCACGTGCTACGAAACATTTTGGTGTGAGTAGCTGCCTCCCAAACCTTGGGATTGAGACCTACCGTCTACACGTACATCCGTAGGACACGGAATGGTTAGTGAGCTCGGTACATGAGCGAGCGCAAGGGTTTCTCCTACATACTGTTACGAAGGTTGTGTGTGAGCATAGTCTGAACAGGACAGCATCGCTTGGAGGGTTGGTTCAACTTACAGTCTGAGGGTCAATCACATTTTCCCGCGTCAACATTGGCTTCAAGAAAGAGTTTTGGCGAGACGAAACGTACATTCTGAAGGACGCACTCTCTCATTAGAGTCTCTTTGATCCGTGTGAGTGCGGGGCATATTATGGAGGGGGCGGGAGTGTAACTGACCCGCGGGTTTAGAAGCGGTGCTGGTGATGGCGCTCTAGATCGAGACGGCGCGGGGCGGTGCTCGAGTGGAAGCCCTTCGTTAGGCAGCAAATGGGTACCACTCCTGGCCGTTTCTCTGTTTCCAAAGGGACGAGGAGGCAATATGCGTGCTCGGATCGGATCTGCGAGTATGTAGCTGGTGCGCTTCTCAAGGGAGTAAGTCAACATACCCACTTCCTGGCCCCCCCCCCTTCCTGGCCCCCCCAGCCCCACCAAGCTACACCAAAAGGTACTACTTTTTAGTATACCCTTAATTAATTGCCTAAAAGAGCTACAAAAATAAAAAAAATATTATTTTAAAGATCTTAACTTAAATTATAAATAAAAAAATAAAAAGAATAAATTAATAGTAAGATAAGCTTGAAATAGTACTATAAAAATAAAAGTTAGATTTTCTATATAATTTACTACTATTACTTATTATACTATTATTTTAGTATAGTAGTATAAATTCTACTTTTACTTTACTATATAGATTTAAGGTAGACTATAGTTACTATATTAACTTAATAAAGCTTATTATATATATTAATAATAGTTTTAGTCTATAATAAGTATTTTATAATAGTAAACTTTTACTAGTAAGATCTCTATTATAGAATAACTTTACTATTACTACTATTATAAAGCTATAAAGATAGCTTACTTTCTATATATAGTTTATATAAATATTATTTTAAATAATATAAATTCTATATAATTTATAATAGTATATATAGTAGTTAATACTTTAGTAGAAAATACTATATAAAACTTTATACTTTTACTAATACTACTATTTCTAAGTAGTAAGTATACTATACTACTTAATTTATATATTTCTATAAACTATACTTAAATATCTACTTATATATAGTTTTCTTTTTATTATAGTCTTTTTAGGTAATTAATTAAGGGTGTAGTAAAAAGTAGCACCTTTTGGTGTAGCTTGGTGGGGCTGGGGGGGCCAGGAAGGGGGGGGGGCCAGGAAGTGGGTATGTTGACTTACCTGGCATTCTTCAGGATGTTACCTAGTTCTTCTCTCAATTTGGAGGAATCGCAGCGGCCCTGTGTTCTTCCTGGACCTGGCAAGTCAACCACCATGAGTCTGGTCTTCACCAGCCTGAGGAGGTCTCCAAGCACCGTCGGGATGGCCTTGTTGCATTCGGGGTCGTTGTCCAGGATGTGCTTCATCCAGTGTGAGAAGACATCGCCGACTCTCGCCGTGCCACCACGCCTGTTGGCGACAAAGTATAGTGTCTCCAATGAATGGTCCTTGAAACGGTCCGACTCTTTGTAGAATGCCAAAAGCGCGTCCCTGCCGTAAGTCAGACTACCCACTTTTCGGCACCCCCCCCATTTCGGCACCCCAAAAATGAAGCTATTCCCATCATACTCGTCGACTTCAATTAATCATTGACTTCTTCTAGATGCAACAACAATACAGCTTTCAGCTTCACTAGGGTATTCAGAGTCGCTGGATTCGGCTGCATCATCCTCTTTTTCCCCAGCCTTAAGTTGCGCCTGCTGGATGTCTTTGATGTTGGCGAACTTAGTGTTAGGATCCAGCTGGACTGCCCTTCTTTTCCTTACTGCAGTATTGGTGACTTGGGCCTGCAGAAGCTCCAGTTTCTGCTGGGTATTTGCCAGCTCATATGCCTGCTCGCTGAAGCCTTTTTTTACCTTCCTGAATAGAAGGCGTTGAGTAAAGGCATCATTCTCCAGCTCTGTGAATAGCTTCAACTGCCCAGCTAGATCCTTCATCTTCCTTGGCGTCGACCATGCCACTGCAGATGACGCAGATACCCATCCTTCAGCTTCCTTGCCTCCAGACTGCCCTTTGCTGACCTGATCAGATGATCCTGATGCTGCTGGTGTTGATGGGAGCAGTAGGGAGCTCATCAGAGGCTTCGCCATAGAGACAGGCCATAACCCTGTCCATTTCCAACCACTTCTAATGTTCTGCATCGTCATACCTGCAGTACGAGCCTTCTGATAACAGCCTATAAAGTTCCTCTTGCCTACAACAGTTGAATCATTCCACTGACCAAGGTATCCAAGCTCCTTCCTATAGGCTGCCTTGACAGGGCTGAAGACTGACTGATCAAGTGGCTGGAGGACATGGGAGGTATGTGGCGGTAAGAACAATAGATGGATGTTGTTTATATAGCATAACCACATAAAGTCAGTCGTTGTATGACTCCCATGTCCATCCATGATCAGCAGCCTGACCTCCTTGCCCTGAGGAAGAGTCTGAGGGATGAAGACCTTCTGCAGCCATTCAACTGCAGTGGCATCTGAAGTCCATCCATTCTCCGTTGCAGTGAATTGCCATCCTTCATAAGGGCCAAGGTCTAGAGGAAACCACTGCTGCTGGACTGCCTTGCCCTTATAGATAACGAGGGGATTCAGAACATGGCCCAGGGCAGAGATGCATTCGATGATGGATACCCATGCCCTTGATCCAGGCTGTTTCTTACGTACAGACTTCGTCTCAGACATGCCCAGCACCAGCCCATTAGATCCCTGGCCCTCAAGGATACCAGTCTCATCCATGTTGTATCTATTAGCTGGTTTGATGCTGGTGATCTCTGGTATGGCGAGTAGTTTGAACCAGTCCCTGATGACCTCAGTAGATGCCCCATTAACACGCCTAGAATCGATAGGGCGACTTCTCTGGACCTTGACTGATGGATTCCTCTTCAAGAAGGCTTGGATCCAGCCTTTTCCTATAGGCTCTGTATCCCCCATGGCATGGAGGATCCTTTCTGCGAATAGCCTCACTTGCAGATGGGTTGGGGCAACACCAAGGGCATGCTGAATGCGAACCCATTCAGCCAGTTTAGCCTCCTGACTAACAGAAAGTCTCTGCAGGTCAGAAAAGGCAATTGACCTTGGTTGAGTGCCCTTAATCCGATACTGAAGTGTTGATCTTGGGATGCCATACACCTGACCAGCCCTCTTAATGGGCATGCCGTTGGTTATTGCGTCAAGGGCCTGATTGACTTCATCTTCGGTATACTGGCCCATAAGGTTGAAAAGAAGCTCTGAGGAAAAAATGAGGTTATTCGCATAAGTATAGAAAATGTTGTTGATGTTGAAAGTTGAGGGGTATGTTCTGGTGATGAGGCATTTGAGGCATTTTTGGGGTGCCGAAATGGGGGGGGTGCCGAAAAGTGGGTAGTCTGACTTACAGGAGCCAGACGACGAACTCGAAGATGATGCAGCCCATCGACCAAATGTCGTACCGTCGTGACCTGGGCACGTTGCTTGAGATGATTACTTCGGGAGCCTCGTAGTGCTGCGTTGTAAACTTGGTGTTGGTCGGGTTGTCCCTGAGATGGGTGAAGAGCTGGTGCTGCTTCGCCAGTCCGAGGTCCGCGATCTTGAGGGTTCCGAGCCAGGTCGAGTTGCCGACCTTGAGGATGTTCTGAGGCTTCAAGTCGCCATGGCGCCAGTTCTCAGTGACCGGAGGGCTCTCGGAAGCGTCTAGACCGTCGACCTCGATGGCGGGTATGCCGTTCCTGACAGGAGGGGCGAGTGTTCTGGCGCGGGCTCCCGCCTGCTGGATGAGACCTGTGCTTGTGCGAGTGTTGGTGCCGTGTAGCTGGCAAAGCGCATCTGTCAGACCGTACAGCTGCTCCAGGACGGTGATGATGCGGTCGCCAGTCAGCTTGTGGTCTTTGGCGGTTGGCTCAGATAACCAGAGCTGTTCGAGGTTGCCCCCGTCGGCCCATTCAAACATGATGTAGTACTCGTGGCCCCGGCTAAAGGCAGCCATACGTTGGATCAAGTGCTTGTGGCTGATCGATCCGAGCTTGTCGACTGTTGTCGCTTCCTCTTCCCAGGCGTTTCGGGCATTCACTTTCGCCTCTGGGTCGTTTCTGAACTTCTTCACGGCAACGGGGACGACGATGTCGTCAGGTGGGAGTTCCTGTGTATGTCAGGTCGTCCGTCGTAAGCGGGCAGCTCATCGGCGAGGCCATCAGATGTAGGTTTCTCGGAAGACTTACAAACCCGAAAGATTTCTGATGATCGACATGAAGCCCAGCCTTGAACACGTCGGAGAAGGCACCCCGTCCCCCGTCTTTGAAGTGCAAGAAGGGCAGCCTGATGCCGGCAGGTAGTCTTCGTTTAGCCTCACCCTTCTTGAAGACGGGGACAACGAACCCCCACTGTTCCGTGCAGAAGTTTTTGAGCTTGCGCTCATTCCATACTGTGTCGTGAAATACATCCAGCGGTCCAGGATGGGAACATTGCTTGGCGGTGCCCCTGACCCGACATTTCAACTTGTAGTCAGTCTTGTCGAAGGGGAGCATATCATCGGTGAAACTGCATTGCTGGAGTCTCTCCATGATGGGGAGTAAGTCCGAAACCCCGGGCTCCTCGAATGTCGACCAGATGGTCAAGAAAACCCTTGGAGCCTTGTCGTGCACGAAGTCGATCAGGGCTCGTGGAGCATTAGGCCCCAGGAACTCGGCAAAGCGCTGGTTCTTTACAAGAAGGCGAAGCTGGCCCTCGGGAAGGAATGAGTCCTGACCATTGCAATCGGCCGTGACTATCATCATGTCGTTGACCTCGGTATAGAGACTCATGGCGCCGACGCCTAATGTGGCCGCGGATAGCTTGAATGTTGAAAATCCGAAGAAAAGATTTGACGCGGGCCACAAACAAGACATGGAGCTGGGAGAAGAGCTGGGAAGCAGGGCGCAGCAACAGCCGTGTTGTTGAACGGTCGATGGAGCAGGGACACTGGGACGTGGAGTTGTCCCCGGGGGGAGGGAGGGGTCGATGGGATGTTCATGCAATCCCTGACATGCATCTGATGGGCTACGCGGTCAGCTCTTTCGCGCCCACGAAGCAGAGCATCTGCATTGTCTGCGGCTGAGCCTCAGACCGCAGGCTGCCGGTCATCGATGTTCCGCATCATGTACGGCCAGGCATGCCTATAACGAGAGAGGTGCTTGACTGAGCGAGCTTGGCGTGAAGACCGCATTGGGCGAGAAGTGAATCAAGGTGGTGGTCATGCGTGCATTGGATAAAGTCAAGAAAGCGAGTCATAACTGAGCATCGCTGCGCCTGCTTCTTGGTTGGTTGCCTTGTTGGCATTGCACCAGTAGTTGGCCTGGCATCTTATCATGCGGTCGTCAGACATGCAAGTGTCAAGATGGAGGTGGTGTCGTGATTGCAGTGGCTGCTGTCGTTCTGGATGCTTGTAAAGCTCCAGAGCCTTATCTTGCCCTCCCTCTTCCCCGACTGTGGGTGGGTGTGGGAAGTACATATCAAAGGAGGGGTAGTAGCAGGGCGGGCTGTTCGGTCTCTGGCTCCCTCTTCTTGGCCCGGGGGTACATGAAGTAGTTCCCTGCAGAACGTGGCCTGGCAGACGCACACTCGAGAGACTACTTGCTGCAGGCTCGCGGCGTAAGAGCTTACGGATTGTCCAACAGCTATCCCCTCTCGCAAGTGACTGATGGGATGGTGAAGCAATACCGACACCACTTACATCCGGCAGTGCCTTATCCGACCTGACGCAGCCTCTGGCGTCCAGGCGAACCATAGCCGGAGCCTCATCTTAGAAGCCCTCCGAGAGGAGGGCCCGGAGAGCCTCTTCATGAAGCCTTCCCCTGCCATTTTCCCAGGAAGTCATGTTCATTCTATTTTCACACCACTGACGACTTTAGATGCCTGCTTCTACGACATCTTCACCGTTTAGAAAGAAACCGAGCTTAGATAACCAACTTCCAGTCATATAGCTCACGCGAGGCTGCGTCAGTTCTAAGCCGCAATGCCCCTATTTGATACCCTCGACGCTTCTTTGGTCGACAGCCCGTTCCGCGGCCCAAAGTTCGTACCGCTGAGCAGCCTAAAAACCATCATCACCAAAGCCAGTGTGGAGCAGGAGTTGTCCTCCATCACTCGACTTCGCAACCCTCAACTGTCTCGCAATGTCGTCCAAAATGCCAGGAAGGTCTTTTCCATACTTGTCTTCATAGACAAGGCTTCTGCCATCAAAGAACTATACAGAGACGGGCTCACGGACGATCAGCTCCCTCTCTCAAGCAGGAAAGACGACGCTGGTCGTATTACCCCGTTCACTCATCATGGGAAGAAAACATTTGCTTCCTTCGGGAGCTGGAAGACCGTGTCCATCAAATCGTTTCTCGACAAGCAGTGGCTCTTGTTGTCGCCCGTATTTGACAAGACTGGGAGGCATTTTGATCTCAACCCCGCTTGTGCCCTACCAATGTTCCCAGACACACGAGAGGTGGCCACTGGCCCCTACAACGCCGTACACCAAGGTTGGATCCATCCTGCCCACCAGCGAGTGTCCAAGGTGAGTACCGTTCTTTTGCTCCGAGGAGGTTAAACGGCACTAACGGTTGGTTGTTAACGAATCAGAATTGCGGAGAACATGGTCTGAAAGTCGCCCTCAAGGAGTTCAGGGGAGAATACAACAGTGCCAAGTCCAACTTTGAAAAGGAATGGGAGAATCTGAGTCACATCCAACAGCACAACCACCCGCACCTCATCAAGCATATCGCAACCTGGCAAGCCGGGAACAAGTTCTTCGTCATGTTCGAATGGGCCGACGGCGGAAGCCTCTGGGACTTTTGGGAGCGAGAGAATCCCGGGGCGCCGAGTCAAGAGGTCATCTTGTGGTCGTTGCGTCAGATCCGCGGCCTCGTCAGCGCCCTCGAGGCTCTGCACAGCCTCAACTGCCGCCACGGCGATCTCAAGCCCGAAAACATCCTCCACTTCAAAGATCGCGGTGACAAGCACGAAAGCAGCGGTGGACGAGGCATCCTGGTCATGGCAGACGTCGGCGTGTCTCGAGTCCACAAGCAGATGACGCACCTCAGAATCGGTCCGACCACCACCAGGGCCACGACGATATCGTACCAGGCCCCCGAGACCGACACGGACCCGAAGGTTGCGAGGTCCCGCGCCTATGATGCGTGGTCGATTGGTTGTATCTTGTTGGAGCACATCGTCTGGCTGCTGTACGGCCTCCAAGGCATCGAGGGCTTTAGGAAACGCAGAGAGAGCAAGTCGTTTGACGGAACCTACGGCAGTGCCAATTTCTACAGCCTGACAATTAGCCATCTAGAGCGGAGGGCCGAGATTCACCACGCCGTGGAAGATGCAATGGACGCCCTTCAACGGGATCCCCGTTGTCAGGTGGGTACGGCTTTGGGCGACCTCCTCAAGCTGATCCGGGAAGGCCTTCTGAAGATCGACCCGCAAGACCGGTTCAAAGCTCTTGAAATTCAGGATGCTGTGGAGAGGATTGTCCGGGACGCCAGGCCAGATTCTCTGTACTTGCTCAACACGTCAAATCGGCCTTCACCGGTTCCGTCGATATTCAGATATGTATATGTTAGTCCTCCTGTTTCTTAGATGGATGGTTTCAGCAGAGAGATGTGTGACTTCTTTCTTTTTTTTGGTCCTGCAACGGCCAGGAACTATGTTTTATCGGCGTCGTACAACCTTGGCTATGGTGACATTTGAGACCATAGGGATTTCGTACCACCGGACGAGATGCGCGAAATCTAAATGAAAAGTACAAGCTCATGTTTCAATCACTTCAACCCAAGATTAACTAGCAAGGGTATTGTCTCCAACTATCCTATTCTTCTTGTCTACATTCCGTGGGGGCACTGTATCACTGTTATCCGAGTCTTAAGCAGGGAGACGTGGCAGGAGTTAAACCAGAAGTGTATGGGGACTCCCTTATTGATACTCAGGAAAGGGGCATGAAGTGAGGATCATGAGTCTAGTTCGTGACGACCCGACATTGCAAACGTCTTCAACACAGTTTATGCAAGCCGTTAGCCCTATTACGTCCTGTTCGTAACGATATGTAACAATATGTTGCTTGATCTGAACTCGGCTATTGGTGGTAGTTGTGAACAGCTAAGAGGGAAGATGACCAAGCAACAACCAATGTTTGTCGTTACGCTCAGCTCAGAGCACAAATGTGCGATGCCTAGATGATGTACAGATAACCAATACTCAGCCACCTGCGTTGCTCCAAATAAGCCATCACATTGTCAGTTTATGGCAACTCCATGGGTGAACATGCGGAAGCTGTTGTACCGAATCCTCCGGACTCAGTATTTAGTCATCATTGCCAGTAAGACTACCCCGCAACTATGAGTGCGTCATCTTTGTATCAACAGCCTCCTGAACTGTGGGCAATATAAGTTTCATTCGGCAAGCTGCGAAATAAAGCCATATTGCTCCGAGAAAGCCCAAGACTGCTCTTCTTTACCATCACAGAGTTCATTGACGACAAGCCATCCCCTTCAGCAATGAACATGCCGTTATCCGCGCCGCCAGAGCCACGCTTCATCCAGACCCCTAGTCTTCCACAGGATTACCTCTCTGTCGCCGAGACTCCAGAGGCCCGGGTGCAGGACGCGTTAGAACACGCCATTGGCGATGCCCCCCTCCGAGAATCCTACACACACGAAGAATGCAGTGGTTTTTTCCGCGGCCCAACGGCTCTGGCGTACTTGCTACTCAGGATCCACGCTGTGTACCCCGAGATGAAGATTTCCGGTCGATCCCTACAGCAGTGGGCTGCCTCGTACATGGGCGCCAAGCGCACAGGCGGCGATCGTGCTCCATGCGGCCTTGCGTGCGAGAGTGCGGCGTACTGCGCTGTGGAAACCATGTTGGACGAGACCAAAGCGCCAAGGTTTCGCGAAGTGTTGGAGAGGCTTGTTGACGGGGGCGAGCATCCCCATGAGATTCTCTTTGGGTTTGCCGGAATACTCTACATGATCCGCGCTGTAGAGTCCTGTGTGAGTTCCCAGATGATTCACAAGTTGATGGCGTAGAAAACGAGCTGACCAAATCCGCCAGAGACCGGAATCGGTCTCTCTGTTGGCGACTGTCAAGGGTCGGATTATAGAGAAGATGCTCGGCGCAGGGCCGGGTTGGACATGGCGCGGGAAGCGCTACACCGGCGCCGTGCACGGCGACATCGGCATCCTGACTCAACTCCTTTTGACTGATCCAAAGCTGGCATCCAACTCAATGGTGCGCGGGTCACTACAGCGGATGCTAAGCTTGCAGCAGCCAAGCGGGAACTGGCCGACGGAAGACAGCGACCGTGTCTACTGCGAGCTCGTGCAGTTTTGCCACGGCGCACCTGGTTTCGTTTCCTCGCTGGTGCACATTGAGCGGCTGTTTCCCGACATGAGGGAGCAAATCGGACAGGCCATCGCGTTGGGCAGGGAATGCATCTGGCGCGAGGGGCTGTTGCGGAAACTCCCTTGCCTGTGTCACGGTGTTCTAGGCAACTCCCTGTAAGTGATTCTCCTCTGCTGCGTCTGGAACCTTGATGCGACTCTCACTCACCCGGTGCAATATTCCCGTAGGGCGCTCCCTTTGGGCCCGCAACGGGACCATTTCCTGGCCTGGTCGTTGCCGTCCAAAGTCGAACAAGAACGCCAACTGGACGGGTCCGTTTTCGTGCCCGAGGACGGTGGGCGCATGTCCATTTGGTTCGACTACTGGCCAAGTGTAGCCTGGACGTGGGCAGTTTGTGCGGTGGACAATCCAGGATTTCTCTTGTACAGCGATGTGTAGTTTTTGAACTACATGTAGATACCAACACAACCTTTCTCAAGACTCTTCAGGCTAGAACACTACCAGGAAACAGTGATTCATTGACTCACTTGTTGAATATGATTTCTCTGGCTTTCAGCGCCTCTGCTGTTGCCCTTGTACGAAATTACTAACAGCTCACAAACGTGAAAGGCCAACTGCTTGGATTGGATAGACGATGACTCTCTGAGTAGCCTTGTTAACATATCGTCCTTCCACTTCAAGTCTTCAAGGTTTTAGACGAAGATTCCTTCTGGGTCTGGGTTCTCTCTATGTGGACAACTGGTAGTTATTTGCGGCACAATCGATGCTGTATGGATTACCGGACGGGGTCTAGGCCGCTTGACGTCAACTGGGCAACAAAACATGTTGTGTGGAAGGCCAAAACGTAAAGTTTGTGCTGCCTCGGGGAAATGTTACTTGTTTAGTATTATGATCATGATGAACCGAATGGTTTATCTGTGGGTATGAAAAGAAGCGCTCTTTGAATCATCAGCCTGATGTGGACTAGCACATGTTAAATCGACATTGGCTTTCCAATTGTTGAGTTTTGTTTCGTTGTTTCTTGAACCGGCCATGGAGGATGTAATAGCGAGCAAAACCCCGCCCCCTTTGCCGGTGACATTCACCTTGTGCTAGCATACGGTAGTTTCCATAAGGCTATGCAACTCCACCGAGTGTTCAGGAGAAAGACAGGGGTGGTCCAGGCCAAGTCTGCCGGCGGGACGCGCGGGCGACGAGCATACCTGGCACGATGCTGGCCGGCCACTTGGCTCAGTCGGCCAAACGGGGGCGTTAGCGCAGCGGCAACGTGTGCCGCGACAAGATCTTGTCATATGGACTATTTACGGATGACGGCAACGCTGTCAGCCGTCCTGGGGCCGCTGTCGTCGGCTGCCTCAGCATGTCTGGGTCTGTTTGCCTCTCTCCCCCGGTGGCGTCGGCCATTATTATGTGGAATTTCTGGAGACATAATTCGGGGGGGCGGACGCTCGGCTTTTCTTTCTTTCTTTTCGGTTGTGAAGGATGAGAAGGGCTTCCCGAAATAAGCACCTGTTTTGTCTGGAACGCCAGTGGTCAGTCCGTTGATCAATACGGAGGAATGCGTAGGAGGGAAAAATAAGATTGACCCGCTAGCCCGCAGCATTCCTCCGGCCAGGAACAGCGCCGCATTAGCATCAAGGGACGCCGGCGTTAAGCACATTCGTTGTCAGCAAGTTGTTTAGTTGCTATACCATACCAACGTCCTGTCCCGGTAAGGGCGGGCCTCTGCCAGATTCGGCAGTTCGTCACGCCAATGAGCTCAGAGTGCCATTCGGGATGGCCTAATTCAAAACTGCAGGGTGGTTACTCTTAATTTCAGCCCTCCTGGCCCTTCTGGGCCCCCCCCCTAGCGTGCATGAGTCGTGAGCTGGGGCGGCTGTCTGCACTGCGGAGCGTCCCGAATGCTTGAAGTAAGTTTTGAACATACCTGTAAACACAGCAGTGGGCGTCATATCTCTCGAATTCGATGCCATTGGAGTGAGTGGTTGTGTCGTGGCACTGAAGTGGCGAGCCAAGCAGTCTTATATCGGCCATCGGCACTGGGATCTGACGTGTCTCACTTTGCGTGGCCGACGCGTCCCTTGAATGCCTTGACAACTCTTGGGAGCATCTCGGCGCGAGTAGCGGGTAAGGGGGGTTTGCTCGCTGTTCTTGGGACCGCCCCGTCGGAGTGACCGGGAGGCCTTGTTGTTTTACCTTCATGAATCCACAACCGGGACCCAAGGAACGATGACCCCGATTTTGTACGGTCACTCTCTCTACCTTTGGGTTTTTGTATCCACATTCTCCCGGCTGCCTTGCGATGGAGCAATAAAGATAATGGCCCTCCCTCCCCGCCTCGTTGACGTTGCTCAGAGGGTCAACCTTGTAATGCCTGTTGTTCGACGACTCCCGAGCGCTTCTCCAGTGCCCCAGGAGGTCTCGCTAGTCGCACCATACGGAGACTGCCCGGCACGACACCTTGTGTTATTAAATCGCAGATCTCGCCGGCAAACTGGGTTCGTTTCTCGAACGTCCGACTCGGCGCAATGCCTTACCCCTTCAGGAGGGCCCAGAGCAAGTTCCCCTTCGACCCGTCAACAAAACCCCCCGCCGTCTTCCCCGTCCACGAAAGACAAGAAAGAAAAAGAGACTAACACAACTCCTCCATGGACAGTGCCCGTCCTGACGCCGCAAGACGAGATGGAAAACGCCTCGATCCTCCGTAACGACGCCGACAACGGCTACTTCCAGGGCCTCCCCGCGCGGCGCAAGTCCAAGATGAAGGTGCTGATGAAGGTGTTCTCGCGGTGGGCCATCACCATGTGCGTCATCATGTCCATCTACACCGTCATCATCGTCTACTCGGGCAGGACGGTCATGAACCAGACGACGAAGCGGCAGTACAACGCGCTCATCACGGGCCTCTCCATCGCGCTGGGTCTCGCGGTGGCCAGCAGCCTCAACCACATGGTGGCGGAGCTGCGGTGGTGGATCCTGAGCCGCCGGTTCAGGTCGAAGCGCAAGGTCGAGCTGATTCTGCAGGCCGACAACCTGAAGCACACCATCATGCTGGCGGTGCGGTCCAAGAGGTGGTCGATCCATCTGGCGGCCCTGGGCTGGCTCATCCTGACGATTGTGAGATATTCCCCGGTTCTCTTGTGAGATGATTTTTGAAATTGGAGATTAAGTACCAGCTAACTCTCTCTCTCCCATCTCCCAGGGCTCCCAAGTCGGTCTCGCCGCCATTGGGCTGTGCTACTCGACCGAAACGGCCGACAAACGAGCGTTGCTGGTCCCGGGAAACGTGTCGATTGCGAACATGGACACCATCGAGACGGCCAAGATTGTCCAGTCAAAGTCCAATTCACTGGGCGCTCAGCAGTACACGGCGAACAGGTCAGTCAGTTTCCAAACACCAGGACAATATAGTAGCACTTGTCTCGACGAAACCTCACATTTGCTGATTCCGATGGTCATACAGCTACGGCACCATGTCCCTGGCATACGACACGGCCACCATCGAGGAAGCACCTTCGGCCCGAGCCATCTTCGTGCCGAGCGACCCCCTGATGTTCTGCTCCGAAGACCACTGCAAATACGTGTTCCACGAGACGTCCCAGGAGTCCATCGCGGACCTGAACAGCAACCCGGTGACCGTCGCGACGGACCGCAGCATCAACGCGACGACCAGGTGCACGGCGTGGCCCGTGACGGCCGGCGGCAACGGCACGAGCCCCAACATCACCGTCGTGACCGAGAACAACCGCCGTTTCGTCATCGGCGTCCCCGTCCGCGGCGGCACCGACCAGACGACCTTCATGACCAGAAGCACGTACGCGTGCGGCCCCGGGTGCGCGACGGTGACGGCCTTCGAGGCCTCGGACAGCTCGCCGTGGTACTACGCCTGCAACATCACCGTCGGCGAGGTCGCCAACGCCACGCGGCCGGAGCACCTGGTCGGCTCCAACCTGACGGCGCTGGCGGCCGCCGCCATCGCGCTCCAGGGGTACGCGGCGTCGTCGCTGGTCAACTCGACGGACTTCCAGTACCAGATGTACCCGGCCGAGTCCGTCTTCGGCACGCCCAAGGACGGCAAGACGTGGATGATGGAGGGGATGCTGTCGAGGTTCGCCATCGGCGTCGTCGCGATGGCGGCGGAGATCAACGTGGAGCAGGTCGTCGAGGGGATGATGCCGATGAAGGGCACCAAGCTCAGCGTGTCGCACTGGAACCTGATCCACTTGATCCTGACGCTGACGGCGGCGCTGCAGCTGGCGCTCGGCATCGCGGCGGCGCTGGTGGCCAACCGGGTCGTGGTGCCGGACGGCGGCGCCGTCGAGATGGCGCAGGTGATGCGGACGATGGCGATCCGAGACCGGACGGCCGAGACCGCGGGCGAGGCCGGCGAGAAGGGGCTCGCCGCCGGGGCCGGGGCCGGGGGGCCGGTCACGTCATTGTGGATCTATCGGGACCGGGTGTCGTCACAGGAGGGCCTGTACGACTTGCACATGGAGGAGCAGCGGTTCCATGCGAGGGCCGAGGACGGCATGATCGAGATGAGCCATCAGCGGCCGGACACGGGGCGGACCAGTCGGGCGTCGACGGCGGCGAAGACGTAGATGATGGAGTGGATGTACTGTACGGGGGTGTAATGGATACGAGACAACTTAATAAATATCAATGACTTTGGCCAGTGGGCGGCGTCGGTGTGGAACGTGAGAAGTGAGAGCTATGCTGGCCATGATTCCATGAGTTGTCAACAGGCGCGGCCAGCTTTGCAAAGCTGAGGGATGGTTTAGGCTGTGGCCAGCCAGCTACATCTAACTCGACTGCCTTGGCCATCTTTTTCGTTAGATACGATGCAATACTTAGGTTTGCCGTGTACGTGTTGAAATGCGGATCCCTCAACTAAAGAAGCTGTCAGGAAAAGAGCGCTCTTCTTGCTCTCTAGACCAGCATACAGACGGAGGAGTATCTTGAAACCTTCACACTTGAGAGCGGCTTACACACCAACGCGTCTTCTGTTTTTGAGCCACGGAAGAACAAGGTGTTTGCATCCGCTACATATCTGTTACAGTTTGTGGTAATTAACTACAGCTATAGGAATAAAACCAGTGACATACTCTCGGAAAGCACACGAATCATCTCTAATCCCCGTTGTCAAAGCGGCCAACATCGGCCCAAGCCGGCTGTGTTCGGCCATCCATCCACCAGGTTCCGATCCCGGAGTCGGCGGGAGCACGCGGCACGGAACAGACACGCCTGTCCTGCGTGGTCTGAGGAACGAGGCTTTTATTTTCCCACGGCATTACGTGTATAAAGTATGTTCAGTGGGTGCAACACTGCAAATCCTCGATGCGAGGTCCGCTTAACCATTGATACCCGTCGACATGGACGAATGGAATCCATGAATCAGACCCAGTCGTGTCTCGCGGGTGCAGAGCCCTTTCTCTGATCAGGCCATGCCCACCACCCAACCACGCCCTGAACCTCGCATCAACGGTCTAAAGCGCCCGCTGGCGTGGGATCTGCCCCCAAAGTCATTCGTCACCGACGCGAGATGACCAAGTTTGGACCGGCTCGGGACCCCGGGGAGACTACCCAGGATGCATGTTTAGCTTCGGCCAAGTGAGGGGATTATGCAGAGCCGTAAGCGATCAGGAAGTTACCCCTCCCGGCGAACGAGGCATATTTGAGCTGGATTCCTCCCGTCTGGGAGTCACTCGCGGAATTCCTTCTACTTTCCTTCTCATCATTCTCATCATTACCCTCACGCACAGAGAGAACTCGACAACCACTTACACACCACCCACCAACTCTAGACCCGGTACGACGCTCGCGTCAAAGAGCCATGGCATCTATCGCAATGGAAACATCTACAGATCGAGGTAAAGTAGTAGAAGAACGCATACGGGTGTTCGGCTCGTCTGCCATGTTCCCACCACCCAAACCCACCCCCCTCTCGATATCTTGATCGATCGAGAGGGAGAGGATACTGGGCCGCAGGGGAAGGGGGGCATGGCAACGAGCCGATCTGAGAAATACCGGCGAACTTGATCTGGATAATACCAGCGAAAGGACATGCATCTTTGGCTCCCCCTTTCCCCCCCTTTGCACCGGTGACCAAGGACCGGAGTGTACTAACCCGTGCAGCATCACGCTTGATCTGTCAACATGTCGACCGATAAGATCACCTTCCTCACCAACTGGTAAGGGAAAAAAGTCCGCGTGATGACTGTCACGGATGTGTGAGTTGACGACGAGCCAGGCACGCGACGCCGTACCACGCTCCGCTGTACCTGGCCCAGGCCAAGGGGTACTTCAAAGAAGAGGGCATCCAGGTCGCCCTTCTTGAGCCCAACGACCCCAGCGTAAGAGAATTTCGTCTCGGGGACATTGATTGAGTGAGATGTCTGAGTGGCTGACCACCTAACAGGATGTCACCGAGATCATCGGCACCGGCAAGGTTGACCTCGGCTTCAAGGCTATGATTCACACTCTCGCCGTAAGCCTTCTCATCCCCTCTCCATCCTCTCACGACTCTTCACTGACGCCTCCCCCCAAGGCCAAAGCACGCGGCTTCCCCGTCGTCTCCATCGGCAGCCTCCTCGACGAGCCCTTCACGGGCGTCGTCTACCTCAAGGACTCGGGCATCACGACCGACTTCCGCTCCCTCCGGGGCAAGCGCATCGGCTACGTCGGCGAGTTCGGCAAGATCCAGATCGACGAGCTGACGTCGCACTACGGCATGACGCCCGACGAGTACACGGCCGTCCGGTGCGGCATGAACGTGTCCAAGGCCATCATCGAGGGCACCATCGACGCCGGCATCGGGCTGGAGAACGTCCAGATGGTCGAGCTCGAGGAGTGGCTCGCCGCGCGGGGGCGGCCCAAGACGGACGTGCAGATGCTCCGCATCGACGAGCTCGCCGAGCTCGGGTGCTGCTGCTTCTGCACGATCCTGTACATCGGCAACGAGTCCTTCGTCGCGCAGAACCCGGACAAGGTCCGCGGCTTCATGCGGGCCGTCAAGAGGGCCACCGACTTCGTGCTCGACCGGCCCGAGCAGGCGTGGAGGGAGTACGTCGACTTCAAGCCCGTCATGGGCTCGGACCTGAACCGCCGCATCTTCGAGCGCAGCTTCGCCTACTTCTCGCGCGACCTGAAGAACGTCCGGCGCGACTGGGCCAAGGTCACCGGGTACGGCCGCCGCCTCGGCGTGCTGGCGGAGGACTTTGAGCCCAACTACACCAACGAGTTCCTCGGCTGGTCCCTCGACGAGGAGTCCGGCGACCCGACCGGCGACCAGAAGCGCATGGTCGAGCTGCAGAACGAGGTCTCGTGCAAGGGGGGCTTCCGCCGCCTGGAGCTGCAGTCGGCGGTCAGGGCCTGAGTGGGCTGTGGGGAGGGGGGGTGTATGAAAGGTTACAGGATGACTTTTATTTTGTTGTCACGAGGCTTCATTCTCTTGCCTTGCGTGGTCTCGCTACCTCACCGCCCAGGTGGCCCCTTCGGTCGTTTCTGCTGGACTGGGAGACTTGTCATAGTGTACTAGGATGAATAACAGTTGTTCCTGGGCACAGACATGTTCACTCACGATAACTGGGTGACAGTGCTTCATGCAGTGTGACATAGCTCACGGCAGTTAGTCCCGCCCGGGTTCCCCGTCGTGGGCCAGAGATGCTGAAATCCGTGGTTATCCAGTTAGTCCTCGACTCTCGTGACCTGTTAGCCGGTTGTGGTCCATCAAAGCATGGGTCGTCGTCACTGTCTCTTATCCCACTCAAATGTTTCCGAATAGTGAGCAGTCGTGATCCCCGTTCTGCGTATGACTCGGAATCGGCACCTATCCGTGTCGTATTGCCGCAAACCGCAGATCTATGCGGAACCTAACACGGTCTTGGGCGCATGTGCTCGACGTCCAATGGTTTCTTCAGGCCCTTATCAAGCCCGGTCTTTGAGTTGACTTTTCGGTTTCCGCCTCAGCAAAAGTCCCCTCCACTGGGGATTATATCACCGGAAACCGTGCCGTCGCTGCTCGCGGACGAACGCTTCCAAGTATTCCGCCAACAACCGCAGGGAAACATCGCGCGTCTCATTGGCGGCACCTCCGACGCACGTGTTATTAGTCCTGGGGTTCACGGATATGTTCTTGCGTTCTGATTCGGATTTCTCTCGGTTCTAATCCTAAATCATTGTATATCGCAATAAACAGGCCAACAGCATCTGTTCAATCACGTCCTAATAGACCCCGGCTCTCAAGCAAACAGGGTCCGCGGCTCCACCGGCCGATAGCCTCATGCTTCTTTCTCCTGAGACCTCATCGCTCGAATCTTGTACTACCAGGTCCGGCAAAATACCGTTGGTTGGCTACACAGAAGTGAGACACGAAGATCGCATATCGGGTCGTCCCTTGGCGGCGCCTGGCGCGGGGCGAATCAGATCGTCCAGGACCCCTGAGCCGGCCGTTCTGGTTGAAGCTATTCCTGGTTGGGGTTGGTTCGTCTCCCACACCGAGACCCGCAAGCTCATGCTTAATTGTGAGTCGATGTACCCTACTATGTACAACTCCCCCCCAGTTAATTGCGGTCACCCAGTCGTGAGTGGTTTCGTTAGTGGCCCTGGGAGGTGAGATCCAGGGGCAGGTCCTTTTTCGTCTGCTTAGTGCCTCTCGAAAGTGACTCTCCTTCGCTTTCGATTCGTTCTCGATGATGCTTCTTTGGTTTCTAGCCCCGCGCCCGATCCGCAAAGTCACTGCCGTATCAAGGAGGTACAGGTGGTATTCCTGGACGGGATCGGCGTTCACCCATGCGGCATGTTCCTCACACATCACAACCTGGGACCAAAGAACCAACACACTGGTCCCCCGTCCCTGAGGAATGCCATGTTGGTCTCTCAGTGAGGCTCAGTCCAGACTCCTGGTTGGTTCCCGGCACTTCTCGCATTGGGTTCCTTTAATTCAACCTGCTTCAGGGGGGCCACGATACACCGCTCCAACGGGAGCGCCGAACGCGGTTGCTGGCGTCGAGGCCGTCATCGGACGCATCTTCCCACCTGCTCAGTTTGGAAACCGTCATGACGACCGATATGGTCAAGGGGTGGGGGGAAGAAACACTTCCGAACCTCTCGTGTATGCTCATCAAGCGACTCAATGAACTGACTGAGAGTGTGAGTTCCAAGTATAAGACAGGCCTGTCTGCCTCACCTTGAATGTCATGCCCATCACACAACTGTCGATACACCCTCACTAGCTTTCGGACATCAACGACCTCAGTCATTCTTTTAGACACCAAGCCGCTCGCTATCTGGCCATTTTCACAGAATCCTTCCACTCTTTTCAGTCTCTCACTTTCCTCACCGGACCATCACCACGATGCACGCCGCAACGCTCCTCGCTCTCCTCCCCCTCGCCGCCGTCGCCGCCCCCTCTCGACGCGCCCAGCCCGCGCCGCTCATCAAGCCGCGCGGCGCCACCCTCGTCGCGGACAAGTACATCGTCCGGCTCCGGAACGACGCCGGCACGGGCGCGATGCGGACCGCCATGGCCGCCTTCGCCGCCGACGCCGACCATGTCTACAGCTTCGGAGGCGCCTGGCGCGGTTTCTCGTCGACCCTCAACGCCTCCGAGGTCGCCGCGCTGCGGGACGACCCGAACATCGACTCGGTCGAGCAGGACGCCGTCGTCACCATCAGCGCAACGCAGAGGAACGCGCCCTGGGGCCTTGCGAGGCTGTCGAGCGCGAAGCCCGGGTCGACGACGTACAGCTACGACGAGAGCGCGGGAGATGGTACGTGTGCGTACATTGTCGACACCGGCATCGACGTCGAGCACCCTGTAAGTCCCTCGTGGAGCATCGCCTATGAACGTACATCTCTGACTCCCCTGGCGTATAGGACTTTGAGGGCCGCGCCAGCTTCCTCGCCAACTTCGCCGACAACTCGGACACGGACGGCCAGGGCCACGGCACCCACGTCGCCGGCACCGTCGGCTCCGCGACCTACGGCGTGGCCAAGAAGACGAAGCTCTTCGCCGTCAAGGTGCTCGACGACAACGGCGAGGGCACCAACTCGGGCGTCATCGCCGGCATGGACTTCGTCGTGTCCGACGCCCGTGGGGGCCGGCAAGGGTGTTCTAGGGGTGTCGTCGTCAACATGTCGCTCGGCGGGCCGACGTCGGCGGCGGTGAACGAGGCGGCCGCCGCCATCGTCCGGGCGGGACACTTCCTGGCCGTCGCGGCGGGCAACGAGGCCGCGGACGCGTCGACGTCGTCGCCCGCGAGCGAGGCGAGCGCGTGCACCGTCGGCGCGACGGCCGAGGACGATTCCCTGGCCGAGTACTCCAACTTCGGGGCTGTCGTGGACATCCTGGCGCCCGGGTCCGAGATCGAGAGCACCTGGCCCGGTGGCAGCACTGTGGGTGTTCTTCTTATTTTATCTCTGTTCTTCCCCTTATTCGGGCTGTCTTTTCTTGCATGATGAGAGAGAGAGAAACTGACGTGAAGTGATGTAGGACACCATCTCCGGCACCTCCATGGCCAGCCCGCACGTTGCCGGTCTGGCGGCTTACTTCCTCGGCCTCGGCTCCGCGCCTTCGGACCCGGTTGAGCTATGCAGCTACATCGCCGAGACGGCTCTCGACGGCGTCGTCGGCCAGGTCCCGCGCCGCACTGTCAACAAGCTGGCCAACAACGGCTTTGCCGGGAACGGCACCGCCAAGGCGACGGACGGATCGGTTGTTGGCAGACAGCTTAACGCGAGGTTCGCTGTTCGCTCCTAGATCAGAGATAGGAGAAGATAGGAGATCTTTGATGCAAAAGGTGCTTCTAGATATTAGATGAACATTGGAGCGGAATGCAGTTGGGTGGAAGTGGTGGCAAGACTCGGTTCTCGGGAAGACTCGAGTCTATGACATTCTACTTTGTAAATTATACACAATATAGGCATGTACGGAACATTTTATTTAACTTTGTTACGCTTGTTTGGCTGGTGAATTTCCCCTCTATTTCCGGTTGGAAAGCCCGTTCGTGCCCCAGTCGGCTCAATTTTAAAGACACACTGATCAAGAGTTATCTCGTAAACTTGAATAAATGGTTGTTTTACTGCGAGAAGCTGAGCATGAGTCAAGCGGGTTAGATCACTATCATCATATGGTTGAAAGCAATGAGAACACAGTAAAGATTTCCCACAACACTATCATTGTTCCCCCTCTCCGATGGTTGGAGTATAATGTGGCAAAGTCTCATAACACGCAGTACAATCTTGGTCAATGTAATCTATTCAATCTTGTCCTGTGAATGTCCTACCATTGGCCGAGTTTCAACGTAGTCTTCCAGTCTGATAGGCAAACAAACAACTATCATGAGCTTGTTGCTGCATTTGCAGCCTCCTGCCCTGCTATCCTCCCATACACCACACACTCGAGCAGCGATGAGCCCCCAAGCCGGTTGTCACCGTGGATGCCGCCCGTGACCTCACCAGCTGCCCACAACCCGTCGACGACGGTCCTGTCCTTCCTAAGGACTTGCGCCCTCTCGTTGAACGACGCGCCGCCCATCGTGAAGTGCGTGATGGGCGTCACCCGGCCGATGCAAACCTCTTCCTCGCGGTTGGCCTCCCCGGCCGGCAGCTTCCAGCGCCCGAACGTCCGTCTTCCGAATGCCGAGTCCGTCCCGGAGGCAACCGCCGCGGCATACTCATCAACGGCCCGGATGACGGCGGGTCTCAAGTCCCTGATCTTCTTCTTCTCCATCAGGCCCTTCCACAGGTAGAACTTCAGATGGCCCTCGGTGGCCTCGCACGCGCCGGGGTCCATGAGCAGCGTGACGTCCCACTGCCTGCTACTGTCTTCCGGCTCCCTTCTCAGCAACTGCATGATGGCCCTGCTGACGTGCTCCCTCGTCTGCATCTCGTCAACGAACCTCTCACCCCCTTCCGAGAGCAGAATGCCGCCCTCGCCACGCAGGACCTCCGCCGCGAGGAACTTATACCGCGCCCCGGGGTCCTTGGGATCGACGAAGCCCGTCGGGTGCACCTGCACGCTGTCCATGTCGACGAGCTCGGCGCCAACGGCCTCGAGGATTCCGTGGGGCGCGGGACGCGCCTCGTTGGTCGATGGTAGGCCGGCGAGGTCGGGTCGGTACTTGGCCAGGAGGCCGTCCGCGTCGCCGGCGAAGCCTCCCGCAGCGAACACGACGGGGCCCTCGAGGTCACGTTGCTCGCCGTCGTCTTGGACGTAGCGCACGCCCTTAACGACCCCGTCGACGACAGTCAGCGAAGTCACTTCTGCCGAGTTGCTGAGACGAAACTCCCGATTCTCTCCCAGCTTCTTCAGCAATGTCGTGACGATAGCCGCTCCGGGGGGCGTCTTTCCGGCGCCCCGGTGCGTTCGGGGGAGCGAGTGTCCGCCCAGAGGCGCGACGACGCTCAAGTCTACGCCAATCTCCTCCGCGAGCCACGTCACGGCGTCCGCAGAGCTCTTCGTCAGGAGCCCGACGAGCTTCGGGCGGTCGACCGCGCCTTCGGCGCCGGCAAAGCGCCTGCCGCCCGAGCGTACCGTGTCGTCGTAGAATAGATCGTCCCGTTCGACGCCGGCGGCCCGCTGAAACTGCGTGCCCGCGCCGTTGATGCCTGAAGACGCCTTGATGCTGTTTCCGCCGGGCTTAGGCGCGCGGTCGAGCATGTGGACGGCGGCGCCGGCTCGGAGGGCCTCGTGCGCGGCCGAGAGACCGGCGAGGCCGGAGCCGACGACAATGACTGGTCTGCGAGTAACTTGAGCCATTGTTGCAGAGGAGGAGAGTATGGTGGAATGGAACAATTTGTCTGTGATGGAATGGCGGTAGAGCATGCCTAGGATGGCTGCGAAGATGCCCAAGATGATGGTGAAGACGAAGCGGCGTATTGGGCGGATGAACATTGCAGCTTTCCGGCTGAAGGCGAGTCGGGCCACACAAGTGACCTCGGGACTATATAGCTACCGTACTTTAAACATACTGCTTAGTCGATGTGGGTTGTTGGTACAAAGTCGGGCGATTCCGAGTCGTACGATGTCGACGAAAGCGGAGCGTGATGTCGTCTCACTAACTGGTCGTCTGGGTCGTATTGTCTTGTGAGTTGGGTTAGAGTGTTCGCCGCTTTAGGGCAGATTTAGCATGGACCATAAAATCCTTCCTGACGTCTACTGGCTTCTGGCGGAGACATGCGGGTTTAGTCTCTTGCTAACTTCAGTTTTATGGCGTACCAGGCGCGGGTGCTAGTTCTCTCGGCTTGCTTGTCAAGGAAAGGAGATTGGGTGATCTGGTCGTAGTTGTCGCACCCTTGGATATCGAGAAAGACTTGCCGCTTTCTTCTGCATAGTGATTCCAACGGCGGCATACTTTCTTTGCGAAGCGGTTGCCATTTGGTATATCGGGGCTATTGCGAGCGGCAGCAAACCCATCAGACAGGGCAGAGAACTCGGTGCGAGCGTATGTGATGGATCTTGAAAGCCGCAAGATCATCAGCGGAAAATTGTTGAAGTAGTTTCTGATAAGCTCCAGCTGGGAGAGGAGATCGAGCACAGTAGTTCATCCAGATGAGTTGATGATGACGAGGGGCCATGACTTTCCGGATGATGTGGTGTGAGTCCTGCAACATCTAGAAGAGAAACCATTGGTACTCACGATGATACTCATAGTTTGATGTAAAGATTCTAGATTGATACAGTGGCAGTGACAAACGGTTAGATTGTGGCTGACGAATTTCAACTTTTCACATTTTTTGAACCACATTCCTAATCTTTCCCAGGAGAGAAACGCATTAAATTAACCACTGTTAAGTCACAAACCTGTTCTACTTGTGAACACAGTGCAAAGCAAGGTGTCTTATACACAATCTGCGTACTTGTGCAGTTGATTCTGGATATTTCACTTTGTTTGCTTTCTCATTTTCTATCCCTTGACAGTGGGATGCAAAATAGAAGAAATAGTATAAATACATTTTGCAGGTATGCAATCGCGATTGGGTTTTCATTTAGGAGTTTCTGCTGTGTAAATTATCACAATCTGCGCCAATTCAAAGTATTCATTAACAAATGACACAAGGTCAAATGACAACCTTTAATTGAAAGTATTGTCTGTCAGTCTATTGAGGACTGGCGTTGGCAACTATCTCATCAGACTGTAGTTCTGTCCAGATGATCGCATGAACCTATGATCTTGATCCTCGACTTATTGATGAGATCGTTGATCGCCCAGTGACGAATGAACACGGCGTCAGCCACATTATTGGAATTCAATCTTGATTCATATCAAGTTAGTCTCCTTTAAACCTAGGAACCTGGTAGAGTGGGTATAAGGATGGAAGGCAAGGAGGGGAAGAAAGGGGGAAATAAGAGGGGAGGGGAAGGAAGGGGAAATTTTTGACCAAAGGGAATGGAACAAGAAGGTCAGCAGAGAGAGAACATACTTGGAGAGAGCTTCTGCTCGCTGCAATTCGTACGTGGCCCTAGATCGGAGCACCATCGAACTCAGGACGGTCTGAATGAAGGATTTCCATTCGCTTTGGAGGTTCGGTATTGTCACCCCCTGGCCGTTCAGAAAATACCACGTGTCGAAGTCACCTAGCAACCTGTAGACGCCATCATACGTGGCGCAGAACTTCTGCCACACTGCAATGTTGTTGACATACTCAAACACAAGTCCTGCAAAGAGAAATGAGTTGTTAACAGTCAGAAAACATCACCTGAACAATGGCAGACAGATGAGGCTGCACAATATCTCAAAACTAAAACATACCCATTTCTTTTGTTTCTTGGAGTTGGACTTCAGAGCTCATCCTTTTGTACTTTGACATCAAATTAGGCTGCTTACCACCAAGAAACTGAGACCAATGAGCATATTAGCAGTAAGAATCAAGACGCCGGCGATGTGCTCATTGGGGAGATGAAATCAACTTACTCTGCCTTTCTTTTGGTTTGGTCTTGCTTGCGTGATCGTCAAGCGGTCTAGGCGGTCGAAACTTCCCAATTCGTCTAACAGCAGGAAGAAGAACGGCCTTTCCTCTCCTTGTACCGTGACTGGATACATATTTTCGTCCATAATATACGCCATCGTAAATTGGCAGCTCATTTTAGGTGTTGGGTTGGACACAGCGGGGACCTGGCCAAGGACGGTACCCTTGCCCAACCAACTGGTGAAGAAGTCGCCCATCAATTGGCCTTCAAAAACGTGCTCGGCTGCGCGGCACTGTCAGAGAATACAGACGCGTCACATAGAGAGTATAAGGAAAGGTTTGGAGTATGCAAACACTTACTATCGTACGGTGACCTGGCTGGTATGCCTGACCCATCGATGTACTCTGTGTCGGCCTGCGACAGCTGCTTAACGGACCAGTCTGAACAGACACCAGATCCGTTCCCCCAGTACCTCGAAATTGGATCATAAGCTCCGCCTTCGATTCCTTCCCAAGGATAAGTCGCGTCGGCAGGGAAGGCAGGATATCTTGAACCTTTAAAGGTGGGAGCCTTTTTGCCGCATATCGTCACACGCTTCGGGGCTGGTGTCGCGATTCCAGGAATTCGCTTATCGAAAAGGTTGAGACTCTCCTCGTTTTCTTCGTCGTCTTCCGTCTCGTCATCAATGATGTCTGTGGCGTTGTAAGATATGTCCCTTTTGGTTGGAATCCGAGAACCAGGCCATTTCCCGTCTGGCTTGACGCACCAGTCGCAGTCCGGCATATCTTCGTTGTTGGGGTAGAGGATGTTGAGATTCGCGCAGCCGCAACACTTGCCAGGATTTTCGCTGCCCGCAACACCACAGCTCAGGCAGTTGCTGCACTGAAGTCTTGATTTGCTGCTAAAATCGTTGCCGTAGTCTGAGCCGACGAACTTGGTCGGGTCGACGTTCGCATCTGCGTTATAGCCCCATCCTGGCATCACGCCTGCAGCCGGAGAGGCGTTGGGATAGCACACTTTCCCGTCTGCTGGTGATTGCTGTAAGAGAAGTCAGTGTACTTGAAGTACATCTCTAATGTTCCAATCACATCATCAACCGGAACGTACTCTGTCAAAAGCAAGCTCTGTTATAGTTCCAGTCGAGCTCCATCCGACGCTTTGTCTATTGAGAGGGGAGGCTCTGTCAATATTTGTGCTTGACGAGTGATCGGAAATGTTAGACTCACGAGTTCTTCACGTTCTGATAGACAGAGGTTCTGGAAGCAGTGTTAGTCAAGTGCAAAAAGAGTGAAAGGGCTGCTGTACGCGATGTCGTAGTCCGTGCAAGAAGTTGCATCGCCACCGGGAATGAAGGTGAACTCTGTCATCGTGCCATAGTTCACAGTCATCTAAAGACACAGGTTGTCAGTCAGCAAGCTTTTTGACTCCGGAAGACAGTTTTTGACTCACCTCCGGAAGATCCATCTCGAACACCCTGCCGGGACCACGTTGCAAGAACCAAAACTTGATCTTCATGCCAAACTTGAGAAAAGCGCCCATGCTTATCCTGCCGCCATTGCCGGCGGTGCCATGAAGTACGTTGTCGTCAGGGATGGAGATTCTGTTCTTCAGCCGGTCTTCGTCTTTGACTCTCAGTTTGTCTTCCTTGGTCGTGGGGAAATAGGCATTGAAGTCTCCAAAGTCGGATATGATACGGGTGCTGAGTTTGCCATCAAAGTAGGGGCCGCTGGGACTAGCGCTTCCACCATCAGTGTCGTTGAAAGCTCCAACGGAGTAATTGATCGTATAGTATGGGGACAGGTCAATGTTCGTGCCACCATCACCCGCGTCGACTGACGTCTCTCTGTGCCTGGTTGTTTTCCCGTTGGTCATGGCTGGATTGCCTTTGTTGGTCTTCTCGAGACGAACCTCTCCGACACCGCCAACGGTGAATGTCAAGTCCGTACTGCCCCTGACAGAGAGGAAGCCGCTTGCCTGGGTCACTTCGAGTTCTCTATCCCCTAATTTTGCCTGTTAAGAACATTAGAGCCCGCGGGGTCTCGCCTCTTGTGTATCAAGGGAGAACTCACAACCATGGAATATCCGTAGTAGAACCGTGCATCAAGGGTGCCCCCAACGTGAGCTGCCAGGCCTTGATCGTATTCCTTACCGCCCACGAGGCAGCTATCGGCTGAATCCCAAAAGAGGGGCTCACTAACCTCCTCCTTGATCTCGAAAGCATCTACAAACATCTCCGTTCCAACTTTGTTGGTGAACATTTCTCGCCATTGCGCTGCTGTGGGAGCGTGGAATCTCTTGGAAACGCCTCCTTCGATCCCTGGAGAGTCCACAGCGGCGTTCCAGTATCCTCGAATATTCGAGTAGTCGACTCTGATCATGGTGTTGCTGGTGTCTCTACGGGCCAGTGTGAGGTCAAAATCGAAGGTCAAAGTGAAGACGTCAGATGTGACGTCTCTGTTTGAGAACCCAACGGGTATGCTCTGGTCTGATAAGAATGTTAGCCCCTGGGGCTGAGGGATCACTCATCCACGTACCTGCTGCCACCTCAACATTGATAGCTCTGGCAAAAGAACCGGCTGCACACTACGAAAACCGAGTTAACCGTTTGCAAAAACCAAAACTACGAACACAAGATGGGTAGGAGCTTACGTTGTCGGGCATCTCAATGATGGTTCCCTCGACTCCCCGCTCCATGAGTTGGAAACAGCCTTTGATGTCGTCACTGAAGCAGGCAACTCTTGCCTTTTGGGGCTTTTCGCCATCTTGCTCATTAGGCTTATCCGGACAGTCGAGAAAAACGAGGGGGTGAGGATTATCGTGCCGCTTCTTCATTGAAGCCACGGCATAAGAATCTCCTGTGATGAGCATGAAGCCAAACCCAGTCTTGTCTGGATCGATCTCTCCCGCGTTAGCTTCGGCCCCCAAGTTTACCAGCCCATAGCTCATCTGATCCTCGTCAGAAGGCAGCATATCGGCGGGAAACAGCCTATCGAGGTCGACCATTGAGAAACGGGCGTTGGTGCCGCCAATCTTGGTTCCACTAGATATGGCCTTGAGAGCGTCGAGCTTTCCCGTGTCGAGATCAATCGCCCAAATCATGATACCGGCAAGCCCTATGTTGTTTGCGTAGTCAATCTTCGCTTGAAAAGTTGTGACATCGTCAAAGCTGCGAGGTTCGTTAGATACAAACGCAATCTGTTTGGGACAAATCCCCATGGAACTTACGAAATCCAGCTGTTTTCCGCATATACAAGGTACTTGGAAGCGGCAGCCTCATCATGGTAAGCCGTTGCCCCGGTATTGTCGAGTATCTCCATGATTTCTACGTAAAGTAAGGTTCAGCGACTCACTAGCGCATGAAGAAGAGCGAACAAGGGAGAACGTACCGCTATACGAAAGAATGCCAGCAGTGTTTGAGCATTTTCCTGGACTACCTGGTCCCTTGAATGCGCATCCGGGCTTCCAGCAGGAGGCAGATTCGAGCTCGAAAGAGCGGCCGTAGAAGCCCAAGCCGAGGACAACGCTCGAAGGCTCGACGCCAACTCGCCAAAACTAAATATTTGTCTGTAAGGAAACTGAAGCACGTTTTGTTCCGGAGAGTGAAATCTTACCAGGTCCAGGGCGTGGCCAATCTCAGTCAGGTTAGTGTGCGAAAGCACTTGGTTGCCGATGGGGTTGCTACTGTCCCATACGCCGTGGAGATCGTAAGACATAAGGTTAATCCAGTCAACTTGGGCTTCCATCCCCTTGAGGTCGAAGTGACGAAGATACCAGTACGAAGACGGTGCTGTGAATGTGACGATGTAGTTTTTGCCGCTTGCGTTGATGGCGTCGCGAAGTTCTGAAAGAAGCGCTGTGTAGTTCTCGCCGTCTCCTTCTGAACCACCTCGATCGTCGGCACCAGGGTACTCCCAATCTATACATTTGTCAGTCTTGTGTCAAAGTTATTTGTTGAATCAGGAGCGTGCAGAAACCCATTTTACCACATCAAATGTAGGAAGGACTCACCGAAATCTGTGGCCTCGATTATTAGTTGACACCTCAAACTCAAGTAGAAATAGATTGCACTCACCAACTCCATCATAGCCGTACTCAGACAAGAACCCAATCAAGTTCTGGATGAAGATAGCGCGGTTTTCTTTCGTCGAAGCCAAAGTAGGGAACACTTTCTGCCACGGGCCTGGGTCACTGAAAGTCCAACCTCCAAGGGCGATGACGATCTTGAGGCTCGGGTTCCTGGCCTTGACGTTTCCAATGGACTTGTACAAGCCGGGGTCGATGCCGTCCATGTTGGTGACTTGAAACGCGTCGTTAATGTAACCAAAGGAGACAAATAGGTGTGTGAGGAGGTGGACTGGGATTTCCCCAGGACCCATGGTACCGCAGGGCTTCTGCATGTTCCAAGTCTCCCAGTATCCGATTACCCTCGTCTTAACGTCTGACGGAGAACCGTTGGGCTTGGGCTGTTCGCAGTTGGACTGGCAGCCGCCGGTACAGAAGTCGGTCGTGGTGCCGCAGAATCCAAACTCTGAGCAGCACACATTAAGAGGACATGACTGCCCCGGAGCCGAAGCGTACTCGCCGCACTCTGCCTTAGCATCGCAGTTGGACTGACATAAAGACAGCGCTAGCTGTGATACGGAACCAGGGGTCGGCGTCCTGTGAGTGGACGGACCGTCACTGCATGGGACGGAGGCCGGGCCGGCCGGTGATACTCCCGGTGGCGACATTTGAAAGCCAACAGCGCAACATCACGAGTGGATCGGCATATCTCAGCTTGTGCATGTTTTTGTGGTCGATACATGGCTCTTCAGGGTCCTTAACCTCCTTTCTAAACGGCCTCACACAGTCTGGACTGGCCCTCAGTTGTCACATGGGGAGGAACATTCTTGCCGCCAGCCGCTTGAAATTACATGCAGGGGGAACGTGAGCCAGAATGAAGAGAATCTGGTCTGGCCAAGAACTGCCAAGACGGAGTGTGTTCAGGCCCATCCGAGCCTGTTGCCGTTGGATTGCGGAATCGGCGTGAGGGCAGAGTCATCTGGACTGTTGCAAGCGCTCCGCGCTCGTGAACCCTGCAAGGCTTTGATGATGCGCAAGAAAAGTTCCATCGGTCGATGCCCGAAGCGAAAAGATTGCCTGACGTCTGGCCGAGCGCCAGCCATGAACTCCATACCCAGCTTAGCAGTTGGTTGAGAAGCGGCGCGGTACGTCTGCATTGACATTTCGCTATATGCACTTCACTTCCCGCCATTGCGGACGCGGAAGAATCGAGCCCAGACCCTCCTCCCTCACCGCCCACCATTTCTTTCCATTATGGGTTTTCTGGACTTCAGGTTGGTGACTCTGTTACTGCCTGTGGCTCTGGCCTCGCAATCCGAGGTACGGACTCGAGCTACCACTGGGGGCTGCGAGGCCTACTCAGTCCAGGTTGGCGACACCTGCGCCAGCATCGCGCGGAGTGTCAACGCCACCTACGCCCAAATCATCTCATGGAACTCGGAGATTGATCTGGCATGCTCGTACGTAAGAAAAAGAGTCTCACTAATGCATCGCATAGTTGCTGACAGTCGCTTTCAAACACCAGCAACCTGGCCGAAGTCGAGGGCTCCGAGATCTGTGCCAGCAACCCCCTGGGAAACTACGCTTTGCCTAGCAACTCGCAAGGTGTTCCGACCATAGTGACGACCGCGGCGTAAGCTTCGACTGGTATCATCTGGCAGGTAGTGGGCGCTGTTTTACTAATGATTCAAACGCGTTCAAGCCCGGTTCCAGCTCCGACCCCAGACAAGACGAACGACCACTGCGGAGAGTACCATCTAGTAGAGCCAGGCGAAGACTGCTCCATCTTCATCACCAAGTTCACAATAACGTTGAAAGACTTGTGCGTTTTATTTCTACCCCGTCTCCTTTCTTACCCATCTCCCCTTCTGTCAACGAACGACGTCTAACGCAAGCCTCGACATGCGTAGCCTGTTCCTCAACCCCCAAGTCTGGGAAAACTGCACAAATGTCTGGGCGGATTACTATTACTGCGTCAGACCCGTTGGTTACATCTCGACGTACCCCGGATACCTCCCGCCGACAACCACGAAAGAATTTATCCAGACGCCAACCACGGACCTCCCTTATGTCGAGGATCTTTTTGCCAAATACACTTCAACAGAGCCGATAATCAACGTTGCCAACGGAACACGGCTTGACTGCTACGAGTGAGACCAACAATGATTCAGCGTGTGATGTAGGTGGCTGATGTATCGCATAGTTACGTTTGGTTGGATGCCATTGCCGACAGTATCTTAGCCGACTGTTGGGCGATGACATTGGTCTATGACGTGCCTCAGGAAGTGAGTATGGTGATTCAAACTTGACTTCCTTGACGATTAGCTCACACATCACTTGCAGGACTTCATTCTTTGGAATCCGTCTCTTCGCGAAAACCCAGAGGAGTTCCCAAAGTCGTATGGATACCCATGCACTCTGTCAGCAAGTAGTTCTTACTGCGTTGCTTTGGCATCCCCCACAGCAGGTGAGTATTTGCAAAAAGCCGGCAACAAACCGCCCCCTCCCTGTTCAAAGCTACACGAGTTCGCTCACAAAAGTTATGTTCCTGCAGCTCCTACATCAACCCCCGCACCGCCGAGTCCCCGCGCGGCTGGCGAGATGGCCAACTGCACAACGTGGTACTCAGCGGAATCTGGCGAGTCGTGCGCGGTAGTCCTCGGCAGAATCGGCCTGACCGTCGATCAGTTCTTCACCTTCAACCCATCCGTCAAGAGCGACTGCTCGGGCATGGTCATCGGGACACACTACTGCATCTCAACCGAAGCTGACGGTTCCCCCCCGGGCGCCACCGACTACCAGCCTCCCCCGTCAACCACCACCGTTCCCAGCTCTCCGACAGGCATCGCCACCCCGACGCCCGTGCAACCGGGAATGATCTCCAACTGCAACAAGTTCTACAAGGTAGTCAGCGGCGATGGGTGTTGGGCCATCGCTGACGACAACAAAATTCCCCTTGAAGATTTCTACTCGTGGAATCCCGCTATCAAGACTGATTGCTCTGGTCTACAGGCCGACGTTTACGTTTGCGTGGGCGTGTCCGTGACCCAGCTTCCGCCAATGACGACGACGACGACAGCAGGCGATGCTTCGCCAGCGACCCCCACACCCACGCAACAAGGCATGGTCAACGGCTGCGGCGACTTTTACAAGGTCCAGCCTGGCGACGGATGTTGGGCCATCGCTGACGCCAACGGTGTTCCCCTTGAGAGTTTCTACTCGTGGAACCCGGCCGTCAAGACGGACTGTACGGGCCTCCAGGCGGACGTCTTCGTCTGCGTGGGTCTCAGGGTGGCTGGCACGCCTCAGCCGACGGCCGCCGCGACCACGACGACGGCAGCGGGGGCGGGCGCAACGCCGAGCCCGATACAAGACGGCATGGTTGCTAATTGCGTCGCATTCTACCTCGTTCGGTCAGGCGACGGGTGTTGGGCGATATCTGATGCCAAGGGCATTGCCCTAGATGACTTTTACGGTTGGAACCCTGCCGTCAAAACAGACTGCACCGGGCTTCAAGCAAACGTTTATGTTTGTGTCGGAGTGGCGTAAGTCTGGAGAGCTATATTACGAGTCCACCAGGTTCATTACCATTTGCATTCACATTTCTCTCCCAAGTGGCAGTCAAGGGATTCTGGCATAACTCCTGGGGGGTTTGAAGAGCACCGTCAGCATCATAGCACCTAATTTACATTGTGCATCGTCGTAGCTTTTCGAAATGAAAAATGAGCCAGTGCGTTTATGCAAAAATTCGTTGCCAGGCGCCACATCGTGTAAGATGCAGGAAAGAGCTTCGTAAAATTCTGGTGTGGTTGTTGAAGCTGCGTGCTCAGCTAGAAACGTCTCGCAATACAACAACTACAAGGTTCGCTCATGGATGAAATTTCCCTAATTCTTGGAGACAAGAGATCCGAATCAGCCCTTGGATCGCAGCTTGGTCTCATGTTCATTCGATCGTGGTCTGCCAATGTCCTGCTGATCCAACCCCGTCCTGATCTTTACATTACTCCAACATCCATTTCCTGCGAATTCCCAAACGAATAAGCTCGTTATGCGACACAAAGGGTCGTTCATATCTCGGTTCAAATGCATCCTTCTTCTTCCCAAAACCATGGCCTATGGTCACAGTCAAGGGACGAGCGTTTGTCCCAAAGTTCATCGCCCGCGTTGGAGGAATTGGATACGGGTTCTCGCCGTCGTTGTAGAGAAACTCTTGCAACTCATCATCGAGCCAGACGGCGCGCCCTGCCATGGAGGAATGCATTCGATCTCGAATATGCAGACGAGGTCTCGCGGCTCGCGTCTGCCAGCCCAGGTCGTTACGAATGCCAAAGAGCAGCTCTCTGTAGTTGCCGTTGTCTTTCATAAACCAGAGGAAGCTGAGCTCCACCGAGCGGAGGGTTTGCGGCAGTGCGGCGAGGAAGTCGAGCAAGTCTTGCTGCTTGACGAGAAAGCGTGAAAGCCCAAAGTGTGCCAGGTTTTTCCACGCCTCGACGGGGAAAATAGAACGTAAGGGAACAAAGTGATCCACGGTCCAATGCAAGGGTGGCGGCCTCCATTCAAGGGTGTCGTCTTCGTCGGTCTCGAGGGTAAAGTTTCGCAAATCGGCCTCCAAAGCCCTTTTCAGGCGTCCGGTGCGGAAAGCAATGTAATGCCTAGAATCCTGCGCGCCCACCATGAGGTTGAGTCTGAGCGTGGTGAAGCCTGGCTTCTTGATCACGGCAACGAGGTTGTCGTACTCGGCACATGGTTCCTGTGCGTGAAATATGCCACACGTGAGCCCAGAGTTGATCTGGTTGCCGTCAAAGATCAGCTCCTGGATCTTTGTGCTCCCCTGCCGAGCGGCAATTCTGACGACATGGCGGAATCCACGCCAAAAGTCCTTGGACTCCTCGCGGTCCCACTCCGCATATCCAATTCTACATCCGTCTTCAGGGGCTGGCCAGCCACGAGGAAGCGGGTAGTTGAAACCGTGCGGAAGCGCACGAATGGCAGGGGTTAGGTATAACGGTTTGAAAAGAATGCCGTGTGCAGCGGGCGTCAGGGTAATCCTCTTCATGTTAGGGAACCTGTCGTTCTCCACAGCCCATTCGAAAGCAGCTACATCAGCAGATGTAGAGAGCACTTGGTCTTGCTGATCGAGTAGCTCCTGGTAGTGAGCGTAGGAGACGTGAAGAGGCAGCTGGGCGTCAAGCTGTCGCGAAGTCTCGACATGCTGCGGCAAAGTTTCTACATCAGACCCGCGTCTAAGTTCCAAGTGCTCAATGTTGTCCTTGCAGCGTCTGAAATACCAGAGAGGAACATCACGTGGGGGCTTCTCTCTCCGGTCTTCTTCGTCTTCGTCTTCGTCTGAATCCTCATCCGAATCGTCGTCCTCATTCGGAAACCTCGGGTCTGGAGGCGGTGGCTTTTCGTAGCGAGCATCGTCCCAGACGATCTCGCGGACGTCGTGACGGAAAGTCTCGTGGTCTGCGATGGCGCGGAACACTTGCACGTTCAGGGGATTGGCGGATATGAAGACGCGCTTGAAGCGAAGATGAGGACGGACGAGGTCGGCAAGCTTGTTGCAAGTTAACCGCAGAGCTTTGAGGTCGCAGTTGTCAAGGTAGGAGAAGACGAGGGCAGATATCTCGAAGGGTGAGCTGGCGATGAAGTCGATGACAGATGCAGGCTCTGAGGGGGGTAGGCCGGGTTGAGAAGTCGCCATAGGAGGCGCCCGAAACGACGAAGAGACGAGATGCCGTACGAAACGAATGGTGCTGTCTGTCCTTCTGTCTGCATGGACTTTTGACACTCGGGGATGTAGACTGTTAAATACCAATTTCCTCGGAATTGATGCGGTGTTTGTTTTTTGGACCGCCAAGTGTACTACTCAGATTTGCACTGCGGCTGTATCGGGTGTTTGCTCCGGGCGGGTGTTGGGCTCCGGGGCAGATGAAGCGGGGTCCGTTCAGGGAGCCCCGGATGTAGCGTCTACTAGGTATGCATGCATATACCTCTGTAAGTAGGTACCCGTACACTGTCCGGTTGGCTCCGCTTTGGGGGGGGGGGGGGGGGGTTCAATGCTCTCCACTTTCCCGGACATCCCTGTTGAAGGTTGGCAGAAGAAGTTCGAAGGTGCATTGCAGCCAATGAATGATTCTTGTGGTTATTCGCGATTCTTCAAGGAGTTCTCTTCTCCAGCCTGGCCGCCAGGTCTAATCCAATATTCTTTGCAATGCAGTATTTCCTCCATAATACGAAGACCATAAGCCAGCCAGACTCTTGAGAATGAGCTCTTTTCTCTGTGACTGTTTGCTGAAAACCCGGTGGTAGTTACAAGAAGAGGATGGACGCATTGAGGGAGCCGATACTTGGGAATTAGAGAACCTCAAAGACGAGAAAGACCTATATCCAGATGATTGCAACTTTTATCAATGTATAGGTATCCTGTTTCCCTTGACGGGGTCGATGAGGGAAGGCCGGCTTTGTCTTACTTGCTTGACCCTCTCGATCCCATCCTATGATACTGATCATACTCGTACTTGCCGATCACCAGATAGTAACCTAACCAGCTTGTTAGATTGGCAGTGTCAACTGAGAGGAGGATGCTCACCATAAAAGCCAGAGACTCGAATAGCATTGAGGACAATCAGCCCTCGGAACCCAATCCCACCCAAATTGGCTCTCGACTTATACCTAGGTGATAATGACCACATCATCCGCACCACGTGTTGACAGCCGCATCATCTTGGCGATCCGTCGTAGGGAAGAACAGAATTCCCGTCACGACAGCAACCGCCGCTCTCCCTGCCATGTAGCCCATCTGGTTATGACAGTGGAAGCAACACTATGTCCAGCTGGCATTCTGGGCGGCCGAGATGACTTGTGGCTAGCAGGAACGCAGCAGGCGGGGAACATGTCTTCGGTCTCAGGAGTCTCAACGATGGCACAGAATGCAACAAAGTCGATAAAGACTCCATGGACAGAACACCGGGAAATCTTTTATTAAACATGCAACTGATCGCACTACGCGCGCACGCAGAGTCGGTACGTCATGCAATCGCTCAAATCTGTACACACACACACACACACACACACACACACACACACACAAGATGAGGTGTAATTGGCTACGGTGCAATGCCCTAACATGGGCGCTTTCATCGCCCACGGTGCCTGGGCAGTCACATCAGCGAAGTCGGAGGCACGGATACGGCGAACTACTCACCATTATATGCCGGACCAGAGTGGGCTGGACAGTGAGAGTCGTGCGAGACAAGATAGCTGGACGAATCATCCTTGTAAACACCCGAGCTTGTTATAGTTTGCAATATCCAGCTTGCCCAAAGAAGCAAACCTAACCTTCCAACAGCCATCATTCAAGGTCCAAAGGGCTGACGCCACCTTCCCTAGCTGCGAAGAGACGTGTTGAAAATGATATTCTCTAGCTTCTGGCTGACAAGAACCAAGAGTCACATAGAAGCGCTGCCTCCAAGGACAATAGTTAGATCCTTCGTATAACATGAACCCAAATCTGGAGAGATTCAATAGACTTGAATCTGCTACACGTGCAGTACGACATACCCGTTGACCAAACATGCCTCTGTCTCGGAAACAATCTGGTAACGTCGATCTCAAGAAGGCTACAAGCCTCATTACACGGCTTCTCTCTCAGGCCTAAGCGACTTCAGCCATAAGATATAGAAGGGCGTTGTACCGCGACTTCTAATGGCACAACTGTTCTCTTTCTCTGATGAAATGTTGGAAAGATGGCCAAAGCAGTCCAAGAATTGAAGTGTGGTAAAAGATCTCGAGGCTAAGAACCACGCAAACAGGAATTTTTCTGGCTAGCTGTGGCAGCGTTGACACCAGAATTATTGTCTCTGCCACAAGTCTTGGGTACTAAATCTGACCTAGTTAACCTGGTGTATACCAATAATTATAATGGCCAGGGGGCCAAACAATGATAAGATCCTCTATATAGCTACTTACTTGTAGCTTTGTTTACTCATAGCTAACCAAGTGCCGAAGGGATAGAACTGCAGCCTTGCTCGTCCAACTCGCCCTGCTGCCCTTGGCTCAATCGAGTCATGGCGGGTGATCCGGCGTCAGCTGGACGTGAGTGACACAACATGTCCTAATCTTTTTTTTGACAATTCGAACCGTTGTGTTCTTTTTGACAACTGGGTGAATACACGTTGCAATTGCCTTAAACTAGGTGATATTGTTACAAGATGACTGGCATCTACCAGGCCAAAGGAATTGAATTGAGTCTTGAGAAACTCCCAAACGCCCCCCTCACAACAACGAGCCCCCAAAACCCACAATACTGCCAACCGATCGTTTAGCACCCGCAGAAGCAGCGCTGGTCACTAACGTCCCAAAATCGTCAGCACGTCGTACTGCGCCAAAGCAAAATCTCAAGGAGAAAACGTACCCAAAGGCCGAGAGGCCGCAGAACGGCCGCGTGCATGGTTGAGTGCAGAAGGACGCACAGTCGCCGGCCTCACTACACGTGGGCGCGACGTTGCCCTGGGGCGCGGGCTCGGGCGCCGGCGCGGCGAGGGCGAGCGCGGACAGGGAGAGCAGCGAGACGAGTGTGAAGCGCATCTTGTGTAGTTTGGGAGTCTGGTGGAGAACAGCGGGAACCGGGTCCGTCAGTAGTATGCCGATGTGGAGGTGTGTGTGTTTGATCAGATGAATGCGATGGTTAGAAAGACAGACTGGCAGATGATAGCGGCGGGATGAAGCTTTTATACCCATCTAGAATTGCTATATTCTCTTGATTCACAATCTGTGTGGGAAAGACAAGCCTCAAGTTTTCCATGTACGGCTACTTTGATGGTGAGAATCCATTAATCAACGTGGCGTCCCGTCCGTCTTGGCACTCATCTGCTCCTTAATGGGAGCTTATTTTGGTCGCCAGTAAGAAGGAAGAAAAGTCTCATTGTAAGAAGCACAATGGTAGAGCAGAAGAATGTAGTGCGGGGTACTTCAGATGTAGTGACCGGATGGGTTGACCAGGAGACTCTGCTTTGACAGAGAAGTTTACACGTATTTCGGTACACACTCTGTCGGACCTTGTTGCCGCTACCTTTAATGACCTGGAATAGACACTGAAGGTACATAAGAAAACGATACTGAGAACAACTGTCTGCTCAGCCTCAGCCTCTCCCCATCTGCAACCAACTTACTTTCAACAAATCATTTGGCTGGCCGACTCGTCCCAAGGAATGGGTGCATCCCTGCTCTACAAGGTCGTCACAGCAGAAAGCAGTGGAGCGGCGACCACATTTCAAGGTTCCCGTGGAGTTCAAACTTGACTCGGGTATATTGAACAATATATTCGCAACCGTCTCACAATGCTTTCCGAAGCGTGCCCTGACTCTCCGAGAGAGCTGTCCCAAACACCTCAAGAAGAAACCTGCCCAATGTTGTTCAAACAGGAGATCTAAGCCTCGCGGAAGATGCTTTCACTGCCCATCTGCAGGTACGGTAATACATAGCAGCAAGACTGAAGAGCCAACTATCAGTACAGAGGGCTCAAGATCCTCGCCAATCCATACCAACTGAAGCGCGGTGTGGAGTCTAGCGAATAGGCCAAGAAATGCTAGTGGAACCAAAAATTTGGAAGACACAGTCATCACTTTTCTTGAGTAGTGATACACGGAAGGATCCGCGGTGAAATACATGATACCTGACGGAAGGCTCCAGTGCGTCAAGTTCGGGATGCTCTTTACTTTCGCTACGCCCAGAGGGATCGGCTTTCGGGGTCTGAATGTTTTCCGAGCCCGAGTCCAGTAGCCGGTCCGGTTACGGAGTGATCTTCACTGCTCCCCTGAACTCAACTTTCCCAACGGCGTTGGTTGATTTCAAAAACCCCTTGCAATTGCTTCGATCTGTTGTCGAGGACTCGCCCCGGGGACTTGGGAATCTGAAATCTCAGCTGAGCCGTATTGATCGAAAGAGGATGCGAAGAACAATGAAACTGGCAAAAAGCTGACCCCAAGTGCTCCCATCAAAGTCCAGTAACCCCTGAAGCGTACTGGTGCGATTGCTGGTTTGACGACTGTGAAACTTTAGCATGTCATTCTCCTGGATCGCGAAGCGAAACATTCTATCATAGCATGCTATATGGTCCTTTGTTGGAAGCATGGCTCGTAGAGTGCGTACTGACGAGCAAGTGTCGTTGAGGGCCGTGGGCAGAGCATCATAGTGTGCTTCATCCAGGCTGTCTAAGGTCGCGGGACCCGCGGGTGGGAGCTGGACAAAAGGTCGTGGCTAAGTGGCAGCGTTGAGAATTGGAACGTTTTGTATTACAGGTAGGTTGTGTGTTTTTCTGGGCTTTTCCATGGTAGCAACCTCGACTAAGAGCTCTGTGGTGCTTTCGTATGCGATTGACAAGATCTGGCGCGCTTTCGACGGAGTTCGGCGTGCCGAAACTCCCAGTTGCCCGCGGAGGTCAACTTTGTTGCTGGAGGAGCCAGCTTTCTTCTAAGCTGTTTTCATCATGATCTAAGTACTCAAAGCCACTGTCTCTAGATGACTGATAGCCA
Organism: Colletotrichum higginsianum IMI 349063; assembly: GCF_001672515.1. NCBI lineage: Eukaryota > Fungi > Ascomycota > Sordariomycetes > Glomerellales > Glomerellaceae > Colletotrichum > Colletotrichum higginsianum. The sequence continues at coordinate 2,875,886 of NC_030957.1, read as the reverse complement.
AGCGAGCCGGCCTACGATAACACCAAAGCTCGAGGTTCTTCGGTAACGTGACTTGATGAAATGGTTCGACAAAAAGAATGAGCTCACTTGTAGTTGTCCCAAACTCAAGCTGGTACGTTGAGGCGGAACTCTTATTCACTTTACACGGTAGAACGGAACGTCTGCTATGCCCACGGGCAGACTTCTCGGGTTTGCCAAGACGGACATAACTAGAGTCGTTGTAGTCAGCCCCGCCACGCCAAAATCGACAGATAACCAGTATCAACATCTCACAAACGATAACCTCTGATGACCTTTTCGTTCTTTGTGTTGGGCGTGGCTGTTATGGAAAAGCTAGTTGGTAGTAAAGAGGTAATGTGTCAAACTCGTCCTACAAACCCGCAAAACAAATCCTTCATCAAGAGGGTCCATGGATAAACAGAAGAAATACCGTAAGAGCACCCGCCATGTGTCCCCTCTAAGAGGCTGCTTAGCGGCGGGTGCCCTGATTCGAAAGGTCATAATGATACTAGACCTGGGGGCGCGTTGAAATCGCAAGTTGAAAACGAGTCGGCCGCATGCATGTGACGTGGTCATCAATAACCTGCGTCGTGCCTCGAAACTTGCGGAGGCTCACTTTTCTCCTGTAGTTCCAAAGGGAGAAACGCTTTCATCGTCGTACTCGTATAACCAAAACCGTCGGCGGCGGCGGCGGTGGCAGCTAAAATAAGACACTCTGCGGACAGCAGAGATGCCTTTCTCGTCGTGAAACGGCATCGTTTTCGCCAACGGGACGAGAATCACGATCCGTCTTCCGGCTTGCTCCCTAGCCTCGTGATGATGCTCAGGAACGGGACGGCGTTTGGCAACAGGACTGATTTGGAAACAGGGTTGTCGAGTCCAAAGTCGAGCTGTGAGCCTCCACGTAGTGGTGATGTAAGAAAGCATGATCTTGTTGACTTGTGCGTGTCTTCGTCGGGGCGTTGTAAGATGCCACATGGAAGATGAGCGACCAAAGCTTGATGAGGAGAGAAGCCTTATCTGAGTTCTTTGCCAAAGGGCGGCAATCCTACGTTTTCAAGCAGACATTATCTACGTCCATCTCACCTCTTGCTTGAGGATTTGCAGAGGTTTTTTCCCACAGTGGTTTTTGCTGCAACAAAAGTCAATCATTTCAATATTCGAATTTGAGATTAACGAACAGCACGAGCTGCCGTGACAAGAAATATAATCTCATGGCTCTTATTGAATAACACTTGCTGCAGGCGGCTACATGAATGGCCGTGACATCCAACACGGTCTCGCGCAACGGGGAAAAGGTTCCAACTGTCGAAAACGAATCACGCTGCATACTCTCCGTTTCTTTCCCCGTCGTTTGCTTCAAAACTCGATATTCGTACATAGCTCTGGCATAAACCCCGGCGTCAAACGAATCTTTAGCAACTCTATAGCCTACTGCCTGACTATGTATTTGTTATTGCACCAGGCATTTGCACTAACCTACCGCTGGGGGCCGTACGACGATCTAAAACGTAGCGAGCAGAGAACGTTATTGGCAAGCACGTTGTTGCAAAATCACCACTCTGAATACATGGGGCCTGAGGTCAAGTCCAACGTCTTCTGTGTCTACATATTGATGCTAGGCTTGCCCGACCACCTAAAACCCTACAGTTCTTAGTAAATGGCTCGCTTGGGGGTTGTGTTGCAGTCAGTACCGCATGGGTATGTCAGCGGCTATGTCGGCACTCGGCAACCTCGTAGTCAAGGTGAACAAACGCCGGTCCCTGCCGGACTTATATGTCATCCGGGGTGGCACAGATAGACGCCAGGTTCTGGAGCCGGAGACACCTCTGCTCACCTCTGCCAGACGACCATTGAGGATTACACCCTTTGCAACTAATACCCCCACTCCCCTTCCAGCTATGTTGCAAGAGAAAAAGCGATGAACATCGCTTACAGACTAGTTCTTATCAAAGTGGCAGGCAAGTACGGACACACCAGAGAAGACCAGTGTTGCGTCTTCGGAGCTCCCCCTGTCGGTGCACCAGGCCTCTCGTCTTGTCAGCGAAGAACAGTTTCGCTTCGTTAGGCGATGGCATGAGCAAGCCTCCGTTGGATCCATACAATCACCTCATGCATCTTACCGCGGTAAGTCGGCAGCGCAGTTCGAAAAGAGAAAAGAAAACATTCGAAAGAAAAACACGGTCGCGTTGAAGAACGTAGCATGCAGCGTCAAGCTCTGCTGGGGCGGCGGGTCATGAGTTGTACAGCCGCATGATCATACATCGAACACCGGTCAAGGTGCCAGAGTGGTTAATGGGCTGCCCTGCTATTGGATCCTCCAGTATCAGCTTAGGCAGTGGCTTCGGTCGCGCAGGTTCGAATCCTGTCCTTGACGATATTTTTTGATTCATTTGAACCTGTCATAATGTTTGTCTGTGATTGCTGGAAATGTGTCGCTTTTCTGCGTGCGCAGGAGGAGATGTTTCAAGGAGAAGTGATTGGGCGCACGCATTGTGCTGGGAAACCGCCACAACCCGCCAGAAACGAAGCAGGGGATGAAGTGAGTGAGTGAGTGAGTGAGTGAGTGTGTGTGTGGTGGGTGGACCTGGCTCGGGGGAATTGGACGCGAAATGATGCCTTCTTCCATGCTCCGCATCGACATTCTTTACCCATGGTGTGCAATTACAGCACACGTGCTCTGTGTCGAATGTAGGATGGAGACGAAGACGCGGGACAGGCTGAGCCAGTGTTGAGCTGACGGGGCAGACGCGCCCCCTGGATGAAGGATGGACAGGGCGTGTTCATCTCCTTCAAACGCTCTTGTTTTGTTTTCTGTATACATAAACGCTACCTACTGTGGGAGTTCGGTTTCCAGGCTGAAAGAGACGGAGGGAGTGAAGTGGGTGAGTGTTGCATCGTTGGTGATCAAGATTGCCAATACAAACAACAACCAACGGTTTGTCGTTTGACCCCATGGATGGGATGGATGTATGTATGGCTAACTAGCTCAAACTCTGGATGCTGCCGAGTTATCCGGCCGCGCATCGTGTGCGCCTCCCTTCTTGGCATCGATATCCGCTCCTAGTCGTGCTGCCGATGGCGGGTGAATACGACTTCGAGAAGCGACGCCAGGATCCCATCCCAGAGCTTGTCCGTTGTGGTAGGGAGGAGGGAGGGAGCTAAGTAGGATGCAGTAAGGAGCAAGGAGCAAGGAGCAGAGAGCGACCAGGGTTGCTCTTCTTCCGTTTGGTGCTTTGCACAGTAGCAAGCAGCGGCATCGAGGTCCTGTTCATCCGTGATTGCAGATATCGAGGCAGCAAGCAGTAGTGAACAAACATCGACCAACTCTCCTCGATCCATCCAAGACTTGCCTCTCTCCCGCTCTCTCTATCTCTCTCTCTCTCACTCTCTTCTCGCAAGTTGCATCCGGGCGGGTGCCAAGAGACTGAGCCGGGCTCAACACTGTTGGGAATCCACTCACCCCCCTCAACGAGCTGACTCTGAAAGTGGAACGACTCCCCCCCCTCCTTAGAGAGAAGGCCGTTCGGAGAAATGGAAGCTGCTTAGCGCCCCTCTGTCTCTCTGTCTCTCTCTCTCTCTCTCTCTACCTAGTATCCTCTCTTTCTTCTGGGCGGTGCGTTGCAGGGTCCTCCTGTCCTTGCAGCGAGAGACGGACGCGGCCCTAAAACGCCACGCCGCAGCGTGCAACGTGTGTTGCCGGAGCAAGCCCTGCAGAGAGCTTGGCATTCATTGCAACCCCCCCAACTTCAGTCAGAGAGACAGACCACCACCTCTGGCATGGCTGGCTGATGGGAAGTGCTGGACGTGTTGACTTCGGCTCTTGCTCGAGCCTCAATCATTGGCGTCGAGGGCCAAGGAGCTAGGCATCGTAGATCGATCCGCGGCCGACCGTTTCGCTCCGTGTGTAACGCGGCGTCGGCTTCCTCGGCTATTGGGGAGGGAGGGAGGGGGGAGGAGGCCGAACTAAGGCGTGAACTGGCTAAACATGCCATTTGGAATGCGTCTTTTCATGCTTCCATCTTCCTTCCCGCCGAGTAGCCCGCCCATCCGTCAATCGCCGGGAGACCAGCAGACGCCAGCGGCAAAGTGTCACGAAAGCCTCAAACCAGTCCACGGCCAACATGGACTCTTGTCCAGGTGACCGACCCTTCCCTCCCCTTCCCCTCCCTTCCCAGTGGCCTGACAGCTCCACGGAGGGCCAGCGGAAAGGGGCAGTGATGGGCGCGTGCTTGGGGGGGGGGGGGGGGCAAGGAGGTGTTTGGATGGTTAATGCCAGCGCCGCGGAAGAGCGAAAAAGCATCCCATCGCATCCCACCTCGAGTGTTGCGTTACTAGGGGGCTGATTTCCTCTGGCCGCGACGCTCCTCAGAACACGAGACCTCTTGCAGCCATCGACTAAGACCCCATTTCCCTCCCCCCGGTCACTGAAAAGGATGAAAACGCGGGTTCGGAGCAAAGCCCAATTGATGCATATCCGAGGATGCACCTTGAGTTCCCCAGCCTATACTTTTCGTCTGGGGAAATAGACTCGTTTCCAGTATCCACGAGATGGATCCGGGGAAAAGGGGGAGAACTGACAGTGTCTGACGCACACAGCCGCGACTTGGGGAAGCTCGCGACTGGGGGCGAAGCCTGAACCCATCGCTCATCTCATGCTCCTGGAGCCATCATCGGGCCATTGCCACGCTCAAAGGTGGGTGATGGACTTCGGATAGATGCATACCCCAAGCCACTGGAATCATCTCGAGGGTGTGGTGGTGTCAGTGATGCCAGTGCTAATGATGCCTGAGTCGCCCAAGCTTTCCCCACAAGCCAGCGCCATGTGGCCGTTTTGTGGCAGAAGCCCGTCATTGGGGTTGATCGCCACGGCCGGGGCCCTCGTTGGCGTGGTCATGATGACGCCTGGTGTGCTTGGCTGGATGAAGAGTCTCTCTCACTCTTGTCTGTTTGTCTCTTTGTCCACATGTGTCTCTACCTCTCTATGAGACGGGCCGAGAAAAGATGCAATGGAATGAACTACCAACACTATTCACGCCGCGAACAAACCCGGGGTGCTGGTGCTGGTGCTGGTGGAACACTGTCTTCCCCGCAACTCGAGCTCGGAAATACGGCCGGAGGAGAAACCAGATGACAGATGGATCGCGACAAAAGGCGGGCAAGAGGCACACGAAACCACGCGGTGCTATGCATGGACCGCGTTCCCACCGTATAGACTCTGGCAATCCGGAGGAGTGGGAATCCTCACCTCACCCTGTCTGCCCATTGACCAGATAGTTACCATCTCTATCTCTGTCAACCATTGTGATGATGGCGGCTGCCCCCCCCCTTGGATGACCTCAGAAGACCAAGAAACAGTCGCATCGCCAACCTCGAAGCCGAGGCCATAACCTCGATTGCCGGCAGCAGCTCAACCATCCACAACGTGCGGCCAAGACGGGGGGGGGGGGCCAAAAGCCCATCGCTAAGATATACAGCCAAGACGAAAAAGAAAAGAAAAAGGCCCGTCACGGCGCGTCCTGGTCGAATCCCTGTAAACTGTAGCCCACAGGGAACTCGGTTCAATATTTGGCTCTCTCTCCTGGCCCCAATGGACCCTTTCATCTTCTCGAACCGCCTTCAACCGCGTTTCAATGACACACTGTAATATCGACCCCCCCAAGCACCGACTGGCGACTTTGGTCTGCCTTCATCCACCAAGCGGGTTTGCACTTCGTCCCAATGAGCGAGCTCGACCCCGGGCGGCGGAACTGATGGGAGCAGAAGGCCCTGAGCCTGGCGCTATGCTGGAAACGTCTGGGGCGGCGGCAGAGGCACTCCAGTTCCGCTGCGACCCGGCTCTATCACCACACCCTCACTCCCTCCCCTCCCCCCTCCCCTGCAGGCACCGCCCTTCCTCCACCCACGAAATAATCCCACGCATTTGCATACTTTTGCCCAGACTTCAGACTTTGGGGGTCCTGAACGCGGGTCAAGACAGGAAGAAGAGAAAAAAAAAAAGCGAGAATTAAAAAGAGATAGAAAAAAGGATGGACGGTTGGGCCTTGAACCTAAAAAGGGAGAGAGCTGTAAGCAACCAGCAGGGCTGCATCTGAATACATTCAACAAGAGACAACTATTTCCGCGGCGGCTCTTGTCTCTTTCCAAGGGACCGAGACACGGTAGCCAAGGCCGCTTATGCAATAATGATTTGCGTCCGAGGAAGCTCTTCTCTTTCTCTCTCTCTCTCTCTCTCTTTCAGTCTTCTCCCACCACCCCCCCCCCCCCCCCCGTTACTTACTTAGTCCTGCGCCCACCACACCCCAAGAGAAAAATTGGAGATGTTCTCTGCTAGTGGCGGAAAAGGTGGGAATGACATCAGCTCATCGACTGATTCTCCCAGTCGCCCGAGGCCCCAACGCCTTTTGTCCTCTGTCTGCTTTCCACTTCCACTACACCCAGGTCTAGGGGGGGAAGAGGGGCCTTTCGTCCCTGGCGACCTGCTGGCCTCGATAGCGGTGCCGTGCCTGGCCACAAGACTGCTGGATGTCTCGGAGGCTCAAGAACCATAGGCACCGCCGAGATACTAACCCCCTCCTCATAGACACCACTACGGACAGATGTACACCAGCCGGATGGCCGGGATGCCGCCAGCAGCAACCACTTGCCGAACTTTTTTGCTGCTCGACGGGATGGGATGGGATGACATCTCCCATTCTCCTCCCACGGGGCGGGCTGCACATCACTTCCTGCTCGGGCATTTTGGGTCCCCCGATTCGTCTGAAGATGGGGGTGACTCGACGGGCCTTTTTCTACTGACTGCTGTTGTCTGTCTGTCTGTCTGTCTGTCTGTCTGGCCTGTCACCTCGACGTGACAGAAACGCCTCGACGACCTACCTAGCAAGCCTCTTTCTTCCCTTCGTCCTGGCCTCTCCGTCTCCTGTTGCAGTTTGTTGTTCGTCCGAAAGAGGGGACGGACAATAGCCGCAACGTTCGGGTTTGCGCCCATTACGGCCCTTTTTTTCCAAATGTCCCTGTCTTGTTGGTCACTCCACCACCACCCGACATTTCATTACACATCACACACTCTTGCACAAAAGCGATGATGGAGCCTCCCATCCAACCCATTCCCGTTTGGACCCCCCCCCCCCCCCCCGGCCCAGTCTTCTCTGGGCTTTTTAAAGATCGGCCCTTGACCAGTGTCCGGCTGTCTCCCTCTGGTCCGTACACCACATACGCGATCTCGCTTGGCCCACTCCCACTTCAACCTGCAGACGAAACGTCGCCGCCTCCTTGCCTATTCTCTAGTCCTCCAGTCCTCCTCCTCCTCAACCGTCTTCTTCGTCCACCATCTCCAGTTCTCCGCGTCGTCCGGCCCACGTAGGCTGCCCATACCCCAGACCTTGACCTCCTTTGGCAAAGCTACCGACCCGTCAGCCAGCTCCGTTTTACGCTGACCTTTCGAACCCCGGACATCCTTTTGTCCTTGTTTCGATTCTTCTTCTCTCGACTCATCCCCCCATCGGCCCCCTCCCCTCTCCTCCCCATTACCCTTTTACTTAAAGTCGGCTCCCCACCCCTTTCCCCGGAGAGCTTAAAGACGTCCTTCCCCCATATCAACTCGTGTGCCATCTTCCGCGGAATTTAGACTACTGTCCTCTTCCTTACACGATACCCCCATACCTGGACTCTGTGTCAGACCTCACCTCCTTCTCCTCTTCCCCCTTATTCCCCCTACGTCTCTTATACACACGGGAAGATCACACAAGCACACAACACACACGATGGCCACGCACGAGACTCATAACCACAATGCCGTCCCCCCAACGGACCTGGAGAAGGATGTGCACACCTCGGGCGCCGACCACTACAACCACAACGGCACCGCCGCCGCCAACGGCGTCCAAATAAGCCCGAACGCCGCCCACGCACGAAACAACGGGCCCTTCACCCGCATCGCCGACTACCAGAACATGACCGAGGGCCAGGCGCAGGCCTTTGGCGGCTCCCTCCAGCCCGGCCTGTGGAAGCCGTACGAGCACCGCAAGTTCGCCAACCCGGCGCCCCTCGGCCTGTCGGCCTTTGCCCTGACGACCTTCGTCCTGTCGTGCGTCAACCTGCAGGCTCGCGGCGTCAAGGCGCCCAACATCGCCGTGCCGCTGGCCTTTGGGTACGGCGGACTTGTCCAGCTGCTTGCGGGCATGTGGTATGTCATCTTTCTGTCACTTATCTCGCTCGCACACCCACTATCTCGTTTGAATTTTTCTCTTCTCCTCCACTCCCCCCCCCCCCGTTCCAAGGGTCCCCAAAGTTCCCCAACATCTCATCTCAACCGTCTCCACGATACCACCCACTCCCCCCACCCAGCAAGTGGATCTCGAGCCAGGCAAACTAGCATGGATGGGTGGGCAGAAAGGGTGGGACGGATGGGAATCTATGGCAAACGGACTCGTGCAAATACGAGCATCACACATCCGTCACGCACATGGCTGACAATGGCTTCGCCAACAGGGAAATGGCCGTCGGCAACACCTTCGGCGCCACGGCGCTCTCGTCCTACGGCGGCTTCTGGATCGCCTACGGCATCCTCCTGACGCCCGCCTGGGGCATCATCGCCCCGGACGGGCCCTACGCGGCCGACTACTCGGACCACTACTCGGCCGTCGGCTTCTTCCTGACGGGCTGGTTCATCTTCACGACGCTGCTGCTCATCTGCACCCTGCGCTCGACCGTCGTCTTCTTCCTGCTCTTCTTCACCCTCGACCTGGCCTTCCTCTTCCTCGCCTGCGAGAACTACGCCGCCAACAACGGCGCCATGACGGCCATGCGCAACCTGCAGATCTGCGGCGGCACGTTCGGCATGCTCGCCGCGTTCCTGGCGTGGTACTGCGCCCTGGCGGGTATCCAAGATGACAGGTAAGTTACATGTTGTTTTTGGTCTTTCATGCTCTCAATGGTGGATTTCATTTGCTAACAAGTGCGTTTGCAGCAACTCCTTCTTCCAGGTCCCCGTCTTCCACCTCCCGTGGTCCGACAAGGGCAAGGAGCTGCGCAAGGCCAAGAGCAACCGCTCGGTTGCGTAATGGGGGCGGCCTTTTTGTGTCGTTTCGAACAAACTGGTCCTTTGGTTGTCACTAGTAATCACTAGTTGTGTTTTATGTGTTGGTTGCGAGGCAAGACGCGTCCGCGACAGGACGAGAGGATACCCAAACGTGAACGGTTGTTATGCCAGCGACGACGCCGTCTTTGCAAGAGCAGAGCGAGGAAGAAGGAGGGGGAATGTGAACGTCGGTTGTGTTTTATCTTATTAATTAATTACAGTGTATGACATCTTGCGAAGATTTCGGAGCCAGCCATCCAACGGGTGCGTTCTCGAGATGGTCTTGATAGTATCATCAATGGGTAACCCTTTAATAACGAATTGCGAATCTGTATCTCACTCAATCCTGTCAAATTCGAATTGCTGCTTTGCCTCGCGTCAACTCACCAGGGTTCGTCAGCCGTCGCGCAGAACCCTTCTTCAACCACCACGTGCGGCACGTTCTCGAGGTGACGTCGCGAACCCCCTTGCTGATGCGGCGGTTGGAGAAATGGTCTTGGCGAACCAAACTCTGATAAAATTCCTCGTTTGTGCCCGGTAGGGCGGCCGCGCGCTGTCTTGCGCAATTTCGGGAGATGTGCTACCTCGGTCGTAATGGGGGGGATTTGGGGCCGGCGCTTGGTGGCTTGGCGTACCTCATTCTTGTCCGCCACCCTCATCTTTCTTTTTGTCTGTTGATCTTTTGGGGTCGCTCGGGGTGCGGAGAAAGCGAGCGGCACCTTGTGTGGAGTGAAGATCGGAGCGCTGGAGGTTTGGCACCGCGGCTGGGCTGATGACATTCATGCAGGAGGCAAGTCTTGTGTTGACGGGCATAGAGATGAGGTGATAATAACGGGATAACCAATGTGTTGATGATGCAATGAATGGGCGAGCTGAAGTGAACGCGTTGGCGATGTCTAGGATAATAATGGCCGAATTGATTATTTATGACCTCGATAACACCATAGGAGCATGATGTTCTTTGACGGTCTTGCTTTCGCAGAAAGCGCCCAAAGGACTTGATTAGGACTGATGGCTTTACAACTAACTACGTGTATAATAAGCAACTCCTGTCCACTTATACCGACTCTAATCTTCAACCTTGGTTCGGACTCTTCGAATTCCAATTCCACCCCGAAAGCCGATTCATGCCATGTTGTACTTATGCAGCATTGGTTTGTGCAACCCTTGTCCCGGAACCTCTCCAAACCGGTCCTTGGTTGGATATGGTGTGTGTTTGCGGGGCTTATGCAAGTTGTGCAGTTGCACAGCCTGCATAAACACTGGTTTGTCGAGATGCTACAACTATGCTGTGGAGCAGTTGTCGGCTTCTTCGTCCTCCGTGATAGATGCGTCTATTTATGCTTCTTGATATGGGACGGCTTTCCATCACTTAAATCCGGGCGTGCGCTGCCGTCTTGAATTTAAAAAGAATTCTTACTCTCTCTCTCTCTCTCTCTCTCTCTCTCTCTCTCTCTCTCTAAACACAATACTTCTCTCTTACAACGTCCTGAGACGTCCGTTCAACGAAGCATGGCCGCACTGCTGGTGTATCTGACGCCCTCTAACGGGCTACTGCTCGCCGCATCTGCTACAGCTCTTGTAAGGCCTTTTTTCAAACAATGACAAATGACCTCCTTCAGGGCTGATCTCTCTAATCATGGGCAAGACACTGGCTTACTATGCCTCCATCGTGGTCTACAACGTCTACTTCCACCCCCTCGCCGCCTTCCCCGGCCCGCGCCTCGCCGCCGCGACGCCGTGGTGGATGATCTCGTCCTACCTCGGCGGCCGGACCCCGCGCGATCTCCTGGAGCTGCACAACCGGTACGGCCCCGTCGTGCGGACGGCGCCCGACGCGCTGTCGTACATCGGCGCCCCGCAGTGGAAGGAGATCTACGGGCACAAGCCGCCCGGCCAGCCCGAGTTCCCCAAGGACCGCAAGTACTTTGCGGGGCTCGAAGGTGAGCCCGTTATTATCAACGCGGACCGGGACCACCACGGCTACGTCAGGCGGCTGGTCGCCCACGGCTTCTCGGAAAAGGCCATGAGGGAGCAGGAAGCAATCCTGAAGGGGTACGTTGACGTGCTGTTTCGGAAACTGGAGGAGGAGAGCGAGAGCGGGCAGAGGGCGGTGGACGTGTCGAAGTGGTTCAACGTGAGTTTGATCAAAGATCCGTCCGACGAGGACTTGAGGGTTGCAACATCGTTTGTTTACTGACTGTTGTCTACGGAACGCAGTTCATCACGTTTGACTTTATCGGGTTCCTCAGTAAGCCATGTCCCTTTAGCGCGATGATATTATCCTCTGCTCTGACAATGTGTGGCCTGACGTCTCAAACAGCCTTTGGTGAGTCGTTCGAATGCCTCACCACGTCGACGCTCCACACCTGGATCGAGATCTTCTTCTCCTTTGCGAGGTTCATGTCGTTCCATCAGGTCATCTCCCGCCTGCCCGGGCCCATCCGGCTGCCCGCCACGCTGTGGACGATGCCCAAAACCATCGCCTCGGACGTCCAGACCCTGAAGCAGCTGCAGAGCGTGAGTACCGGGCCTTCTCCCTCCCACCATGCTTTTGGAAGACAAACCCTCATTGAGTCGTGCAACAGGAAAAGGTGAAGCACCGTCTCCGGACCGAGGCATCCGTGCCGGACTTTATGGAGAAGCTTGTCTCGGCCTACAATGATGGCAAGATGTCGTACGGGCAACTTGAGGGCAACTTCCAGATTCTCATTGTCGCCGGAAGTGAGACCACATCTACGCTGTTATCAGGTAAACAAACTCCTCCATAACCACCACCATCCTCGTCGTCGTCGTCCTCCTCCTCCTCTTCGTCGCGTCCCACATACTCCACGATATGCATCATCTCAGCCACCTACTAACCCAATATCTCCCAGGGCTCACTTACCTGCTCCTCCAAAACCCTCGCGTCCTCGCCAAGCTCACGACGGAGATCCGCACGACCTTCGCCCACCCATCCGAAATCACCTTCACCGGCGTCAACACGTGCAAGTACCTCCTCGCCTGCATCGAGGAGGCCCTGCGCGTATACCCACCCTCGCCGCAGCCGCACCACCGCATCGTGCCCGCGGGCGGCGCCACCGTCGCCGGCATGCACCTCCCGGCCGGCGTCTCCGTCAGCATCCCCATCTACGCGGCGTCCCACAGCCCCGCCAACTGGACGCTGCCGGAGGAGTTCGCGCCGGAGCGGTGGACGGGGGAGGACGCGCGGTTCGCGGACGACCGGCGGGAGGCGGCGCAGCCGTTCCAGTTCGGGCCGCGCAACTGCGTCGGGAGGAACCTGGCGTACGCCGAGGTCAAGCTGATCGTGGCGCGGCTGGTGTGGCAGTTCGACTTGGAGAACGCGACGGAGGGGGACTGGATGGGGGCGCAGAAGGTGTACATGGTCTGGGAGAAGACGCCGTTGTGGGTGAAGCTGCACCCCGTGCCGAGGTGAGGATGGGTCGTCGGTAGCAATTGCAGCATTGAAGACCTCCGGCCAACCCCGGGGTCCTCGGTAACGGCACGACGAGACCGGCCGATGAACTAAGACGACTTTCTGTCGGCCGTCTTGTTTCCATCTCCTGGAGTGCTTGGGATCGTCTCTGGAGGAAGGGTGAATCTAGGAGTAGATGCCTCGATGCTGTATGCAAACTGGTATGCCTGCTCGAGTTTCAAAATCGGAGCTGCCCTTCGATACCGCAGTATCTAGCCAAGGCGTCTATTTAAGCTAAAAACCGGTTCCTTTGATGCTTCCAACTGGGTCTGGCCAACAGCTCCACTGAAGCTTGCTCCTTCGGGCTGGGGGGATGCACTCTTGCTTTATATAATTGTTCCTTAATTATGTATTATCCACAGTCACCAATGAAGCTTTCGTCTTAATGCTTCCAATAAATACTATCAAAACCCCGTCTCCTTCTCGTGGCATGTCTTTAATGCCAGAAAAGGCCCGTCTCTCAGATCTCTCGTTCATCCGTCGAGGGGAAATAAGCAATGAGTAGCATTCTGCGGAGGATAGAAGAGCCCTATTGGTCTCACACAATGGATATCCTGGGGTGTTAAAGACGGCCTCGGTGCGGCTGTTCGCAGCCGTGATTTGGGCTCGATGGTTCAGTATGGTGCTCATCACCCGTTATTGGTTGCGTTATTGAGGAAGCTATCGACGGCCTGTTCCTCGGCCGGGGGAGGCTGCTGCCGAGGGGCCCATAGTGGGGTAGTTTCGGGTGGAGCGACGGCGATCCATGGTTCCATACGTGCCGTGGGATCCGGGTGAATCCCCGATGGTGGGGCACCGGCGATCCACAATTTCCCCGCGCGCGTGCCGCGGGCTCCGGATTCCGACATCCTCCTTTGGGCTCAATTCCAACAGTCCCCTAAAACGGCCATCGTAAAACCTCAAAGTAATCCACAACACCCGCCACTCGCAGGGATTGGAGGCTCGCTGTAGATCTTCTACTCATGACGCCCGTCCATGGCGACATCTAGAACTTGATGTCGCTCCTTGCGAGGAACGGGGCCAAAACGTGCAACACGCGCTCGAAGCTTGTCGCAGAGGCTTGCAGAGCGTTCACGATCATTGTGGGGTCTTGACCCAGCTTACGGAGTAGTGCGTCGCGAGTCGGACAAGTCTTGGACACCGCTACTTTGATGGCCGTCTTGGCGACAAAGCCATGGTGCTTCTTGAGCGTGTCTTTGTAGGCGCTCATGATGCTGTCGGACAGCTTCTCGGATGTGTTGTTCGCAATGCGCCTCGCCGACGCGACGTAAAACTCGAGACCTCTACATAAAGGTATTCAATTAGAGTGGCTCTCGATGTCTGGTTATCGGAAGCGACGTAGCATCGAAGGAAGCAGGCAAGGTGGTGGTAACACGTACCGCGTCAGCCACAGGAGCGCCTCAGTCGCCTCATGTTGTCCAGAAGCTCGTTCAGCCTGAATGAGAGTTTGAATGTATGCAGCCTGGCCTGGGAGGGATTGCATTGCATTTCGGATTTTCTACCGAGACCAGTTGTTAGTGCAAAGCCCTTTACAGACGACTGATGATGATGTCGTTCCCCTCGCACTGAATCGAAAATTCATCCAACTACTTACCGAGACATTTTCCTCACAGGAATTCCTTCCCCCCTCGAGGACGTCGTTTTCCACGGTGTCTAGCAAAAAAAGAAGGAAGACTGGTCAGTGTCGTGGCGCCTATGGGGTGGACTTAGAAACTGGAAACGCATACCGAAAACCAGAAGCAGGGAGTTCACGGCGTCAAGGAACTGCGGCGAGCCAATCTGCCCATCGGGGCTGACGCTGGCATCAAGCACGGCGACACTCTGGCCGAGATTACCGACTTGATTTGAAACCGGGGCTGACATGATTACAACAAAGAGAAGACTGGCAACACTGTTCACGAAAAGGTATCGGTGCCCAACTCTTCGCAGTGCCCTTGGAGGCGGCTGGCATCGTATTTATACGTCGGACGAAACTTTCCAACAGCCGACGGTCCCATAATGACGCACTGGTTAAACAGCTGCATACGGACCATGGTTTAGGCATCCTGGAATTGTACGCCCGGGGTTGCCTCTTGGAGAGTCAATGAAGCAAGCGAGAGCGGCTACATGCTCCCATTCATCTTTCATAACTGAGCTTCACACTTGGAAAACACAAGAGAGTATGCTAGACCACCAAGATAATGGTTGTTCGGCCGTCGAGGATGAATTCAAACAGAAAAATGTTCTTGTATAGTTCATTTGAAGTACGCTCTACCGCATTTCCTGCTAGGTCAGACCGCAGTAAGGGCACCTTTTCCGGATTATGCTCAATCTCATCTGTCTCTCTAAGCCGCCTGTCATGAACGGGGTTCGGTATCATGCCGTCCGACATAAAAGCTTCGCATTCCTCACCGCTATGCACCTATTACGGAGTGACAGGCTGCCAGCCGGGAAGATTACATGGATTGAGGGTCAAACATGTGTGGGGAACGGGACCGAGAACGAGCATCGCCGGCGGGGGGGCGCAGCTTTGCCGGTTACCATCTTGGCGGTCTTCTTTTCAGCCTTATTCACCTTCCTGTCGGCGCCCTTTTTTATTTCTTAGCCTCTTTAACCGCGAGTCTCCTAAGATTAGAAGGCCGGGATGCGATCAGAGTAGGACAGGTTTCGCTGGTGGATCCATGCCTGTATAGCCTGGTTGGATTGCCACGCCGACAACACACTAAGTTCATTTGTTAGTCATGCTAGCAAGCAACACTCGGCTTCGCCGAAGGGGAGGAGAGTCTCGAAGCCTTGGGTGTACAGATACACCTACTAGCCTCCCCATCCTATACCATTTGCCTCCCCCGAAATCCATAGATGCCCATGCGAGACACGAGCCGTCTGCCGGCTTCATAGCCCGGAATACGCGATCACAATGGATCACAGTATCGACTAGACACCATGAAACAGGGTTGTTATACCCAGGTAATAGCAGGGGTAGAGCCCCTGACATCCGAACTTTCTGAACCTGAGTTCTCTGTATTGAGAGTCACTAACGATCAGGATCCCTGCGCGAACACTGCCACGGTATCCCTCTCCCAACGCTAGCATGTATGCAGTAAGATGGGGATGTTAAATTTCTTTCGTAATTAGCTCCCTATTTCTCCGAGTAGTCTTCTTCTGCTGTTGGAATCGATACAGCTTCTTTCTCACTGCACTTTTCATTTGATTTCGCATGTCGTCTACAGTTCCTGTCAACGAACCCCCTCTCCCGAGCAGGTATAGTCCTTGACGATGACAGCCAGGCATCCCTTTTCTCTCCTCTCCAAAGGTACTTGCTCTCCACACGCAGTCGGCTTGTGGGAACCTTACGGGCACGATATCCAGCCAAGGAGAGTAGCTGATTTCTGAACATAGATGGCCCATCACAAACCTCGACACCGGTGGTTGTCGAGAGCATGCATGATGGCCAAGGCGAATTCCGAGGGCTAAGATCCCGAAGGCGAAACCGATGGTTGGTATACCTGGGCATCTTTGGTGGATGGCTGGTTACCTTTGCCATTGTTGTCGCACTATTTATGTGTCTCGTTTTCTACTCAGAAGTGGTCCCCATCATGAGCCAAATGACGAAGCGGGAAGTCAACGCCATCATCACCGGCCTCTCCATCGCGCTCAGTGTTTCTGTGCTGAAGGGACTGAACGACTTTGTCTTCACACTTCGATGGTGGATATTGAGCCGTCACTATCACTCTTTGCGCAAGGTACGTCGGGTGTTCTTTTCAGGCTCGGGAAAACCCGTTGAGACTGACCGGCGGCCCACAAACAAAAAAGGTCGATTTGATCCTGCAAGCAGAGAGTGTCAGTTGCATCATTAGGCTCGCGGCACGGACGAGCCGCCTCAGCGTCCACGGCGCTGCCTTGGTTTGGCTATGTCTAATCCTGGTATGTTTCTGCTTCTCAATCGTGCCACAAAAACCCACCCCCTCTCTTCCTTCTTCCTACCCTGAAAGCGGTTGACAAGCGATTTCCGAATGCTGACGTTTCTATGTGTGAGCTAGGCAGTCCAGATCGCGCTGGCGTTACTTGGGCTATGTTACTCCGTCGAACTACACGATTCCCTAGCAATGATAATAAAAGAGGGGAACGTATCGATTCCTTCCATGTCTAGCATACAAACAGTCAAGCTGGTACAAAGTGACACCGATTCCCTCAAGTCTCAAGAGTACACTGCAAACAAGTTCGTTCTTTGCTTCTTCCCCCAAGCCCTTCCTTCATTCTCTCGCAAGCTAGCGCTAACGAACTCCAGCTTCGGCCAAATTTCTCTAGCCTTCGACACCAAGCCCATTGGAATAATCCCGGCCGTTGGATCGATATGGACCGCCGCCGAACCTCTCATGTTTTGCGACGACAAGCACTGCGCCTACGTTTTCCACGAGACATCAGCCGTGTCGACAGAAGATAACAGCAACGACGGCGACGATGACATCAGTCAGATGAGAAACCTGATCGTTACCACCGACCGCACCATCAACTCTACGGCAGTGTGTTACAGCTGGCCCGTAATAAGCGGCGGGAACGGGACGGAGACCAGCATCAGGATCGACGCCAAGGGAGATGGGACTGCGGAGGAGGTCTTCATCCCTATCCGAGGGGGCGTCAACCAGACGACGTACATGACCAACACCACTGAAAGCTGCGGGGCCGGCTGCAGGACTGTGGCTGCCTTCGAGGCCGCGGAGGACAAGTCGTGGTACTACCGCTGCAACGTGACGGTCAGCCAGGTCGGAAACGCTGCCAGGCCGGAGCACGAGGTCTCGGAAGGTCTGCGGTCCATGGCCGCCGCCGCCATCTCGCTGCAGGGAATCGAGGTCTCGTCTTTCGACACGGACGACGTCCAGTACCAGGTGTACCCGGCCGAGTCCTTCTTTGGGCTGCCGAAACTGGGATTCAACGATTCGATGGCGGCGACCATGGCACGATTCGCCATAGGGACGGTGGCCATCTGTGCGCAGTTCAACGAGGCATTGGTGGTCGACGGTTTCGCCCCCGTCAAGGGCTCCCACCTGGTTGTTGACCACTGGGACTATGCGAGCTTGATCCTGAGCTCGGTGACTCTGGGGCAGCTCGTGTTGGGGATCGCGACTGCAATCCTCGCCAGCCTGGTCGTGGTACCGGAGGGGGGCCCGATCGCCATGTCGCGAGTGTTGTCGCCAATCACCAGGAAACTACAGAACAGCGGGAAAGGCGACTTGTTGCTTGCGTCGGAGGGGCAGGGCAGCCTTTGGATCTACAAGGCTGTGAAGACGGCAGAAGAGGGCATCTACGACCTGTTCATGGAGGAGAAGATCCGCCCGGAAAACAGAACGGAGGATATAGAAATGTTTTAGCTCTGGCTGCGCTTGTAATGTGTATGTGTTGGGGCTGAGGAACCAATTTCCTGACTACCTCCATTGAGGTCGTCATATAGCAGCGCTGTACGCCAACGTCAAGCTCTTGACACCCGTAAATCACCGTATGTACGACATCGAAACAAGTTGAGCTTACTGAGCATGAATTCTATCTCCCGTATTATAAAGATGATTTTATAGGGCCAAAACACCTTCCACATTGCACAGTGGAGTTTGCAGCACTATCAACAGAGTCATAAGAGGTTGAAAGCGCACTTGATGATTAACAGTATGAGGTGGTGGGCAGGCACTGCTTCAAGATTCTTCAGTTCTGAACCAGGATACCGTAGATGTGGATTCCTCAACTCCACAACCCGCACGAAGCACAATAGCTCAGGGGTAGAGCGCTGGGCTCATAACCCAGAGGTCCTCGGATCGAAACCGAGTTGTGCTATTTATTTTGCATTTTGCATCTTTTTTACCACCTTTTGCAAAATAGGGGCTTTTACTGGATTGCAAGTATGCCGGCAGAGATGGGACGCGTGCAGATCGCGATCCAGCAGCGTATAGTGTCAAATCCAAGTTTTGCCATCGATAAAAACCCTCCCTTTGAATGGGATCCGCTGATGACTTCCGCTTCCCTGCTCACTTGACGTAGTTGGTTCGAGGTGTTTTGTTTTAGAGAGTATTGAACTCGTCTTGGGAGACTCGAGAGGCGGACGTGGATTGCAGAGCCCGATCCTTAAAGCTAGTTCATAACTTGTTATGGAGTTCGGCGGAAGAACCAAGCACCGCAAACCACGTACCTCTAGTTTCCAGGACATCTTGTTTGAATGCGCAACCCCTCAAGTCCTTGTCCCATCCGGACTTAGGAGGTCCGGTGCTGCAGGAGGCTGACCTTGACAGGCCTGTCATTCTCGTGTCTAATCTGCAGACCCGCAGATGTGTGGATCGCGGGAACAGGCTAGATTAAGCATGTTGATGCTTAAAAGGTTAACAGATATGTCGCCGATAACCACGTCTTTCCCCTGTCTGTCCGGGCGGTTCAGGCGGTTCAGGCGGTTCAGGGCTGCCGAACCCAAGCACTTGGGTAAGTCCGGAAATAAAGCAAAGTCGTCTTCCATCCTTTGCGTGACGTGCTCCAAGCCCGTACCGGCCCACCGTCATCTCGCAGTATGGAGCCCCCTCGAGATACAATTTCCCTCTCCGGGACTTATGGACACGAGGGCTCTTGGTGTCAATCCCGTCCTCATGCAGCTGGCCCATCACGAGGTCCGTCTGGTGATGGCAAAGTGGGAGCAGGGAGGGTGAAGAACAAGTGCGTCTGCCGACTTGGCAAGAGTCGAACAACTGAGCAAACCCCAGCGTAACATCAGAGCCAAGACGAACATGCCCAGGAACCCCCGATTCGGCCGGGAATTCGATACCGATTCGGGAAGGTCCCAATTTCTCGTGTTCGCTCGCGATCCATCGACACCGTCACTTGCAGATTTGCCCATTTTGCGATTCCCTATCCGCCCGTGAAATTGTGATGAGGATGTGGGAAAGATAGGGACTCATCTATATGTATATCCGCCCAGAATGAAATCGCCCAGTGAATCCAAGAACCGTTCGCTCGTTACCGCACGTCACTCGTTTCACACCCAGCAACCGCCGCCGCCATCATGAGGGTTTCCCCCAACGCCGCGTCTCTGATACTCGGGCTTCTAGCCTGCACGGCGCGCGTGGCTGCCGCCGATGCCGCCGATGCCGCCGATGCCCCCGACAAAGACCCTTTCGTTCGCGGCGCTTACATCGTCGAGCTCAACGGCGAGCAGGACCCTGCCGCCCTGTACGACGAGCTCCGCTCCGACGGCCTCACTGTCAAGCCACGGCTGGACCTCAAGTACCGCCTCTTTAACGGCGCTTCATTCAGCGTTGACGACGACGACGATAATGGGAAGCCCGAGGTCACCGCCGGCAAGATCGCCGGAAACTCTAATGTCAAGGCCGTCTGGCCCGTCCGCAAGATCAAGATGCCCCGGCCCGAGCCCAGCTCCGTCGGCCGCAACGGAACATCCTCCTCCTCCGCCGCCGCCGCCGCCGCCGCCGGAGACGCGCTCCTTCGGTCCATCAAAGACCGCCGCGACGCCGCCGCCAAGGACACGTACAGCACGCACGTCATGACGCAGGTCGACCGGCTCCGCGAGGCCGGATTCACAGGCAAGGGCATCCGCGTCGGCGTCGTCGACACGGGCGTGGACTACCGCCACCCGGCGCTCGGCGGGTGCTTCGGCGAGGGCTGCCGCGTCGCCTACGGCTGGGACTTCACCGGCGACGACTACTTCCAGAGCTCGGAGGCGCCGACGCCGGACGCCGACCCGCTCGACTTGTGCCAGGGACACGGCACGCACGTCGCCGGCATCATCATGGCGCAGGAGAACGAGCTCGGCTTCACGGGCGCCGCGCCCGACGTCGAGCTCGGCGCCTACAAGGTCAGCGGCTGCGCGGGCTACACGACGAGCGAGATCCTGGTCTCGGCCTTCTACCGCGCCTACGAGGACGGCAGCGACGTCATCTCGTGCTCTGCCGGCGATGATTCCGGGTGGGCCGGCGACGCCGCCGGTATCGCCGTGTCCCGCATCGCCGAGGCCGGCGTCCCCGTCGTCGTGGCGGCCGGGAACTCGGGTGGCTTGGGCGTCTGGGCTGTTGCTTCGCCGGCGTCCGGGAAGGCCGTTGCCGGCATCGGGTCTGTCGAAAACACCATCTTGCCAACCCTGATGACCCGCGGCACCTTCGTCAACGAGACGGACGAGTTTGCTTTCGGCTGGATGGACAGCTATCCCGCCGTGGAGGCCAACGTGACGCTGCGGTTGTGGGTCGGAGGCGTCAACGACACTGCTTGCGAGCCCCTTGCCGAGGATGTCGACCTGATTGACCGTATTCCTCTGGTCAGCATGGATGCGTGCTCGTCTGATACCCAGGCCGAGAACCTCCTTGCACGGGGTGCCAAGTACATTCTCTTCTACCCCTCGAGCGAGTCGTGAGTACACACACACACACACACACATCTCTTGGTCCTCTTACAGAACTAACACGAGGTCAGCAGACTATACACCCCCTACGTCTACACCGAGGGCATCGAGGGCATCGGCATGGTTATGCCCCGTCAAGCCAAGGACTGGATCGCCCATGCCGACAACGTCACCATCTCCATGGGCCCCCCTGAGACCTCCGCCCTGTTCGCCGAGTCCATCGGCAACGGCCTGACCGCCGGCTACACGAGCCCCTTCAGCAGCTACGGCCCGACCTGGGAGCTCGACATCAAGCCGCAGTTCACGGCCCCCGGCGGCGGCATCCTCTCGACCTGGACCTGGGACCAGGGGCAGTACATGGTGAACCCGGGCACCTCCATGTCCACGCCCTTCGTGGCCGCCGTCTACGCCCTCGTCGGCCAGGTCCGCGGCACCCTCGACCAGGAGACGCTGCGCTCCGTCATCGCCGCCACGGCACAGCCCAAGGCCTGGAACGACGGCACCACCGTCAGCGACGACCTCCTCGCCCCCGTGGCCCAGCAGGGCGCCGGTCTGGTGCAGGCCTGGGACGCGGCGCACGCGACGACGATCCTCTCCTCGACCGGCATCTCCTTCAACGACACCGACCACTTCGTCGCCGAGCACGCCTTCACCGTGAAGAACACGGCCGCCGAGGACGTCACTTACACGCTCGGCCACGCCAGGGCCGTTACCGTCTACACCTTCACCCCGGGCACGCCGCAGCTCGTCGTCGCCCGCGCGCCGCCCCCTACCGCCGACGCCTGGGCCGAGATCGCCTTCGACGCCGGCTCCCTCACCGTCCCGGCCGGCGGCAGCGCCGAGGTTAAGTTCACCGCCGTGGCCCCCACAGGTCTCAACGCCACCCTGCTGCCCGTCTACAGCGGCTACATCACGCTCGAGGGGAGCAACGGCGAGACCCTCTCGGTGCCGTACCTCGGCGTCGCCGGCAGCATGCGCGACACGCCCGTCCTGGTCCCCGGTATCGCACTCGACGGCGTCTACCTGTCCTCCACGGACAACCACTTCCTGATCCCCGTCGCGGCGAACCGGACCTTCACGATCCCGCGCCCGGGGTCCTCCGGCAGCGCGTCGTACCCGAAGCTGGTCGTCACGCCCACCGTCGGCACCACGGAGCTGCACGTCGAGCTGGCGGCCGTCGGCGGCGTTGGCAACTCGACGCTCAAGGTCACCGATCATCTCGGGTACCCGACCCTGGGCCCGCTGCCGCAGTCGCCGGTGCCGCATGCCCACCGGTTCGGGTACACGTGGAACTTTGGCGGGTTCTTGGATGACCGCACCGTCGTGCCCGAGGGGACGTATAAGTTCATTGCGCGGGCTCCTCGGATCTTTGGGGATGTGGCCAAAGATGAGGACTGGGATGTCGTTGAGACTGTCACGTTCAACCTGAAGTACCTGGCCTAGAGTGTCATGATCAGTCCGTTCAGGCAGTCATGAATACCACGGCAAATCTACAACCGTGAGCGCCGTGAGATCACATGCAAGCGTTCAGATTGAGCCAAACAAAACGTAAACAGATTTCTCTATCCTGTCTGTCCCGGTGATATAACTATTTCCAAACCAAGAGTCCCATCCGCTCCTGCACCATCGTCCACAATCTTGACGTTACCATGTCATGCCTTGATGATGTCTAGACGTTTCCACTTTTGATGCCTAGATTAAATATGACGCAGCGTATTAGGTCTTCTCCAGGATGAATAACGGAGGCTTACGGGGTAGACCAAAGAAATGGAAAGCCACTCCGATAGTTCACAGGTATGGACTTCCCGAGCATTGAGAGCAATGGGAAGAAAGGCAAGGTTCAGAGCGTTGGTCAGCTGGCTAGTGATGACTGGTATTACCTAGCCTCATAGGTAAAGAGAACATGTATTGGTTCTAGCTATCAGGCTAGCAAGCCAAGAAAACCTGTTACAATTCCAGAGCCTCGCTCTGTTATTCAACTCGCCAGCCAAATCAACTCATATTGGCCTTCATAGTGGGCCCGCTCGACTTGGAGCTGCCCCTGACGAGCGCAGCCATCTGTTTCTCCAGCCTGTGGGTAGGCCAAGTTCCCTTCACTTGTGCGTAAAGCTCTGAGTGACTGGTCATCCTCCTTCAGGGCGTTTCTATCATCAACTTCCTTAATTTCCCGACGTACAATGGCACAGGTGGTCTAGGTCAGAAGGGATAGCGGGATGTGCTGTATGCGCCCTGCGAAGCTGTTACCGAACCGGCAGGAATTTTTGCTGAACATCTTCTTGAATTATATCCTGAAGCCAAGATCATCGTCACAAAGCGGCGGTATCATGTTTGGGCAACCAGCTTCGGTCAAGCCATCCTAAAACGGGTCTCTGCGGCCGTTACGCCCGCGGCTCCCCTGGACTTTACACAGTCCTTCCTGAGCTACGAAGTTTGTTCTGCCATTCACAAGATGATCTTCGGCAAGTTCAGCGCGCGAGGGTACCAGGGCGAGAAAGCGATGCTGTGGGAAGTCTATTGCGGATGTTACACCGTGCTGCTGAGGGAGCATATGCCGGCAGATCGTGGCAGATTGTCTCCTTGAGTTCGACGTGGCCGAGAGCCAGGAGTCGCTCTATCTTGCTGGACACGGCGTTTCCGAAAGCGAAGCATCGACGGAGAATGGAAAAACTTCGGGACCAAGATGTCCGGCAGCATACTAGAACTCTACTAGGGAAGCTTATCAGTGAAATCATGATCCTGGTCGTCTCGGGTAGAGTGGTTACATGAAGCCTGTACCCTGTAACCTAAGCCAAGACGGGGTTGCGAGAGGCATAATGTTAAGTTTGCCACAGTATTAGTAGTAGGTAAATTGCCAGCCCTCATCTAGTATTTTGCTAGTCTCTAACCTATTCAGGAATGCAACTACTACTACTACTACTACTTTTACCTTATTAATACTACTGCAGTTAATACCCTATGCGAAAATAGCCCTTTTTATAGTAAATCTAATACTATACTCTAATACTTATAATATTTAAGATTTAGGCCCTAATTACTAAAGAGTACTAGCTGTAACGTACACGCATAGCGAGTCGGCCAACATAGCGAGCCGGCCACTCCTTATCGCTAGAAAAAGCCCCTTTTCTAACTATTTATTAAAAAGTAGATTCTTAACTAATAAAGACCTAGTTTTTAGTATTAGATAACGATAAGAGTTAGATTTTAAGAAATAATATTGTAGAAATTATTGTCTCTTCCTAACCCTAGGTTCTTAGTAATCCTCTTATCTAGAGGCCTAGATAAGAGGTAAGCTTAGTAATATAGGCTAGAAAGAGATAATAATTTTAATACTATTATTTCTTAAAATCTAACTCTTATCGTTATCTAATGCTAAAAACTAGGTCTTTATTAGTTAAGAATCTACTTTTTAATAAATAGTTAGAAAAGGGGCTTTTTCTAGCGATAAGGAGTGGCCGGCTCGCTATGTTGGCCGACTCGCTATGCGTGTACGTTAGTAGCTCTATAGACTTTAGTATAGTTTAGAAAGATAATAAAATATAAGACTTTAAGTATTATAATTGCAATAAACTAAAATATATAGCTAGAGAATACTAATAATTTAAGAAAAAGTAGTTCTAATTAGTACTTAAAAAAGGCTAATAAATTAATATAGCTAATAAAGATATCCCTTATACTTTACTCTTATAAATTGCATACTATAATAATAACTACCTTACTTACTAAAATAGTAAAAAATAATTAGAATAGTATTCTAAGACTCCTTAAACTCTAACTATAACTTAATCTAACTATAAGAAAATAGGAATATATAAAACCCCTAAAGAATACTAATAATAGTATATTAATATTCTATAATAAGCTTGCAGAATTACTACTTACTAAAAGATCTCTAATGTAAGGAAAGAACTTAAGAAGAATAATACCCCTAAGAAAAAGAAAACCTACTAAGAATAATTAAAAACCCTTACTATAATGTAAAGGGGCCCTAATTAGAAGCTTATATATAAAGTTAATAAATAACTTAATAAAATACTCTAAATAGAATAACTTAAAGAAGTTAGGAGACTTATACTTTAGGGACTAGTAGTACTAGGAGGAAGAATTAAAATAATTATACTTAACTAAATTGCAGTAAATAACCCTTAAGACTTATAAATTTAGACCCTCTAGTAGAGAAAAGTATATAAATATACTATAAGTAACTACTTAGAAGGGCTAAATAGCTTAAATTACAACTCTAAAGAAATACCTAACTATAGAATTATACTTAGTTAGTACTATAAAATTTATATTGTATTTAGCTCTAAAGAAGAGAATTAAAACCCCTAAAGTAATTAGAATACTAAATTATTTACTCTAAGAGTAATAATTAATTAGTCTAATTCTATAGGATAGTATATAGGAAAAACTATCTACTTATACTACTTATATTAGGAGACTACTTACTACTAAACTCTAACTATAAGGACTATAAAGACTTCTTTTAGGCTAAATACTTAAATAATAATTATAGAAAATATAAGAAGAGTAAGAAGGAGTTCTACTTCTACTCTTAATAATATACTAAAGAACCTATTTAGAATATTTACCTTAATAAATAACTCCTATTCTAAATAATATAATACTATAAGAAAGGAAATATTACAACCTTTACTTTAAACTTTAAATACTCTATATTATACTATAATAATAATAAAGAATAGTAAGAATACAAATATAATAAATACTTTATTTACTCTAAAGTTAAAGTAAGAGTCTAGTAGAAAGTATAAAAGAAAGAAACTTAATAATTAAAAAACTAATAATACTTACAATAGAAGGGTAATATAATTAAGATTAGGGTAGGAATATAAAATAGAATATCTTAAATAAGGATAAGATAAAAAGTAGGCAGAAAGGTTGTATATTACTTGCATGCATAAGGTCTAAAGTCTAAGGTAAATAGAGGGGGAAATTCCCTCTATTTATAATTCTGCCTAAGGGATAAAATCCTAGATTATTAATACATATTATTATATGTAAAAATACGCTTATAGTATAGTGTATTTATCTAGTATGTAGGGCTGAAGTCCTTAGTATAAAGGGCTAGCCTAGAATGCTTCTACTAGTCTGTATGTAGACTAGTATGTCTGTAAATCCTTATATACAAGATATGCAGATAAATTATACACCATTCTATAGCTAAAATTATAAGGATTCTAAATATAAAACCCGTTTACTTATATCTCTTTTAGTTATAGAGATATATGCAATTAAGCATATAAGTATTTTTATAGATAAGCTTCTTTATTCTTAGTATATATAGTAATAATTTAGAAGACCCTATATGCAACTTACAATATAGTACATTTTAACTTAAATATTAAGATTTAAGAATAGTAAATATATATAATTATTAATAGTAGTACTTAAAGAAATTTTATTTTACTTAAATTAATAAATAAATAATAAAAACTATAGTAAAAGAAAGAATACTTATATGTATTACAAATAGTTAAAGGAGAATAAGTTAAGTATAATAGTAGACTTATTACTTTAGAGATAGTATACCTCCCTTTATAAGTTTATAATTAAAAAGAGGAACTCTAATTTAATATTATAGAAATAGGAGACATTAATATTATCCTAAGAATTATATAATTACAAAAATATAACTTATAAATAAATTAGAGAACTAGCTAACTCTAATAGTTAAATTTAATTACTAGGTAGTACTATAAGAGTTAAATTTTAAATAAATCCTCTAGAGTACCTCTTAATAATACTATATAATAAATATAATATGTAGCTTATCTCTAGGAAATACAGCCTTTTAAAATAGTAGCCCTAGTAGTATTAAATTAGGAATTAAATTTACTCCTAATTATTCTAGAGGAGTACTAGAAGTACAAAAAGCTATTTACTCTAGAGTTAGAAATAGGCTTACTAGAATATAGACTTTATAATTATAAGATTCCTCTTATTAAAGACTCCTATTTAAAGTTCTATTTAATATATAGACTTAATAAAATAGAATATAAAGTACTTAATAAATACCTTAATAAAAATCTTAAGAAAGAGTATATTAGACTCTTAGAATTATTAGTAGAATACTCTATTCTATTTGTACTAAAGAAGAATAGTAAGCTAGAACTATATATTAACTACTAATAGTTTAATAGTATTATAAAGAAGAATTATTACCTACTACTACTTATCTTAAAACTCTAAGATTTACTATATAGAGTAAATTAATTTATAGCCCTTAACTTTAAAGGAGCCTATAACTTAATTAGAATAAAGGAAAGTAAAGAATAGAAAATAGTATTCTAAATATATAAAGGACTCTTTAAGTACTTTATTATACTTTTTAAGCTTATTAATGCACTTACTACCTTTTAAATAATAATTAACTATATCCTTAGTAAATTTATTAATATATTTATTATTATTTACTTTAATAATATTCTTATTTTCTTACTTACTCTAGAGCTATATAAGGAATATATATACTAAGTCCTTTAGAAGCTCTAAAAAGCTAAACTACTAGTAGAAGCTAAAAAATGCAAATTTTACACTTAAAAAGTTAATTTCCTAAAATACACTATTACCCTAGGATAAATTAAAATAAAAGTAAAGAAAGTACAGGCAATTAGGGATTAGTCTATACTTTAGAATATTAAGGATATTTAATTATTCTTAGAATTTATTAATTTCTATTAATAATTCCTTAAAAGCTATATAGGAAGTATATAGTATATTTAAAATCTTATATAGAAAGACACTCTATTTAAATAGACTAAAGAATGCAAAAATATATTTAAGAAAGTTAAATAATAAGTTAGCTTAAAATTTATTACTTAAATCCCTAATTCTAATAAACTTTTTAAAGTTAAGACTAATACTTTAGACTTTACTATAAGTAGATAATTTAAATAATGCAATAAAGAAGAAAGATTATACTCTTATACTTTCTTCTCTAAAGTATTCTATAGACTAGAATTAAACTACTAAATCTATAATAAAGAACTTATAGTAATTATTAAAGTATTCTATAAATAGAGACTATAATTATCTAGTATAAAATATAAAGTTCTTATATATATAGATTATAAGAACCTTATACACTTTACAATATTTAAGAATTTAAATAAATAATAAGTTAAATAATTAGAATTCCTTTTAGAATATAACTTCTAAATTATCTATAAAAAAGAAATTAATAATAGTAGAGCTAATACTCTTAGTAGAAGGACGAATTATAAAGTTCCTATTTTAGAGGAAATATAAGTTATTCTTAAAATAAATAAGAATAGAGACTTTATTCTAGTATAGAAACTCCTTATAATTACTAAATAAGTTATAATTAGTATAATTAATAAAATAATATATAAGATAATTAGAGAGATTTATAGTACTTAAGTATATAAATACTAAAGAGTTACTAAGACTTAGAAATAAATTTAATAATACTACAACTAGTAAGTAATAAGATAAAATATTACAAATACAATTTAGAATTGCAAATTCTATAAGAAAAGTAAGAATAGTCTATATAAACTCTATAGACTTATTTAGCTACTACTAGTACTACTAGTAGTATAGTATTTAATCTCTTTAGACTTTATTATTAAACTACTAAAGTTAAGAGAACTACTTATAAAAGTCTATTACAATAGTATTTTAATTATTATAGACTAATTTACTAAATATACTTACTTTATTCTATACTTAGAAGTAAGTATAATAGAAGACCTTATATATATATTTTTTAAAATACATTATTAGTAATTATAGACTACTTAATAAAATTGTATTAAATAGAGATAAACTATTTACTTTAAAGTTTTAGAAATTTCTAATTTTACAATTTAGTATAAATTATAAACTATTTACTTTTTTCTACTTGCAAACTAATAGTTAGACTAAATAAATTAATTAAATACTTAAATAGTACTTATAATACTATATTAACTATAATTAAGATAATTAAGTACTACTATTACTAATAGCTTAGTTTACTTATAATAGTACAATTAGAGAAAGTACTCTCTACTCTCTATTCTA
Organism: Colletotrichum higginsianum IMI 349063; assembly: GCF_001672515.1. Taxonomy (NCBI): domain Eukaryota; kingdom Fungi; phylum Ascomycota; class Sordariomycetes; order Glomerellales; family Glomerellaceae; genus Colletotrichum; species Colletotrichum higginsianum. The sequence goes on along the minus strand of NC_030957.1, from coordinate 2,846,924 downwards.
CTTAAACTACAGATTTAAACTTATAGTATATAGAGAACTACATAAAGGACTATAGGCCCTAAAGACTATAGCTAAAATTAATAAAATGTACAAAATTTAGATAAATGTCTCTTAAAATTTAGAATTTATTAGAGAATAAATAAAGAAATATACTAATACTTTAAGAATTAGAAGACTATCCTTAGAAGAGGGAGATAGTACTTACTTTATACAATAAAATATTAAAACTAAGCAACTTAGTAATAAATTAAACTATAAAAAACTTAGACTTTTTAAAATTCTTAAGAAAGTCTTATTAGTTAACTATAAGCTAAAGCTACTTAAAATAATAAAAGTCTACTTAGTCTTCTATATTATACTACTTAAATTAGTACTATGCAGATTATATACTAAAGACTACATTATTGTAGAACTTAATAAATTAGAGTATAAAGTTAAATAAATTATTAATTATAGGAATAAAAATAATTATAATAAATATCTTATTAAATAGAAAGATTATAAATATAAAAATAATTTATAAGAATTAATTAAGAATCTCTAGTATACTCTACAACTACTTTAAGAATATTACAACTTCTAGATAACTCCTCTACTACTAATAGTCCTAAACTTAAGAAATTATTACTAAGCCTAAATAAGAATTAGTCTACATTATTAGAAACCCCTATAAATTGCAGCTCCTCTACTATACTATATTTATAAGTACTTAATACTAACTCTAAAGTATCCAACTTATTAATCTCCTGCATACCCCTATAGAAAGTCTTAGCTTAATAATTGCAAACTAGCTTCTAAGTCTTCTAAATTCTTACTAAATAACTTACTACTATTACTATTAAGAATTATAAGTAAGTAAGCTCCTTATAAAGCTTTAAAAGCTCCTTACTAGCTTTTTCCTCTTTTTTATTCTACTCTCTTTACTAAGTATTTAACTTTTAAATTATAATTAGTTAGCTAAGAAAGAATTTATACAAATAGAGCTACCTATAAGTAAATACTACTAAGATACTATTGTAAAGCTTTTTTACCTTAATATAAGCTTAATAGTAAGAAGAGCCTTTACTAAAATAATAAGATACCTTTGCGCAAAAATAGTAAGTATAAAGTATATTAGTAATAGTAGAATAAGTATTAAAGAACTCTAGAAGTATAAAATACTTACAATCTTTTATCTCTATTTTTTAAGACTTAAATTTTAATTTTAATTTTTTAATGCAATTTAATATAGTATTAGTATTATAAGGAATTAGAAAGTAAGTTTAATAACCCCCCTAATTTAGGAAATACTACCTACTTATATAGTCTTAAGGATAAGACTTTTAGAGAGGAAACCTAATATTATAATTTAATAAGCTATAAGTAATACAGCCCTACTAAGCTAAGTAAGAGTATAAGTAGTATAGTATTTATATAGATAAGAAATAGAATTATATAGGTAATTCCTTAAAATAGAAGAATTAGGGAAGGTTATATGCAAATAAGAAGGACTAATAGATAATAAGTAGTTTATACTAGGGACTAATATTTAAATTATTAGTTTTAAAATAAGGACTAACTTTAAGATATTAGTCTTAGGAATAATACTTAAGAATATAAGGATATTTATTCTATATAAATAAATTACTTTCTATAGCTCTTTAGTAATTAACTTTATAATTATCCCCCCTAAATACTCTTAGTACTCTTTACTAGTAATTAATATTATAAGCCCCTTATTAAGTATACAACTAATTACTATATTCTCTAAAGACTTAATTCTTTTAGTACAATTTATAGTACTATTCCCTAGCTTTATTACCTTAACTTCTACTAATAAATACTACTACAGAAAGCTAACTATAATATAATTTACTACTATTACTACTTTTAAGAGGCTTAGTAAGAATAAGGCTACTTTTAATACTACTTATAATAGCCTTATATAAAAATTAATTATTAAATGCATTAAGGAGCTCTCTTCTAGTAATAATATAATCTTATATAAGATTGCAACTTAGCTAATTTATACTAAAAAAGTTACTATTAATAATTAATACATACAAAATCTCTAGTAAGAAATATACAAGAGTAAATTTAGCCTACTAACCTCTATATAATTCTTCTTTTAATAACTATAAGTATATAAAAATATTATTTTTTACTCTATTTAATGCAGTAATAATAGAAAGATTAATAGTATTTTCTAGACTTATTAACTATACTTAGTAATATTAAAGAGGTATTTAGAGCTACTAATAATAAATAATACTTATAAGGTTAGTATGTATTTACCCCCCCCTATTTATTTTAATCCCTATACTAATTAAGTAGTTAGGTAAACTACTTCTAAATGCTACTTTTCTAAGTAGTTAGCCTTACTACTATTAATACAATATTTAATACATACTTTTGCCTTATTTTAGTAGAAATAATTAAATTTTACACTTAGGTACTTCTATAGCTTTATTAACTATTAATTGCAAATAGTATACTTAACTTAAGTGTAATTATAATTAACTTTAATATAGGTTTAAAGTGTATAGCTAAGGAGGTATTTGCAAATATAAGTAAGTAATTTTGCATATAGTATATAATAAAAAATATTAATATAAATATAAAGTTAAAATAAGAGGGCTTATAGCTCTCTAAGGCTAATAAGGCTACTACTACTAACTTTAAAAATTAATACAAAAGTACTACTTATAAAGTTAATAAAGGGACTCTCTATTAATAATAATTATAATTGCAATTGTCTAATAAGTAGGAGTATTCTTACAATTTATATAGTTTAGTAAAGATATAGTAGGTGTATATTTATATATTAACTATTAATATTTATAAAAAGGTATAGAAATTCTTAAAGTAGTAATTTTTAAATTAGTAAAGTGTATTGCATTTATAGATTCTAAATTTTATACTAATATTTATAAATATTATTTAGTACCTCTAGATAACTTATATTCCTTACTTCTATAAATTTATTAACTATAAAATATAAAACCTATACAATTATAGTATTAAAATAATATTACTTATAGAAGGAGTATATTATAAATTAAAATTATACTTTACTTATTACTTTATTAATCTCTATATACTTTATAAAAAATATATAAAATAGTAGATTAGAAGATAAGTAGGTATATATTGTAGTGCAGTATTAAGTACTACTACTACCTACTTACTACTAATATTAACTTCCTTTACTTACTAATATATAAAATCTTATTTTAAGTACTTAACCTCCTTTATAAGTAATATACTACTACTAATTAAGCTTTTATTAAGTAAAAAAGTCTACTTACTTATACTAGAGCCTTTTTACAGTAATAGAGAATACCTTACTATTATAACTTTTTATTACAACTTTAATTAGGTAACTATAAGTAAATACTGCAAATTAAGAATATTAACTCTTACTAGAGACTTAATAAATTAAATATATATATTTTACTTATAAAAAAATAGTTACTAATACATTTTTTTATATTGCAGTTTACTCTTATTTACTTTTAACTCTAGACTATTAAGGCTAATTTAAATATTATTTACTATTAATAGCTGCAGTAGTATATACTTATTAAATTCTCTAATAATAAGGCCCCTCTTAATATTAATAATACCTAATAAGAGCCCTCTATATAGGAGAAATATAATACTTTTAAGACTACTTTAGAGGGCAGTAGTACTCTAGCCTATAGTTAGGCTAGTAGTATTTACTATAGTTAAAGTAGGAGTATATATTAGAGTTAATAATAATAACTTTAAGTAATTAGTAAGCTTTATAGCTCTATTAAGAGTCTTACTATAGTAGTATAAGTAATATAGAATACTTAAGTTTAATAATAATAATAGTAAATTAAAATTAACTACTAGTAGTAAGTATTACAGTTAGATATCTAATAGTAGTATTTCTACTAATAGGTAGCTAAAGTTAGTACTTAATAAATAGTACTAGAGTCTTACTAGCTTATTAGAGGTCTTATTAGTAAGAATGCAGTAATTAGTTGTATACTTAAGGTATAAGTAACTTATTATAGTTACAATAGAAGAATAATCTAAGAGTTACTTATAGTAGAGTAAATTATAAAGTTAATTACTAAAGAGCTATAGAAGGTAACTAAATTGTATAGAATAAATATCCTTATATTCTAGTATTCTATTATTAAATTACTTCCTATTATTAGTAATCCTTAGTATTAGATTAGTTTAGTAGTTTACTAATTCTAAGTGTAGAATTATATTAAATTACTAGTAATTTAAACTAATCTATTATATAACCTTCCCTAGTTCTTCTATTCTATTATTCAGCTTATACTATACACCTGCATATATAAGTATCTCTCTACTCTACTATTTGCACTAGAGGCTATTCTAGACTATATTAGTTACTAATTGAATTTAAATTGTAATATTAAGTCTCCTCTTTAAAGGTTTAAATCCTATAGACTACTATAAGTAAGTTGTCTCTCTTAGATTAGGGAGGTATTAATTGTACTTCCTTAATAATACTAATACTATATTTAGTTATATAGTTAATGTACATGCATAGTGAGCGGATCAACATAGTGAGCGGATCACTTTCCCCTTCTTTCTTACCTTTCCTCCTTACAACAACTTTCCTCTACGCACGACTATGGAATCCTCCTCAAATGAAAGCCGCATTATTCTTGCACTTAAAGCTATCCAAAAAGACCCAAAACTATCCGTACGAAAAGCAGCCTCTATCTACAAGATCCCATTCTCAACCCTTAACTACCGACGCATCGGACGACTACCACGACAAGAAACGCGATCGAAATCAATGAAGATGACTGAGCTAGAAGAAACAGTGATTCTTGAACGAGTTATTGACCTAATCGATCGAGGATTTCCACCGCGACTTGACGACGTACGAGATATGGCTGATTGCCTCCTTGACGAACGCGACGCGACGCGTGTTGGACCCCGATGGGCAGAGAACTTCGTACGACGTCAACCACAACTAAAGACGCGTTTTCGACGTAGAATCGACTATCAGAGGGCATTAGCTGAGGATCCTGCAATTGTGCAGGCCTGGTTTGCCCTCGTACGAAACACAATCGCAAAGTACGGAATCCACGATGACGATATCTACAATTTTGATGAGACAGGCTTCTTGATGGGAATGCTGTCGCACGCAAAGGTTGTTACAACTTCCGACCGTAAGGGAAGGCCTCGTACGAAGCAGCCTGGCAATCGCGAATGGGTTTCTGTCATTCAGGGCGTATGTGCAGATGGCTGGGCGCTGCCTCCGTACGTCATCGTCAAGGGCAAATATCACCTCCTCTCGTGGTATACCAATGGCCAATTCCCACCCCAATGGCGCGTCCACCCTAGCGAAAATGGATGGACTACAAATGAGATTGGCCTAGATTGGCTACAGCATTTTGAAAAGTGCACAAAGTCTCGTACGAAGGGTGCTTTCCGGCTCCTAATCCTTGATGGCCACAACAGCCACAAGTCCACCAAGTTTGACGATTACTGCAAGGAACACAGCATTATTGCTCTTTGCATGCCTCCCCATTCATCGCACGAGCTCCAGCCTCTTGATGTTGGCTGTTTTAGTCCACTAAAGGCGTCGTACGGCAAGGAAATTGAGAAAATGATGCGGATGCAGATTACGCACATTACTAAGGACGATTTCTTTCCTGCCTTTAAGGCAGCCTTTTTTACTTCAATGGGTGAAGAAAACGTACGAGCTGGCTTTAGACAGGCTGGCCTTGTCCCTTTTAACCCAGAAGTAGTTATTTCCCGGCTGGATTTCAAGCCAAAGACGCCAACACCATCCAACTCACGCCCAAGCAGCCAGGGCTCCTGGGACCCAAAGACACCAACTACAGCACATGACGCCGTACGAAGCTCTGCATCACTTAAGAAAAGGATTACTAGTCATCAACATAGCTCACCAACCCATTTGTACGAAGTAGTTGACTTGCAGGCTAAAGGTATTAGCAAGTTAGCACACAAACTAGCTCTTGTTGAAGCTGAGTGCCGTGGGCTTCGTACGGCAAATGAGATACTAAGCAAGCGTCGGAGGGCTAAAAAAACCCAACTACGTCTTGGAGGGTCCCTTAATGCAGCTGAAGCAGAGGCAATCCGGGTAGAGAAGGGTATTGTTGATGCTGGAGGCGAAAATGTGCGTCAGGAGGGAGCTCGTACAGAGGGGGGTGAATTGCGCGGTCGGCGATGTGGCAATTGCGGAAAGACTGGACATAACGTACGAACATGTCAGGTAGTTTGGGAGACCTCTGAAGAAGAGGATGATAAGTAGTTTTAATTGATTTCGTACGATGCTGCTGAATTAACTTACAATAATAGTAGGAAGGTAGAGAAAGGTGATCCGCTCACTATGTTGATCCGCTCACTATGCATGTACGTTAAATAAAAAGTAGATTCTAAAATCTCTTAGAAAACTTATAAATATTAATCTCTTACTAAAGTAGTTAAGTACTATAGAGTTAATATTATACTTTATACTTATTATTTTAAGTCTAATAAAGTCTATAAAATAGCTAAAGAATTATTACAATGCAGTAAGTGCATTTGTACTAATTGCAGTTAGTACAATAGAAATAATATTGCAAATACCTATAAGTTTCCCCTTCTTTCTTTTAGTTCTTTTAGCTAACTTTATAGTAAATTACTATATATTAGAGTAGTGCAAGATTAAGAAGGAGGAGTATAAAGTAGAGGAGGTAATAGAGGTTCTTTAAATGCAGTTGTCTACTACTCTAAGTTATTTATCTTATTTACAGAAGTAGAAGTACTTCCTAAAGGATTATAGGTCCGAATTAATTTATTAGAGTCTTTAGTTCTTAAATAAGTTAGAAGCTTAGGATTATAAGGTAGTAGAGGCTAAGGCTAGAGTTAAGTAGAATTTTATCTCCTAGAGTACTAGTAAGGTATTTAACTAGAGTTCTCTAGGTATAGGGTTAGATTTTGCAGAGCTAGGTCCCTTAAGTCCTTCTTATAGTACTATTAAAGGGCCTACTAGGAATATTAGAGATTCTTAATTAGTTCCTATAAGTTATCTTTATATTTGTAGCCTTTCTACTTTATAAAATACTTATTATAACTATTTTTATTCCTATAGTTAATAATTTATTTAACTTTATACTCTAGCTTATAAGTTTCTACAATAATGCAGTCTTCTATATATAATTTGCATAGTACTAGTTCTAATAGTACAATATAGAAGACTAAATGTACTTTTATTGTATTTAGGAGCTTTAGTTTAAAGTTAATATTTAAGATTTTTTAAATAATTTTAAAGGGCTTAAGTTTTTTATAGTTAAGCTTATTACTTAGCTACTTTATCTTAATATTTTAGTATATAAAGTATGCACTATCTCCCTCTTTAAAGAATAGTCCTATTATTCTTAATAAGTCTAAATATTTCTTTATTTGTACTCTAATAAATTCTAAATTATTAGAGATATTTTCCTAGAGTTCTTATAGCTTATTATAATTTACTATAGCTTTTAGTACTTATAGTCCCTATTAAGACTGTCTATATATAGTAGGTTAGAATTTATAGTTAAAGTAGAAGAGTAAGTAAAGTGTACTTTCTCTAATAGTACTATTATAGGTAAATTAAACTATAGGTAGTAGTAGTACTTAATTGTCTTAATTGTAATTAATATAGTATTATAAGTATTATTTAAGGATTTAGTTAATTTATTTAGTTTATCTATTAGTTTGCAGATAGAAGGTAGTTAATAGCTTATAATTAGCTCCTAATTGCAAAATTAGGGATTTCTAAAACTTAAATGTAAATAACTTATCTCTATTTAATACAATTTCTTTTAGTAATTTGTAATTACTAATAATATACTTTAAGAATATATATGCAAAGTCTTCTACTATACTTAATTCTAAGTATAGGATAAAGTAGGCGTATTTTATAAAGTAGTTAATAATAATTAGTATACTATTATACTAAGTTTTTATAAGTAGTTCTCTTAACTTTAGGAATTTAATAATAAAGTCTAAAGAGATTAAATACTATACTTCTAGTAGTATTAGTAATAGTTGTAGTTATCTATAGAGTTTGTATAGGCTATTCTTACTTTTCTTAAACATTTTGTACTCCTTAATTGCAGAAGCTACTTCTACTTATATAACTTTCTTATTATAGTATTATTAAATTTACTTAAATGTCTTTATAACTCCTTAGTATTTATATATATAAGTACTATAAATTTCTCTAATTTATTTAAGTATTATTCTACTAGTTGTACTAGTATTAATATAGGTACTAATTATAATAAGTTTCTATACTAGTACTAAATTGCCTTTATTATTTTATTTTAAAATAATAAGAGTTTTATCTAGTACTAGAGTTTTATAATTTAGTCTTTAGCTTAAAGTATTAGCTCTACTATTTTCTATTCCTTTAATATAGATAATTTAAAAGTTGAATTCTAAGAGGAATTTAGACTATCTAATTTATTACTTATTGAGGGCTTTTAATATTATAAAATAGGCTAAATTCTTATAGTTAGTATAAACTTTAACTTTGTACTTAGTACTAGAGAGTTATAGTTTCTACTCTCTAAATGCTTTAATAATTACTATAAATTCTTTATTATAGATTTAATAGTTAAGTTTAAGTCTACTAAGTTTTTTAGAGAAGAAGCTGCAAGAGTATAGTCTTCCTTCTTTATTGTATTATCTAAGTTGTCTACTAATAGTATAATCTAAAGTATTAGTCTTAAGCTTAAAGAGTTTCCTAGAGTCTAGAATTATTAGAATAGATTCTAATAGGACTTATTACTTAATATTCTTAAAGGCTTTATCTTATTTATTAGTCTATTTAAAAGTAGTATTTTTATATATAAGCTTAATAAGGGGGTTAATTTTACTAGAATATCCCTTAAGGAATTATTAGTAGAAGTTAATAAATCTAAGGAATAATTAAATATCTTTAATATTCTAGAGTTAAGGCTAATTCTTAACTACTGCAATCTTCTTATTATTTATGCAAATCTTACTAGGGGTAATAGTAAATCTAAAGTAGTTAACTTATTAACTATAGAATATACTTTTCTTAAGTTCTACTAGGAGCTTAGCTTCCTATAGTTTTTGTAGTACCTTATAAATGTATTCTTTATAAATTTTAAGAATAAGTAAGAAGATAAGAATATTATTAAAGTAAATAATAATAAATACATTTAGGTATTCTTATAGAATATAGTTAATTATAGTTTAAAAGGAGGCAGAGGTATTAGTAAGTCTAAAAGGCATAATAAGGTACTTATAGTTGCCTCTTTACATACAGAAGTACATCTTCTATTCTTCTCCTTCCTTAATTCTAATTAAATTGTAGGCTCCTTTAAAGTTAAGGGCTGTAAACTATTTAACTCTATAGAGTAAGTCTTAAAGTTCTATAATAAGAGGTAATAGGTAGCTATTTTTAATTGTAATATTATTAAATTATTAATAGTTAATATAGAATTGTAGTTTGCTATTTTTCTTAAGTACAAATAGAATAGAATATTCTACTAGGGATATTAATAGTTAAATATAACTTTTTCTAAAGTTTTTATTAATATACTTATTAAGTTCTTCCTATTAGTTTTTATTAAGTCTATAGAGCTTATAAAACTTTAAGTATTCCCCTTTCTTAATAGGAATCTTATAGTCCTAAGGACTATATTCTAGTAAGCCTATTTCTAATTCTTTAGTAAATAGCTTCTTATAACTGCAGTATTCTATAGGGATTAGGGAAAGTTATTCTTCTTCCTACTAATTATTAATAAAGAATTTAAATTACTTATCTTTTATAAATTTAATTTATTTAATATAGGTAATGTATCTCTATTATTTGTATTTACTTAGGGGTTGCAGTATGCAATGCGCTTCTGTAGTTAAATCTCTCTATTAAAGTTAGTTAGCCTTCTAACTAATATTTAAATTGTATTTTTGTAGCTATAGGACTCCTAAAATAATGTCTAATTGTCCTATTTTTATAATATTAAAGACTAGTTATTCTTAATAACTATAAATTACTATAGAGAGTTATACAGTCTCTTTACTAATAGTACCTCTATTATACTTAACTATTTCTCCTTCTATATTCTAAAGAGTATATAGTTTATCCTTAAGTCTCTATATAATTTATTATTAATTTATTAGTTATAGTAATATAAAGTTTACTTAAGCCCTACTATTAATTATAACTTATATAAGCTGCCTATTAATAATAACTTTTAGGAAGAGGTATTTATTATCTTCCCTAGTTGCAGTATATAGGGACTTTTTATATTATATTACTATTTATAGTCCCTTTACAGTTAGTATCCCTAGTTTTTTAACTTCTTACTAGAGTTCTTTTCCTTAATTTGCATTCTCTAGACTTATACTTTTCCTTTATAATAGTATTTGCACTTATTAAATATATAGTCTAACTAATATTTAGTAATATAATTAATATAGAGTATAGAATATTTTAAGCTTAGCTAGAAGTAGAGCTATTTAGTAAAGTATTCCTTAACTTCCTATATATTAAGTTCTAAGTCTTAATAGACTCTTAGAATAAGTTCCTAACCTTATTGCTAAGGGTAGAAAGTGTATTCTTCTTTTGTACAAAGGTAAGTCTTGCATTTATTATAAATGCAATCTGCCTAGAAAATTCTATAGTATTATTTATAAGTAAGTTTAAGTAGCTTATTATCTCTAAATAGGGGTTTCTCCTAAATTTAGACTTTAAGTTTATTATTAATATTAATATCTTCTATACTATAGAAGTATATTTCCTAATTATTGTACATTTTATTAATATTAAGTTATTAATTAATTTAAGTGCAGCTAGTATTTAAGTAGGTCTATAAGGCTAAGAGTTCATTTAAATTAATATTATTACCTTTATTAATTTTATACTCTTATAGCTTTATTCTATTATAGGGGTTAAGGTTTCTAAGTCTCTACTTTATCTCTTACTTAATTTTAAAATTAGGACTTTTAGATTAAGTTAAGCTTCTAGTTTATCTGAGCTTAAGGAGCTATTTAGCTGCTCTTTATTCTATTTTACTTAGTAGGAGAAATTCGTCTAGTAATTCTCCTAAATTAGAGGTATATTTAGAGCTTATTTATTCTCTAAGGACTTTAATAGTTTCTTAAGGAGTTCTTTCTCTAATATTGAGCTGTAGTTAGGGGAATAGGGTTTTTACTTATTTTCTTCCTATAGCTACTATTTTAGTAAGTTAGCTAATTAGGCCTACTTCTTCTTATACTAAGTTAGCTAAGTCTTTTTTAAGTATAAGTTATTTTTAGTAGTCCCCCTAAGCTTAAATTCTTTACTATAGTTGTACTTTAATAATTTAGAGAATTTCTAGTATATTAGAGTTACTTAATTGTACTTATATAGTATTTTGTACTTAAATAAGTTTTATAATAAGCTATTAATTCTATTTCTCTATAATTTAAATATTTCTATACTTAAATTTCCTAGAGATAGTTATAGTTTTATTCTTAAGCTCTTTTAAGTACTAGTCTACTTATTCTTTACTATCTTAGTGCATAAGGTAGTTATTACTATAGTAGGTAGTCTAAGAGAGCTATTTATAGGGAACTTCTTTTCTTATAATATTAATTTTCTTAGTATTTTTAGGGAGTAGTTAGTTCTAAAGTTATTTAAGCTATCTGCAGTCCCTAGTAATATAACTTAGTTTCTTATAGTTAAAATAAATACTACTCTTAGAGTTATATTATATAGTTAGCTTATTCTTATAAGTTATACTAATATTTATAAGTTCTATATAATATCTATAAGTAGTACTTAGTCTACTATTATATTACTAATTATTTCTCTAATTACTATTATAATTATTCTACTAGTATAGTCCTAGAGTATACTATTTACTTATATTAATTTGCAAATAGTAGTTCTTGCCTTTCTCCCTATATTACTTATATAAGTAGGTATTAATTTAAATTACCTTTTTAATATACTGTAGAAAGTTATCTAATTAGTTAATTTTAGTAAGTTTATTCTTAACTTCTTCTTTTAGTCTTTAATAGAATATAAAAATTTAAGTATTATTAGTGTAGTTAAAGTGTATGCAAATTTATTAGAATTCTGCAGTATAGTAAGTAGCTAATTTAATTTATTATAAATTAGATAAATTTCTCTTAGCTTACTATTTTTTATTAGAGTCCTAAAATAGTAATTTTAAAGTATATTTAAAGCCTTAGAAGCTTCTAAAGATATTCTAAGTCTTACTCTTGCAATACTTAAGTATTATATTATTAAGTAGATCTTCTATATATAGTTTAAACTACAAGAGGGCTCTACTTTAAAGGAATGTAGAAGTATAAATAATCCTCTTAGTTTTATTGCAGAAGTTACTTTAGTAGAACTTCTAGTAGATCCTAATTTAAATTAGGAATCCTTTAAGTTATCTAGGGGTTCTATTAAAAGTACTAAGTAAGTTAAGCTTAAGTTTATTTTATTTATCTATTAGAGTTATAATAATATTAGCTGCAGCTTAGAGAGTGCAGACTTCCTCCTTAAGGGTAATAGCTTATTAAGTATATTTCTAGAGCTCCTCTATAGTAGTAGTATTCTTATTAAATATAGTCTGCATTTTAGTAATATCTTTATTAGTATACTTAAATTATTAAATTAACTTAGTATTATTATCCTTATTACTAGAGGACTTAGTATTCTTTATTTCTTTATTTAGGCTCTTAAGTTAAAGTAGAGTAACTACTTTACTCTTAAATGCAGAAGAGAATAGAGTTAGAGTAGTAATAAGTACTATATTTTAACTATTTAGTAAGTATAGGGGTCAACTTACTAAATAGGAGTAATTAAAGTATTACAATTAGATATCTAATAGTAGTATTTCTACTAATAAGTAGCTAAAATTAGTACTTAATAAATAGTACTAGAGTCTTACTAACTTATTAGAAGTCTTATTAGTAAGAATATAGTAATTAGTTATATACTTAAAGTATAAGTAACTTATTATAATTATAATAGAAGGATAATTTAAGAGTTACTTATAGTAGAGTAAATTATAAAGTTAATTACTAAAGAGCTATAGAAGGTAATTAAGTTGTATAGAATAAATGTCCTTATATTCTAGTATTCTATTATTAGATTACTTCCTATTATTAGTAATCCTTAGTATTAGATTAGTTTAGTAGTTTACTAATTCTAAGTGCAGAATTATATTAGATTACTAGTAATTTAAACTAATCTATTATATAACTTTCCCTAATTCTTCTATTCTATTATTTAGCCTGCACTGTGCGCCTGCATATATAAGTATCTCTCTACCCTACTATTCGCACTAGGGGCTATTCTAGACTGCATTAGTTACTAACTGAATTTAGATTATAATAGTAAGCTTATAAAGTTACTCTTTTTTATACTTATTAATAGTAGGAGGTAGCTCTATTAGCTTAATAAGAAGAGAATCTTTAATAGTAGTAATTAGTAGCTTAGTAAAGTATACTACTACTACTATAGTTACTATAGCTAGAGTAAGTACTATTATAGTAGTAGATTTTTTTTAATAAGTAATATAAGTAATATAAGTAGTATAAGTAGTATAAGTAGTTAGAGTAATTAGAGTAATTAGAGTAATTAGAGTAATTAGAGTAATACTAATACTTATAAATATTTTTACTTTTATAAATTATATAATATAATAATTTTTTAAAAAGCTAGCTTAATTAGCCTTAAGCTAACTTATTAAAAACTAAGGAGTTTTTAAAAATAATTATTTTGCGCAACTTTTATAGGACTACCTCTATTTGCAGGCTCTTATTAGTTAGTTCAATTAGATATTAGTAGCAGTAAAATTTTACTAGAGTTAGTATTCCTAAATAGATTAGAGACTAGCAAAATACTAAATAAGGGCTAGCAATTTACCTGCTACCTACAGTATTAGGACCCTAACTTAGACTGTTCTGTACCTGTAGCTAAAATAAAATAACGTTTATAAGAAAAACTAAGACGATACTTACAATATCTAATAACAATTGCCGTGCTTAGTAGTACTGCTGCAGTTCCTACCTCTTAAGTGCGTAGCCCTAAAAGGCCTATTACCCAGAACCTTGTATGTAATTTCTACTATCGACACACGACCCTAACAATACGTTCTGCTCCTTTGCGAAACCGAAAACAAGAATTTCGCTAAATCAACCACCGTTGGCTACACAGGGTGCACGTACGCCATCGGGCGAATAGATCCGGGACGCAGTCACCAATGTGCTGCATAACAAGATTTACAGGGAAAATGCTTACACAGTTGGCGCTCAGCTCAAGAGTCTGGTTAGAGCGAAGAAGGCTGCGGAACTGCTGGGGGGGGGAGGGGGGGCTTGTATTGCGACCTAGTGGAAGAGCATAGGTGAGATGAGCTCAGACTAACCAGATCAACCAAACATAATATGATTGACTTCAGCCAATTTGTCTAAACACGAACACTCTCTGGGGCTTGCAGGAACTCATGGGTCCGGGGAAGAAAAGTTTGCCGATTCCGTACAGTCTTGACAACGCGGAAGCAAACGGAACCACGCCAAAACCCCCCAGGCGGCTCCTTGTGTCAGTATTCATAGATACAACACATAAGTGTCAACTACTAGCGCGGCTCAAAACCAGTCGCAGGCCAAGAGCGTAGTGATGGGACTAACCTACACAGGAATGCTTGATTTGGTCTAGAATAGCTGCAGTAGCCGGCTTGGCAATTAGGCCGACCGAGAACGCTGACTCAGGTGGTTTCTAGGCGGTCTATGGTTCTTATAAAGTTTGCCTTTCAACGGAAGCGTCTGCCGACTTCGGTTGAAGAGCTGCCGCACAGAACATCCTTTTTAACCCCTCTCCTTTCGGTTACTACTAGCGGAAGTGACGGCACGGTGTGAAATGAGTTGGAAGGACGGAATGACTGACATTAGACTTTGGCGGTAATAATAATCCCTCACCCGCGGGATCGACATCACTCGCCGGCCTCGGTAATGAGTCCATAAGAACAGATAGTCAGCTCGAGTCATACAGCAGAGTATAAAGCCAGCGGAAGCCGGCAAGCTTCTTTTGTTTGCAAACTCTAATGCACCACCGAGTTTTCCCGTCGTGATAATCATGCATTACCACACGACCTGGCTCCTGGCCGTAGCCGGCTTCGCCGCCCTCGCGTGTTGCGAAGGGCAGGGCCGTCGATACTCGACCTGGATGCTCGACAGCATCAAGGAGCGCAAGCAGGGCGTCATATCCTCTGGCGCGGCAAGCGTCTTCTTCGAGACTGGCCTTCTCTCCATCGCCATCGAGGCCACCGTCAAGCAGTACCCGGAGCTGAAGGACCAGTACGCCCCCTACTTGGCGGACGTCCTCGACGTCGGCACTGCCAGCCTGACCAACTCCACGTACACGGCGACGCGGCCCCTGGACCGCTTCTCGATCGCGAATGCCATCAGCAAAATCTCCGAGGCGGGCCTCGCGTCCGTCTCGGCCACGGTATCAGCGGCATCGGGCGCCATCAACGAGTCTCTGGCGCTGCAGATGAGGAACCCCGAGGGCGGGATGTGGTATTACGTCTACCCGCAGTGGAGCTACGCCGACGGCATGTTCTCCCTGCTGCCCTTCATGGCGTCCCAGCCACGGCCCAACTACACCGACATCAACCTGCAGATGACCCTGCTTTACGAGCACTGCCTCCAGAAGAACTCCTCGCTGACCGTGCACGGGTACGACTACTCGCGGACAGCCGTATGGGCGGACAACGACACAGGCGCCAGCCCGTACGTTTGGAGTCGCGCCGTGGGCTGGTTCATCGGCGGCCTGGTCCAGACGTGGGAGTCCCTCGACTGTCCCGCCGGCAAGCCCGAGGCGCAATCAGTCTGCAGGCAGGTTCGGCAGATAGCGACCCAGCTCGCCACGTCGCTGGTCAGATACGCCGATCCGGAAACGGGGGTGTGGTGGCAGCTGACGACGTTTCCGGGACGCAGCGGCAACTACCTCGAGAGCTCCAGCACGGCCCTCTTCATGTTCTCCATGCTCAAGGGCGAGAGGCTCGGCCTGTTCTCCGACTCCAAGGTGGACTTCAAGAAAGCGGCGCTGAAGGCGTACGACTACACGGTCCGCAATTTCGTCGTCGACACGGGCAACGGGACCGTCGGCTACGACAAGACGGTGGTGGTGTGCAGTCTCAACTCCACTGCGTCTTACGAATATTACACCCAGCAGCCGATCTTGCCTAATAGTCTGTTGGGGGAGTCTGCGTTCATCCTGGCTTCCCTGGAGGTGGAGAGGTGCTGATTCCGTTGCCACTGTTTTAAGAGGAGGAGCTACGGTTGTAACAATATGACGTTGGTGTAGAGCCATGTTGGAAAGTGTGGTCATGAAGCCTCGCGACTAAATTCGGGCATTGGAGATTTCGTGGTACTCACGGAAAATACGCATTAAACAATGTCTACCATGCGGGAACAGAAAGATTGCCCTAGTCGCCTCGGCCTGATGATAGCCAGTATCTTCCAGACTGAGGTGCACCTTGGCGAGCAACTCGAAAGTGCTTATAGATCAAGACACATGACCTCAAACATAGCAATTGGCCCGCGAAACGAGCCTGAATCTGGAAAACATTTAGACTGGGGTACCTTCATTGATGGCCGTGAAGGATACATCCGACCTCCCCTCCACTCACCGACAATATGATGAAGTCTGGCCGATCTCAAGTCCTAGAAACCTGGTACGTTTTCTATACTTGATTAGATGTACTTGGTTAGAAGCCCCCTCTATCTGTAGCAACTGCAGGCTCCGACGGTCTAGGGGTGTAAGTATACTCAGTTCCGTAGTATCAGCCAGCAAAGTTTTCCTAGAGTATAGCATGTTTTTGTCAGCAAACATCACTCGCTTGAAGTGTATTACCTCCTGCTCTTTCGCAAACCTGACGGTCCAGGGTGACGTCCACTCTGTCTTATTCCGGCCCACCTCGCCGCACCCTCATCCACAGCGACCCACGATCGTGTCGCTCCGGACCCATGGCGCAACGGTAGCGCGTTCGACTCCAGCTCTTGGATTCATCGAAAGGTTATCTGTTCGAATCAGGTTGGGTTCAAGCCCACTGCGTCCTGTACGCATACATCTTTTGGTGTTTTTTTTTTGCCTTTTTCTCTTCTTACCTCGATCGTGATGTTGTTGCGGGAAGTCGCAAGACGACCGGATGCAGAGCTTTGGGTGCGGGTACAGCCACACACAAGTTGCCCTATCCGAACGAAGCAAAGCCTATCCTGCTCACAGTGCATAGCCAATACCATGACTGAGTGTTTTTGCTGGTTGGATGGTTGTGGCCATCTCGTTCGTGGGCTCAGCGAGCGCTGGGGTGGACGGATACACGTAGTTAACTCGATGCAGGTGGTGATCCTGCCCAGTAGCCCCTCCCCCACACATTCTGCACGTATAGAATAGCTTCAGAAGCATAGTCCGATGCAATGTCAGCTCGATTGGTTGGCATTGCACTGGCTCCAAGGTGTGGCCGGAGTGTTCCGTTGCCCGCGCGGAGAAATCCCGGACGGACTGGGTCCGCATGGTCCGAGCGTTCGGTAATGGTCCGACGGCCCCGCACCTCGGATCGGAAATCGGAGGTCCGGAGCTACCGCCGACAACTCCGACATCGCATATGTGGCATATGCAACGCTTGACTACTGTCGTCGAGTTAGGATCCAAACGCCGACTAACAACGATAAGACTCATTAATCATAAGCATCGCCCAAACCGAATTCAACCGAGGAACGCCGAGTCTGATACCGCAATGTCCCCACCACGCGCCCTGGAAGCTCTGCGAAGGTTCGCATCCTGTGACGTGAGTGGCAGCCATTCCCATGCCACCTGATGCCAGGACCCGGCTTGCACTTATTAGACGGGATTACTTACTAGACGGGATTACTTAACACTCCGACTAGATCGGCGACGCTCTTGTGAAGCTCAAGTATCCACAGGGCGGCTTCCTCGACGGGATCCGCATGTTCTCGCCTGGCGCATCGACGCGCGTGTTCGGTCCCGCCGTGACCGTCCAGATGGTCGAGATGAGCGACGCCTCGGCGCCGAAGCTGGACAAGCACTTTGTCGACCACAACGAGGACGGCGGAATCATGTACATCCAGCAGCCCAAGGGGCTGCCGTCGGCCTGCTGGGGCGGCCTGATGTCCACGAGGGCCAAGTACCTGGGCGCCCAGGGTGTGGTAGTGGATGGCCGGGTGAGGGACGTTGGCGAACACAACGAGATAGGGTTCCCGGTATGTCCCCGCGTGCTTCCTGACGCGAGATCGGCTTATCTCTGTGTCGGTACTGACTGACGCCACATCAGGTCTTTGCCCAGGGCACCTCCATTCTCGGATCCAACACCTTCACGCGCGCATCACGCGTGAACGTGCCTCTCCAGTTCAAAGGCGACCTCTGGATCCATCCCGGCGATATTCTGGTCGGCGATGCGGATGGCGTTGTCGTGACGCCCTTGTCGCTGGTAGAGAACGTGGTTGCTCTATGCCAGGAGCGCGCCGAGGTTGATGAAAGGATGTTTGTTGAATTGAGGAAGGGAGCGTCGATGAGCGAGCTCATGAAGAATATCAGGAAGGACAAATAGACCGGGGTAGAACTGGGGGGTTGCTATCGAAGAAGCAAGTTTGTCCGTGTATGTTTTGTATGTTATGCTTTAAACTTAATTTTTTTTTTTTAATCTTTTTTGCCTTTTTTTAATCTTTTTATTTTTTTATATGAACCTCCGCTGGCATGTACTTCATCGTGACATCGCCAAGGTACCGAGAATAAAAGGGGTCTCAGTGTCACTCGGGGGGGGGGGGCGTCTGTGGCTTCATCAGTCTTGCAATTCGTGAGAGGCTACCTACTTCTTCTCGGCCCATGCCGACGGTGCCGACATATGGTCATTGCCCAAACAGGCGGCTTGGGTTCCGGACCATCATCAGATCCCACTCCTCGTCCGACAGCCACGACCTGAGACTCTTGAGCCAGGCCTCGTCGTCCACCTCGAGGAACGGCGTCTCCGTCATGGCCGCCTCGCGCGTGCGCGTCTTCATCCGCGGCGTGTGCGGCCAGTCGCTGCCCCACAGGACGCGGTGCTTGTTCGCGTCCACGAGCGCGCGCACCAGGAACCGGACGTCGGCGTAGCCCGGCCCGTCGTCGCTGACGCGGTACGGCGCGCTCAGCTTCACCCAGAGGTGGCCGTCCCTGACCAGCCTCACGACGGCGTCGAAGCCGGGCTGCTTCGCGGGATCGGCCCGGTGGTCGGCCGAAAGGAGGAGGCTCGGCGCCTTTAGCAGCGCAAAGTGGTCCGTCACCAACCGGATGCCCTGCTCGGCGACGACGTCCCGGACGAACGGCTCCAGTACGTCCCAGGACCCGGGCCGGGTCGTCGTCATCGTCAGGCTCCACGGCAACGAGAGGCCGGTGATCCGCTTCAGGTGCGCCAGCAGGGCGACCTTTTGTCGCTCGGCGTCTTCCATGGCGTCGTACCGGTACAGGTTGACCCGGACGCCCCGAACACCGGCCTCGTGCATGCTGCGCAGCTCCTCGTCGCTCGTCTTGTCCGGGTCGATGACGCCGACGGCGGCGGTCTCGTGGGCGCCGAGCTCGGACACAAAGGCCTTGAGAGAGGTGCAGTCGTCGCCGTAGGACAGGCCGTGGGTGAGGACGGACCTCGTGATGCCGAGGCTTCTCTTCAGCTCTTTGAAGGCGGCGATGGTGGCGGGCGGCGGGGTGAGGTGTCTCTTCGGGCTGTAGGGGAACGACTTGGCTGGAAGCGGGAAGAACTGTCAGTACCATTGTCTTTTTGTTGCGGATCTACAGTCCGAGTTGCGACGGTTGTCGGGCTGGTCACTCGACGTACGGTCAAAGATGTGATGGTGAGTATCCCATCCCCCTCGCGGGAACAGAACCGCATCTTCCCCTTCGGTCAGAGTCGCTGCGGGGGTCATTGTCGACGTCGGAGGTGCGCGCTGTTTCTCGTTGATTCTCATCCATCGTCACGACTGGGATCGAGTCCAAAGACTCGTGGTTTCTTTAATCCTCCATCTTCCGGGTAACTCGTCCGGCTTCACGCCGACCATCGGACCGTCATGTAGACGGACAAAAGCCGCTGCGTCTGCCAGATTGCCGCCAGTCAGCGGGGCGGCATTCCGCCCTAGTGATGGTCAGTACGTAGTAAGCGGATCAAGTCCAGGTAATTGTCCGTCCCCCCGGAGTTGTCCGTGTTCTGCGCCGCTCAAAGGACGGATGGCTCCGAGAGTAAAAAAGGGGGTGGGTTTCTCCCTTCCTTTTGGGACACCCATCTAGTCAAACCGTCTCGTCTACAGGTCGGGTTCGCATCACGTCTTATCCAGTTTCCCTCCATCCGAGACTTGGACCAACCGCTGTATCTCGCGGAACATTAGACCACTAGCTTTGCGGCTCGCCACGCCTGATTCATTTATGCGCTCAAGCTTCGTTGTTTCTAATAGAGATTGGGGCCGGCAGGCAGAGCTAAGTAGTCTGTGTCGTCCGGAAAGCAGACTTTCTCCAGAAACCTTGCCGTATGTTCAGTGCTGGGCATAACATTCATACTGTGGTTATCTTCCCCGTAGTTCCCCCCATGTTCCATATTTGTGCGACCGCCCTTGGCTGCGTATGTCAATCCGAAAAAGCAACCGAGACCGAGAAAAGTCCAAGGATCACGTTGACCAACGTCCCACGCTTATGGCACCAGTAGAGCTTATGATCGGATGGCTTGAGACAGGAGGTTGCAGGGCAGCGTTTGCCCATCCTACACTAGCTTGATGAAAACACATTTATGATGATTCGCCATTCCTAGGGGACAAGAGCGTTAGGCAGTACATCTTGGCTTTGAGACACGGGACCTTTTCGATAACCTTGCTAGCACTGATTCAGTATGACCCGAAGACGGGTTGAGTTGCCCATTCTTTCTTAGTCTGTGATGATCTAGGTAGTCACAGAAACCCGCGAGTTTTTGTTTCGCTGTGTTACGTTGGAGACAGTTCACTTGTAGCATGATTACACCGCAACAGGAACCTCAACCCCCCTGCTGGAGGAGACGCTAGAAAGGAACAGCTGAGAAGATACCCCTCAGTATCTATGATGGTCTTTTGGCTTTATCAATCGGCACAAATGGACAAAGTATTCTATCGAGTGTAGTATGGAGAAACGCCGGGAAGCATCTTTTTGAGTTCGTCCGATCCAGGTGAGAGAAGGAACAATTGGCTGGTTGCCAATTGGGGAGTTGAGGAGGATTGGAGATTCCTAATTAGGAATAGGAAGAATAATAATAACTATTAGATTTGTATACCCCCTTAGCTAATGTAGACAACCTAAATATAATAATAATATACATTTTGCCTACTTTTAACTAGAAATTATCCCTACTTATATAGAGACTATTTTAGTAATAATAGTAGAATTAGAAATTAATATAGGCCTTACTAATTAATTAAGGATTATTTACTAAATTACTATTATTATATTAATTAACTCTATTAATAATTAGGCCTCTAAGTAAAATATTACTAAAATATACTACTTATTAGTAATTTATCCTACTATTAAAGCCCTATTAAGTTTCTATTAACTATTACTAATCTAGTATTTCTACTATTAAATCTAGAGGAAAGGGATATTATTAATACTTAATTAATACTAGTTACCCCTAAAATTAGCTCCTAAATTAATTCTTTATTAGCTAATACTACTAGAGTCTAGAATTTAATTCTATTATTAAAATAACTCCTTCTATTTCCCCTATTCCCTAACTTATACTTATTAAGAATTTAAAACTAACTAGTTTAATTATTTACTAATTAGAATAATATAAATAATTTAACTATACTATTTAATAAGTACTATATTAGAGTAATATTTACTATAGTACTAATTGAATTTAAAGAGTTACTATTACTTACTGTATTTATAATAACCTTATTTACTAATATTAGAGGTATTTTTTCTAGCTAATTAGTAGAGTTACTATTACTAATACTAAATTATAGTATATTTAATAATTTAATTGCAGCTTCCTAATAGTTTACTTATTTAAAATAGGACTTTAAGAAGGCTAATTATAACTTCTAAACTCTACTAGTATTCTAAGTCTTAAAGACCCTTAATATATAATATAAAGGTAATACTATAATATACTTTAATAGTATACTCTACTTTATAACTATTATAAATAAAGTAATAAATAGTATTACTATTCTTACTAATTTAATAATTATAGAAGCTTTATTAAAGGAAAGATTCCTATTAAAGATTATTAACTAGAATACTACTAGTAGGGATATTAACTCCCTTAATTAAAAGAAAGATAAGGCTTTATTAGTATACTACAATTAGGTCTTATTAATACTCTATTAAGTAAGTTGCAAAAATACTAGTATTAGTATTATATTATTAATACTAGAGAAAATAGTCCTAATAGACTTAGTAAGATAATTTATAAAAGAATTAGCTAATTCTAACTTTTAATATTAAGTATTAAGTATATTAGTAATAACTACTTTTAGCCTTAAATTTGCATTTATAATTATTAGAGATACTTAATAGATTATTAATAAGTATAAGGCTAAAGATTAATATAAGGTAGATTTTACTTAAGCCTAATTACTAGAGGAGATAGTAGTCTACTAAAATTTAAGCTAGGCTATTAAATAACTACTAGTTAGACAATTTGCCTAATTAAATACTATCTCTTAGCCTATTTATAGTAATTATAGTAGCTACTTTAATTAACTCCCTAACCCCTTTAGTTTAATTTTAGTACTTATTAGAACTTATATACTTAGAATAATAGTTAACTCCCTACTTAATACTAATTAGTTAATATTACTAAGAGAATACTTATAATTATATTAAGCTTAACTTACTACTCTTAAATTTAAATATAGTAATTAGAATTAACGCTAATAGTACTAATTATTCTAAGGTAACTAATTAAGCTAATTTAGTTAATTTTAGTATTAGGATTAGGGAGCTTTCTGCAGTAGTTGCAATATAAGTATTAATTTTAATTATAAGAATTATAATTTACTTAATTTACTAAATTAGAAAACCTCTAAGAACCTCTATATTAATAAATTAGTACCAATAAGGGATAGTAATATTCTATATATTAAATGTAGTAAACTTAATTACTAATAGCTTAAGTACTATAATATACTCCTATAACTATAGGAATAGTTATATATTAAGGCTATAATCTTCCCTTCTAACTGTAGTTTTACTAATAGTATTTAACCTCCTATTAGTATTATAAATATATACTTTATATAGCTACATTTTATTTAAGAATAGAGCTATTCTAGTAATTTACCCCTACTAGATTTTATTAAAGAGATACTATAATAACTATAAGTACCCTAATTTACTATAATTACTAATAAATTAAAGAACTTATAGAATCTAATAGACTACTTAGTTAGTAATTACTATTGCAAATTTACTCTAGTAGAGAATAATGCAAATATAGTACTAATATTAATTAAGTTTAAAGAAGTACAATTTATTATAGAATTAAAATTAGCTAGAATTGTATAATTATTTAAATAAATTGCTAAAGTAATAAAGATTCTAGTTAATAATTCTCTTAAACTTAATAAGAGAGTTTTAAAAATTAATTTACTAGTTACCTAAGTTAAAGCTACTAGATTATTAGTTTAGAAGAAATAAATAGATACTATTCTGCAATACTTATTAAGTTAAATTTAGTAAATTAAGAAATTAAAGCTAAAAGTATAAGTAGCCTAAATTCCTAGTACTAATGCACTAGAGAAACCCTATAGTAATATTCTAATAGTAGATATTTTAATACCTAATTTAGTAGTATTATTACTTAAGAAGAAGGTAGTTTATTAAAATAAACTTATAACTATTATAACTTAAGAAGGTAAACTTACAATTAATATTTACAAAATAGCTAAGAATATTAAGTTTAATATATTATTAGTTAATTTAATGCAATTAAGCTCTAAATTCTCTAAATTACTAAGGGTAATTTCCTAATGTATTATAGTAAAGTAACTAAAAAAGGTTAAATTTACTACTCTAATTATTATTAATATCTATTTAAGTAGTATCCCTAATTCTATTACAATTACTAAGAATTTAAAAGCTAATATTAAGTTATTTTCTTACAACTATAAAGCTACCTAATTATTTAGAATTAAGTATACTCTCTTAATACTATTAATATAATACTAATTGCCCTATAGAGCTGCACAAGTAGATTAGGGATTAGAGATAAATATTATTTCTCTACAATTAGTAGATAAATATAAATTAAAATACTATTTATTATTTAGGATTAAATTTAAGGGCCTTAATATAAGTACTACTAGTAAATCTACTTATACTATAATACATTTTGTAGTAGTAGAGGTTACTATTTATAGTATTAAGTAGGAAATTTAAGTGTGCATTTAACTTAGAGATTTAGACTAATTAGTATTACTCCTATTAGGAATACTATAGTTATATAATGTAAGAGTACTAATTGACTTTTAGAGTACTAAACTAGTAATTAGTAATACCTCTATAAGTAAGTAATTAGTTAAAATTAAGGGACTATTAATACAATTATTTAATATATAATACTTAATTATTAATTCTACCTCTAATAATATAGACTTAGTTAGCTAAGATTAATTAAGAAATATAGTAGAGATAGATTCTAGTAATTCTAATAATAATAAGAATAATAATAATAAAAATGTATTTAATACTAATAAAGAAATAGATAATTCCTCTAATAATAATTTAGAAAACTAATAAGTAATATCTAACTTAAGTAAGTTATTAAACTGCAGCTACTATTAATATTATTATATAATTAGCTTAATATATTATCTCCTATTAATTTTAGAGCTAGATTTACCTATTTGTAGAATACTAACTTAATGTAGCTTATAAGTTATACTCTATACTTAACTAGATTATTAATAATTATTAATTAATATTAGCTTTTTAAGTTATTAAGTACTATTACTAAAAGACTAGAGGGATTACTATTTAATACAACCTTCTCTACAACTTACAATAAAATTCCTACTATTAGATTTACTAAATTCCTAACTACTTAATGCATTTAATAATTACTAATTAACTTCTAGACTCTATTAGTAATAATAAATACTTAGTAGAATGAAGAACTAATAGAGTTAGGGCTAAATATCCTATAAGTAGATATAGAGGAGGTAAAATAAGTTATTTATACTTACTGCATTCTTTTCTTATTATTTTTAAATAATCTTTTAGTAATAGATCTCTATATATACATTCTATAATTAAAAGATAGTACCTAACTATAGAATTTATTATATTAAAAGTAATAGAATACTATAGAGAAATATTAGCTAAATTAATATATTTAGAATAGTAGAAATTATAGTCTCTTTAAATTAACTATTATTACTAATAGAATTGTATTAAAATAGAGAGCTTAACTTATTATTATATAGAAAAATAATAACCCTTAGAGAGAATACTAATTTATAATTAACTTTAGTAATATAGATAAAGAGCTCCCTTTATTATTAATCCCTTTAATATAAGAGATTTATAATAATCTCTCTAATTTATTAATTAGTACTTATTCCTATTAGAATTTAAAATATATATATTACTTAATTCTAATTTACTTTAACTATTATTACATTTGTGCATTTAATATTCCTAACTACTTATAATTGCAATTAACTTAAATGTAATAAAGTGCAAAATTATTAGCTTACTAAATAATTAAATTTAAATATATTTTCCTAAGCTTAATTCTAGAATTTAACTTAGAGCCCTTATTACTAATACTAATGCAACTTAGTAGAATATTACTAGTTAAAATTTACTTTAATAATATTTTTACTAAATTTACTACTTAGGAGAAAGAATAGGCTTTTATTAAAAGTTACTTATTACTCTAATTAGTATAAGTAATTGTATAATTATTAAAGAAGAAAATTAACTTAGGAATAATTTTAATTATAGTAATAAATTAAACTTATTTAATTAGAAGTATAATAACTATTAAATTTAGCTAAATTACTAAACTACTTAAGTAGCTAGTACTTAAATTGTAAATAGAGGTAAAGTTATTTTTAGCTGCAATTAGACTCTATTAGTAATAAATAAAGAATTATACTAAGATTATAAGACTTCTATATTAGCTTACTAATTCTATCTCTTAGAAATAGGAATTTATAGAGGTATTAGCCTTTAGGTTACTTAAGGACTTAATATTAAAAATAGTAGAGTTGCATAGTATTTTAATTAGTTATTTAATTTAATTATACTCTAATACTTTAAAATATACTAGTAGTTATATAGTAGTATAAATGCAGAATGCTAGTCTAGTTTCTATATTGTATAATTCCTTTTTATTAATAAAATTCTAATAAAATTATAGTACATATAAATAGGAGCTTCTAACTATTATTAAGTTCTATTAATAATATAGCTACTTTCTATATACTAAGAAGCTATTAATTATTTTTATAAATTATAAGCCTATTATATAGTTTCTATTATTATTTAATTACTATAGTATTTATACTTATTAAGTTACTAAGCTAAGGATACTTAATATAGAGATTAAATATATTTAAAGTTAGTAAGATGCAGTAGCTAATACATTATTCTAAATAATTTTTCCTTTATATAACTACTATAATAATAATTTAGAGGTATTAAGTTCTATTTTAGAGGAGGGTAAATAAATGTAGAAAGATAGAGCTAGTAAATATAAGGAAATAATTTGCAATATAATTACTAAGTAGCCTACTACTAATAAGATAGCTAATATAATTTAAACTTTATTATTATTAAAATTAACTATATTAAAGTTAACTGCATAAATTAATTACCTAAAGCTAGAATAAATCCTTATTATAGTATCCTATTCTAAATTGCAGACTAACTCTACTCTATTAGTATTAATTATATTAATAAAGAAATAATTAAATAAGCTATAGTATATATATATTTGCAAATTCCTAATTAGGAGATTAGAGAGTATTAATAATTATACATTAGCTGCAATAGTATTAAAGTCCTAGTCCTTTTTAATTTATAATAGAATTCTAATGTATACTTTATATAGATTCTAATACTATTACTTAGTACTATTAGAGGTAACTAAAGCCTATAAAGTAGCTTATAATAAAAGTAGGTATTTTAGGCTTAATATTACTTAATAGAGACTAATTTAATAATTTTACTAGCTAGGGATAATTAAGAATATTATTTAATATATTAATAGCTATTAGCTATATATATTAGTTGCCCTATAGAAACTAATATATTTAAATTAGACAATTTAAATTACCTTACTATTTTAAGTATTAGGAATTAATTACTTAAGTCTATTACTAACTTTAAATTAGGGTAATATATTACTACTAATATAGATTAACTACTTAAGTAGATTTTACTAAGTGCACTCTATAAAATTAGCTTTAGCCTCTAAAGTAA